>NW_027437182.1:602563-615063 GCF_033239565.1 Halichoeres trimaculatus | reverse complement strand
TGCTGGCAGCAGGAACCAGGAGGCCGTGGTCTGTGGTCCTGTCTGTCTGTGGTCCTGTCTGTGGTCCTGTCCGTGGTCCTGTCCGTGGTCCTGTCCGTGGTCCTGTCTGTCTGTGGTCCTGTCTGTCTGTGGTCCTGTCCGTGGTCCTGTCTGTGGTCCTGTCTGTCTGTGGTCCTGTCTGTCTGTGGTCCTGTCCGTGGTCCTGTCTGTGGTCCTGTCCGTGGTCCTGTCTGTCATGTGTATTGGTCCTGTCTGTCTGTGGTCCTGTCTGTCTGTGGTCCTGTCTGTGGTCCTGTCTGTGGTCCTGTCTGTCTGTGGTCCTGTCTGTCTGTGGTCCTGTCTGTGGTCCTGTCTGTGGTCCTGTCTGTCTGTGGTCCTGTCTGTGGTCCTGTCTGTCTGTGGTCCTGTCTGTGGTCCTGTCTGTGGTCCTGTCTGTCTGTGGTCCTGTCTGTGGTCCTGTCTGTGGTCCTGTCTGTGGTCCTGTCTGTCTGTGGTCCTGTCTGTCTGTGGTCCTGTCTGTGGTCCTGTCTGTCTGTGGTCCTGTCTGTGGTCCTGTCTGTGGTCCTGTCTGTGGTCCTGTCTGTGGTCCTGTCTGTGGTCCTGTCTGTCTGTGGTCCTGTCTGTGGTCCTGTCTGTGGTCCTGTCTGTGGTCCTGTCTGTGGTCCTGTCTGTGGTCCTGTCTGTCTGTGGTCCTGTCTGTGGTCCTGTCTGTGGTCCTGTCTGTGGTCCTGTCTGTGGTCCTGTCTGTCTGTGGTCCTGTCTGTCTGTGGTCCTGTCTGTCTGTGGTCCTGTCTGTCTGTGGTCCTGTCTGTCCGTGTATTGATCAGCAGGAGTTGTGCAGGCACAGCTGTTGCTGAGTCATCAGTTTCCAACACGACGTGAAGAGACGCTCACACGTTAAAAACATGCTGGCTGCAGTTTATAGATGACCTGTTGATCAGCAGGAAACCAACACGAACTTTGTGTGATTTCATTCTGTGTCAGTTTTTACCTCTGTTATAAACGGAGCAGAGTAACTAACAGAGTCCAGAGGAGGAACACAGGTCCACACAGACTAACCACATCCTCGTGTCCTGCTCCTACGTCAGTTTGGTAATCACTGTGTGTGTGTGTGTGTGTGTGTGTGTGTGTGTGTGTGTGTGTGTGTGTGTGTGTGTGTGTGTGTGTAACCCGACCCGGTCAGATCCACTGTGATCCGCTCCATTGTTTATGAATTAGGGATCTGGCATGTGAGCTGCATTTAGACCATTAGGGTCAGTGGTGTCCCCGGGCTTCTCAGAAACACAGAGAGAGACAGAGAGAGGACAGCTGCAGCTCACACACACACACACACACACACACACACACACACACACACACACACACACACACACACACACACACACACACACATACACACACTCTTATAATACCATGGCTGCTCACACACTGGGTCACTGTGTGTCACTGTGTGTGTGTCAGAGGAGAGTTTACCCTGTAAGGTATCAAACAGACTGTGGATGCTGACACACACACACACACACACACACACACACACACACACACACACACATACACACACACACACTCTGACCACAGAGACACGTGTTTGTTTACTTCACTGAGAGTAACTTTTAAATCATCAATATTTTGATTGACGGGAGTTGAACAGATTTCAGATCAATTTAAAGACTTCAGTTTTTTCAAACATGTCAGCAGGAGGAGGTCGGGTCATTAAAAAAAGGAAAAAGGTGGTACGAGGTCAGAAAACGATAAAGTACTTTTTCATTATCAAGTCTTTGTTTTCTCTGTAGTCCTTTAATTTCTGTCGTCTTATTTTCACCTTTTTTCATTTGTTTTTGTTCATATTTTCTCTCCTGTCTGTCTTTTTCTCTTTTTTTGTTTGTTTTTGCTATCTTTCTTGATTTTTTTAATGTTTCATTTAATTTTCATTTTTATTTTCTAAACATTATTTTCTTATTTTTCTTTCACATTTTTCCCTTCTTTTATTCTTTTTTCTCTATATTCCTTCTTTCCATCACTCTTTTTCTATTGGTTTTTTTCTCT
This sequence comes from Halichoeres trimaculatus, assembly GCF_033239565.1. Lineage (NCBI taxonomy): Eukaryota > Metazoa > Chordata > Actinopteri > Labriformes > Labridae > Halichoeres > Halichoeres trimaculatus. Next base: position 613,017 of record NW_027437182.1, on the reverse strand, counting down.
CAGTTTCACTTCTTTCTTTCTTTCTTTCTTTCTTTCTTTCTTTCTTTCTTTCTTTCTTTCTTTCTTTCTTTCTTTCTTTCTTTCTTTCTTTATTTCTTTCTTTCTTTCTTTCTTTCTTTCTTTCTTTCTTCCTTTTCTTCCATTTGTACCTTTCTTTGACTTGGGTTTTTATCTTTCTGTTTTGTTTTTGTGTTTTTTTTCCTACTTCTTGTATTTCTTTGTTATTTCTTCTCTTTTCCTCCTTCAGAACATTTATTCCTTATTTTCTTGTCATCTCTTTAACTTTCTCTTTATTTTGGACTTTCTTCTCTCCTTTTGTTTCCTATCCTGTGTTTTTGGTCTTGCTTTCTTCCTCCTGTCATCTCACAGTGGTTACCCCCTCATCGCTCTGGGACAGACTCTGACCTCGTCACCACAGAGTGACCAGGCAGGGGGAAGGAGAGGATCTACTTTCTGTGGATGGATATGTGTGGCTGTGATCAGGCTGTGTTGCTGTAGAAACCATGATGGAGACCTGTTGCTCTTTTTGTTTTAAAACAGGAAAGAAAAGTAAAAACAAAACTGCAAATCATGTGGATGAAACAGCAAAAAGACCATGGAGGCCTCCCCCCTCCTCCTCCTCCTCCTCCTCCTCCTCCTCCTCCTCCTCCTCATGTCCCCGCCCCTCTTTGTCTCCCCCTCCTCCCTGTCCCTGTGTCTGCGTGTGGAGGACTCAGTCAGTCTCTCCTCTGTCAGCAAACTGGCTCCAGCTTCCAGGAACTGAGGGGGATTAACTGGTCCTGTTGTACCCAGGAAGGAGCTCTGTTCCTGGGGACGTGCAGTGAGGAGGGTCCCTCTGGGTCTGGAACTTTAGGATCTGCTCAGAACTTTCTGTTCTCGCTGACTGTTTGGACCTTTTCTGGAGCTGGGCTGGGACTGGTTCCTGATCAGTTATTGAGCTCTGACTGGTGTGTGTGTGTGTGTGTGTGTGAGTGAGTGTTTGGTGTGTGTGTGTGTGTGTGTGTGTGTGTGTGTGTGTTGCCTCGGTGGAGCTGCACAGAGTGTGTGTGTTGTCAGACTCAGCGTGCCTGAGCTTGCTGCTGGAGGAACACTCTAGCCCAGATACCGCACATAGCTGCCGCTGTGTGTGTGTGTGTGTGTGTGTGTGTGTGTGTGTGTGTGTGTGTGTGTGTGTGTGTGTGTGTGTGTGTGTGTGTAGATAACAGCAGGTGTTGGCGTCAGACACACTCTCTCTGAAGCCTACCTGTATTTTTAAAGTGGAGTCATGGAGGACTGAGAGCTGGACTCTGAGGGGGGTCAGGTCCAGTCCAGCATGTGTGTGAGGGACAGATGAGCCGATGGAGCCCGCTGGATTATTAGAGATTACAGCTGAGCCGTTTGTCCCGGGACAGAGGATGAAGAGGAGGAAGGAGAGAGCGGGAGCCCCACACCTCCGCCTCCAGTAAGAGAAAGATACTGGAGTGTGTGTGTGTGTGTGTGTGTGTGTGTGTGTGTGTGTGTGTGTGTGTGTGTGTGTTGTCCAGGGGCTGCTGGTCACTTCCTGGTTGTATATTTCCTTTACCTTTGCAGCTGTTTCAGCTCTGACTGACGGTCACTATCTGTGCTGAATCACATTAGCATCCGAATTTGTCCAAAATAGCAGCGCTAACACCATTAGCAGTTAGCTTAGCTTTGTTTGAACAACCCAAAGTGTCAGAAAAATGGTTTAAAGAGGAAACATCATGAAGTCTTCAGTTTTTTCTTCACACCCGTGTGTCTGGTTAACTGACCGACCCACAAAACGTGAAATAAGTCGACCTCTTCCTTCGTTCGTCGTTTAGCTCCGTCTGATAACGATCTGTTTAGGATCTGCTCAACTTGTGACGTCACAAATTCAATAAACTTTTTAACAACTTAAAGCTAAACTTTAAAAAAGCACCTGATAGAAAGCTCGACAGGCCGAACCAGTTTCTGTTTACATTTGACGTTTACTCTGAAAACTCGTTTTTTTGCTAACCCTGGGGGTCGCCTTCATGACAAACAAGTCACCACCGTAGACTTTGTGTGGAGGGTACAGGTGGCTCCGCCTTTTACTAATGGATGGTTTTTACAAAAACTAGTCTAATCACTTTTACAACCCCCCCAAAAGATACACAAGAACTTCAGCTGTCTGACATCGTTAAATGTGACATAAAGCGTCGTTTTTAACCTCGTATAACTAATGAAAACAAAACTTTTCAGAAAAAAGAGGACTTGGATACAAGACAGCCAAATGATATCTTCAAACCACCACAACAATCAGACGTGAGAAACATTTCTACCAGGTGGATTAATTTTTTAAAGTTTGACCACAGCCCATCTGGAATGACTGGGGAGATGGATTTTTGACCTATACTGCAGCCAGCCACCAGGGGGAGCAGTTTTTGTAGAGACCTCACTTTAATGTGAGCGAGGTGACGTCCGACAATTTTTTAAAAGAAAATCTCAGAAAAACTTCAGAAAACTGAACAAAATCTATTTGCACTGTGATTGGCTCAGTCCGTTTGAGGGCGGGACTTAGCCGTAGGTTAATTGTAAATCTAAATGATAGAGCAAAAACACCACCCAACCATAAAACAGTTTTTGTATTCTCTGTGGTTTCCAGCTGTCAGTTTCATCTCATCGTGTGATTTTTCCGGTAACCCGTTGGTCGAGGGTCAAACAGCGAGAGGAAACCACACAAACGACCCTCGTAAAGTTAATTTACCGCCGTCAGCGAGGACAGAAAGCAGAAAGAGTGTATGATGAAGAAGCTCTGTCTCGGCCTGTTTCAGAAATAATCTGGATTATGTCGGTAACTGATGGTCGATGACCTCAGCAGTTTATGGCGCCAGCTCCTGGTTGAAGCGACTGATCACTTCCTGCCGTCAGAGCCTCTTTGGGGTCTGACCGCGTTTGTTACAGATCCTTTTCAGACACTCTCTGTGACCTTATCCCTGATTAAAAAGACACACGCCTTCACAAACTGGACCCCCCCCCCGCTGTGCAGGAGCTCCTCCAGATTTCATGTTTTTAATCTGCTTCATGTGGAAATGTTCAATCCGAGCCCGTGGACACAGATGGCTCCACAATATGGGAAAGGAAACACTGCTGGTGTTATAATGGGCATAGCCCCTGACACCCAGCAGGTGGTCTCACCCGTTCTGTCCCACCCAGCAGGGGGCAGGGGGGACGGGGAGACCACCACCATAAGGTCCCTGTGCCCTTTGGACCAGAGCCAGCTGCACTGACTGAACTCTGCAGCGCCCCGAGCTGATTGGACGGCTCCCAAAGTGTTGGTTTCATTAGGATCCACTTCACGTCTGATTTATAAAGTCTACGCTCAGGTCCAGGTTCCCCCCCTCACTTCCTCTGCAGTGTTCTCACAGCAAACTCAGTCAGACCTGATTCATAGATAGACCTTATCATCCCTGGTTGGTTAATCACACCCAGCTGTCAGTAACTGGAGGCAGCAGTGAAGATAATCCAGGGGATTAGATTAATGATCATTGAAATTGTTATGAGCTTGAACACAACAGGGTTTCAAAATCTATTACCTGTCATGTCAGAGAGGCTGGATATCTGCAGAGTGCGTGAACCAACACAGATACACACAAACAACCAGGGCTGGGAGAAAAAATAACATACCTTTACCATTTTAAAATAACAATTAATTAATTTATTATTATTATTATTATTATTATTATTATTATTATTATTATTATTATTATTATTATTATTATTATTATTATTATCATTATTTTTATTATTATTATTATTATTATTGTTGTTGTTGTTGTTGTTGTTTTGTTATTATTGCTTTATTATTTATTGTGTTATTATTATTATCATTATTATTATTTTTATTATTATTGTTGTTATTATTATTTATTTATATCTATATTTTTATTATTCAGATTTAGATTTTTATTTTAGTCTTTGTTTAAAAGCTGAGTTAGAAAAATAGTTACCATTTATCTCCAGCAGGGGGAGAAATGTTTATCTTTGACTGTCTAGTAATGTGACGTTGGATCCTCTGAATAAATCCTAAAAACTGAATCACATGTGACGAGCATTTTGGGGGAAAATATGGCTCCTGATACAGTCTGTAGACATCATCATCATCATTTAACTTTTCTTATAGCCTCGTGTTAAAGAAGAGAACTGAAACTGGCAAAAAACGGAAATATTGAAGATTTGGAATTTAGATCAAATCTGTACCCCTGAAACTGTAAAATGATCGAAACAGGGGGAAAGCGTATCGTCCCAGCCCTACAAATGATCCAAACTGTGACAAACCTTGGACCTAAAAGAAAGAAAACCTCATATTTCCCTCAGCTTAGCTCACTCATTCAGGGCTCAGAGACTGGAGGAGCTGGAGGGAGGAGTCACATGGGAGGTGTCAGGTTTCAGTCTGTAGTCTGAGGAGCATCGACCAATCAGGAGCATGCATGCAAAACAGTCTGTGTGCAGAGCAACAGCAGGAGTTCTAGAACTCTGACATCAGCAGACTTTAGAACTTTACCAGCGTGTTTGAATGTCTTCTGGTCTTTGGGTTTAAAAACCTGAACCTGGGTCTCTTTCGCAGACCTCAGCCCCAATGAAAAGTCTGCTCATTATCAGCCCATTGGGCTGGTTTTCCTGTACAAATAAATTACAGGTGTTTGGGTTTGTGAAGTCAACGGCCACCCACACCTCCCCTGGGTAAACGCCCACATCCACAATCAGACACAGACACGTCAACCACTGTGGGTCAGTGACAGAGTGACAAGGACAACTTAATAACTAATCGTCGATTAGCTGTTAATTTTGCGTGGTGCAGACACACAGGGGTCAGTTAGTGTCACTGTTAAAGTCTCTGTTACAAACCGCTCATTCCTGACCACGAGCGACCAAACGCCAGCCGCCATGATGATGTCACAGCCCTAACTTGTCAAACACAGCGTCACATGAGGTTGAACCCTCTTCATCCACATCCCTCTCTGCTCCCCCTCCTCTCCATCCTCTCCTCCCCCCCTCCTCCTCTTCCTCCTCCTCTGTTGGCAGAATCTGGTCGCCGGCTCAGCTGCGTTGCCACGGCAACAGCAGCCTCCTCCAGCACCTGCTGTCCCCCGTTTCCTTCCATCCCTCCGTCGTTCAGCCCCACGTCGCCACCCTCTCCCCCTTCACCTTCCCCTCATCCTGCACCTCCTCCTCCTCCTCCTCTCCCTCCCTCTGCTGCGCCTCCGACGGGCCTCTGTCCGCCCCTGTTCACCAGCGAGGAAACCCCTTCCTGTGGAGGTAAGGGACGCGTGTGTGTCCTCCTAACACACCTGTGTGTCTGGTGGTGTGTGTAGTCCGTGATTAACTCCTCTAACGAGTCTAACGAGTCTGCTGACCTCCAGTCTGGATCTGGATCCAGGTCTGGACTCTCAAACACTTTGGGACTTGTTGTCTGTTGGCCCGGGTCTTCTCTTCAGAGTGGATTTGTTGGTGTGTGGGGGTCTGGGCTGGTTTGGGGGTCTGGTCTGGAGCTGCACAGACGTCAGTGTGAAGAGGTTTGACCCTGAAACTCTGAGCGACTCTCACCAACAAACATCTGTCGACCTGATGGTAGAAACTTTAAGCTACAGCTTGGAACCAGGGGGCGTGGTTTAGGGATGGCGGGAAGTAACCGTATGTGTTATAAAAGTCAACGCCTGCGTACATTAACACCAAGAAGTACGATCAAAGCTTTAGCCTCTATGCTGCTGTCGTCTGTCAGGTCTCTAGGACGTGTGTTTGGAGGCAGCGTCCATGTTTCACCAGCCTGTGTGTAGAAACGGAGCACGTAGAGCTGCAAGAGCATCATGGGAAATGACAAGAAACAACAAAAAGACTTTAAATACTGAGAAAGCAGAATCTTAGATCAAATAATGAGCGTTCATGAGCAGTGAGTGAACTCACCAGAAGGTGACTGTGTATAAAATGTTTGAAGCTGTTTTAGGGAGCAGTCAGAGCCTCTGGTGCCCAGGTGTGGCCTGTATTACGCCATAACCAAAGGAGGAGTCTTTCATATTTGAACCTATTTGGGGTCTAAATGACGAAAAATAAAATCCCTGATCTGTACATTCTTGTTCACGCCCCCTTATGGCCTCATTTTTATTAACGTACCCATTAAAAATTCACAAACTGCAAAAAGACCTTTTTATTGGAGGGTATTAAATCCAGTTCAAAGCCACCAAACTCCTCAGTTAGCTCATCTCTGATATGTGAAATGAATACTGTTGCATCCAAAGCTGCTAAAACTTCAGAGATGGAGCCCAGTTTATATTAAATCTTTCGCCAAATGTGGCTATGAACTATAAAGTGCGCAAAATTCCATACATATTAAAAATCCATTGAATTATTTTTTAAACCTGACGTTTTTTTTTAATTTATAAGATTTTACACGTGTTATCTTAGGTTTTGTTTTATTTTGAAAAACTATTGCAAATATTTTTTTTAAAAATTGAAATAAAAAAAAATGGTAAATTATTTTAAATTTTCAAAGTTTAAAAAAAATCAAAATTTCAAAAAACTGAACAAAAAATCTAAAATTTTCAAATGTAAAATTAAAAAAAAAAAATCGGACAACTTGAAAAATTTGCTTTAAAAAAATAAAACAGTACTAAAATTTTGAAAAAAAAGAACTGTTTATTTTTCAAATTTTTTGAAGCACTACTCAATTTTTCTTCCATACATTTATACAACTGCTCAAATCATCATACTTTGTTGTTAGCTAAAACTTGAGGTTAGCCACAGGTGCATGGAAAGTTGGTGGGCTGTTGATGTTGTAGGAGGTGAAGTAGAGCGGTGGCAGGCTTTATTGACAGATGGGATGAAGATTTAGTTCAACTAAATGTTAACACAGGAATTTATTTAGTGTCAGTGTCTTTAATCATCAACACCCTCTGGAAGAAAAATAACTATTCTTTATTTCATGAATATTTTTAAAGCTACAAGCAGACACTGCAGAGGAGTCAGAGATGATGGTGATGTCACTACATTCCAGAACTCGTTGATCTGGATCTGATTCTAGAACAGAGTGTTTTGATCAGTTCAGAGACAGATTCAGGATTCTAGAGGTTTTGATAATCTGCACATGCTCAGTCTGAACCTCCGGTGTTGGTATATCTGTGTTCATGCTGTGTGAAAGCAGAACACCCCCTCTTTAAAGTCTACATCTGCTTTCTGGAGGATGTGTGAGCTGAGAGCCGCTCTGCTTCCTCTTAATGAGCGCTGCTCTCAGAAACAGAGGAGGAGAGGGAGAGAGGAGCATCAGAGGAAGGGGAGGGAGCTCTGCTGAGGGAGGATCAGAGAGGGAGGATCAGAGCCAGCAGCAGCTCTCAGACCCACTCGCTCTGTCGCCGCCGCTGTCACAGGTGGAAGGTAGCGTCTGTCTCCACGCCAGCGTCAGTCAGAGCCATGGTGGCGTCGCTGCATCACCGTTAGCATGTCTGACTCCTTCTGGACCGTGCTCTCCAATTTCTCGCTGCCTGAGAGGAGCATGCTGCGGCGCTCCAAGAGGTACGCCTCCTTTCCTCTCCGTCCTTTTCTCCTCACTTTGAATTCTTCCTCCTCCAGCTCCTCATCTGCTCCATCAGTGTGCTCCATCCTCTGCGCCTCCTCCTCCCTCCTGCTGCTCGCAGCTCTCAGATGCTCAGCAGGAGTTGCTCGGTGTGAAGGTCAGAGAGCTGGTTTGTCTTTGCAGGATGCTTCCTGGTGTTTGGTTGTTTTTCTCTACGTTTCCTCCGTCGGACGTGTTGGTGATGGGAGCCCAGTTTACATCTGTGCAGTTACTCCTCGAGTTCACCTCCTCTCTCCTCCTCCGTCCTGTCCATCAGAGCCCAAAGTGGCTCCTCCAGCAGGAAGCAAGGCAGAGACAGAGCTGTACTTATCCTCCTCCTCCTCCTCCTCTTCCTCCTCCCCTGTAATAACAGTGGTAGCTTTCACGCACACACTCGGGCAGATTTCTTCTTCTCTGCTCCGTGTCACCGCCTCCTGCTGTGTGTTTGTCTCAGCGTGTGTGTGTGTGTGTGTGTGTGTGTGTGTGTGTGTGTGTGTGTGTGGATGAGGCTGTGGAGGGACGCCTGCATAGCAACAGGCTCCGGCAGGTTGTAGAGCTGTAGTCAGGAAAACATGATTCATCTCTCCGTCACATCTAACACCACTTTTCACGTGCAGGTGAAAAAGTGCAGGTCTCCTCATCCTCGTCCAGACTTCGCCACAGCCGACCAATCAGGAAGCTGTAAAGCTCTGATGTGTGTGTGTGTTGATGTTGGAGCGTCCACTCTCTGTGGGGAGGAGAGTGAGCGTGGGACGAAGGGAGAGTGGTCCTCAGCCGCTTTTTGAGTTTCAGCTGCTTGATGAGAGTGGAGCTGAAGTTTCAGTGGAAGTGAAACAGAAAATGTTAAACACTCAGAAACTCTCTGTACAGGTTTATTGGTTCGGTCTTTTTCAGGAAAAACACTTTTTGTTGCTCAGAGAGGAAATGCAATCAGAAAAATCAAAGCTGCTGGTTTCACCTCCACTGTTAAGGTTTCATCACTTTGTAATGTGTGTTTTCCCGCCTTCTGTGAGTCACATGACCAGCTGCACTGAACTGTCAATCAGTGAGTGACATCATCACCAACTGCTGCCCTCAGGAGTGAAATTGACTGAAGTTTAAGAATCATCTCCTCATAGCTGCCACAGTTTGGACCAAATCTCTAAAAATCAGATATTTTTGTAGTAAATTTTGTCAGGAATCCACCCATGTCATTTTTAAAGCTGTACCACTTTTGCTGTTTTGTGTAGAGTCCTAACTGCTGCAGCTTGTGTAGAGCTGGATCCTCCTCTCCCATTCATTCTAATAGGAGCAGCTGAAAGGGCTTCTTTGGGTTTCACCGACTTTGAGGGCTCATCATTCAAAAACCATTTGAGAAAAAACAAATTCATACACAGCTTTTGTAAAGCAGGGTCCACTCTGTCATCTGAGCGAATTTCAAGCTGATATCATATATGGTCTAGGAGGAGATAACTTTTGAAAAAGGCCCAAAAATGTGGCCAAATGCTATTGTGAATGACAAATTGCAGGCTTCCTGTTTGAGATAGGTCAGGGGTGTGTTTATAATTTGTGTGTTTCAATGAGACAAACATTCTGACGATCACTCTATGACATTCCTATTGCCCATTAGAACCGGTTTAGTGTTCCTAGGTGGCGCTAGAGTGCAAATTTTGACATGTTGGGGGTCAATTTTTGTGTTTTACCAAATTTTTGCCAAAGAAGAAGAAAGAAACAGAGCAAACACAATCGAGTCCTCTCCCTTTGGGCTAAAAATGAGGCTAAACCAGCTGTTTGGGTTCTGCAGAAACCAGACGTTCACTGCTTCAGTTTTTAACAGTTTGTTTGTCTGACGGCACAGAGAGACGGCAGAGAGTAAATTACACACACACACACACACACACACACACACACACACACACACACACACACACACACACACACACACACACACACACACCTTGGCGTTGTCGGTCACATTGATTTCCTGTGCTGCGGCGGCTGTGACCTGCAGACCAGCGTTATCGAGCGCGCAGAGGGAAATGAGTTTAGCTGGAGATGTTATCCACACACACTCACCTGCTGCTGTCTGACGTGTGTATCTGTGTGTGTGTGTGTGTGTGTGTGTGTGTGTGTGTGTGTGTGTGTGTGTGTGTGTGTGTGTGTGTTTAGTAAACAGCTGTTTGCTCTCTCCTGTCAGCTCCGTCACGTCTCTCTTTAAGTTTGACTGCAGCAGTTATTACATATTTGGTGTTTCCACGCAGCATTGGCTCATATCACAGAAACATGACTGAATAAACAGGTGTAAACACACCATGCTCTGCTCATACGTCAGTGTCTGATGTTCTGCTGACACCGTCGGTCTCCTACCTGGAGTAACGTGAACTTCAGACGCTCTGAGCTGACTCTTCTTCATCGTTTCTTTGTCTTTGCTGAACTCTGCAGCTCTTTAACAGGACTCTGTGTCTGTTCACGCTCACTGCATCATTTAGCAAACTGCAAACCTGTGATCCTCTTTACGGTCACAAACCTCCACACTTTTCTACTTCTCCTTCTCCTTTGTCCTCTCTGTAAGTGACATCATACTGCCACCTACTGGGCCAAAGTGTGCACTGTAAAAACTGTGAACCAATCAAGTGTTGCGTCTTATTTCTTGTAGAGATTGTCTTGTTGGACTCAGCGTGAGCCACAATCACCAGACAAGACCAGGAAAAATGTCTGATTAAAGTCATTAAAAGACGAAATCTTTATGCCTCACACCCCCAGACACATTTATCTGGACTTGGCAGGTGAATTTGGTATGATTTGTCAAGTACAGCTAGCAATAGCAGAGCTAGCTCCATCAGCCATCAGTCTTCTTTGAGGTTTAAAGAGGGGGTAATGTGCTTTTTTTCAGTCTTCATTTTGTCCCTCT
>NW_027437182.1:490063-597563 GCF_033239565.1 Halichoeres trimaculatus | reverse complement strand
TATTCAAGATTAAAGCCAGAAAAAGTTTTCTTTTTTTTCAAGACTTGTTGAAATAAGAATGGTTATATTTCAAGATTAAACCCACATAAGAGTCATCATATCTAAGACCAGCATCAGAATAAATTCACCATTTTTCGAGATAAAATCTTGAAAAACAGTAGTCTTTTTTTTTTGTCAGAATAAAAATTGTAATTTTTCTAGATTAAAGCGGGAAAAAAGTTGGCATTTTTGAAATTAAGTAATTTTTTGTCATTTTCAAGTTAAAAGTCACGATAAAGTTGATATTTTAAGATTAACATCAGAATGAGTTTGTTGTTTTCAAGATTAAAGCCAGAAAAAAAATTGTTAATTTTCAAGATTTAAGGTAGAATAAAAAAGCCAATTTTCAAGATCAAAGCCAAATTAAGTCACCAATTCTAAGACAAAAGATACAATAAAATCGTAATTTTCTGAAGATTAAAGTCAGAATAAACTTGGAATAGATTTGCTATTTTATAGAACTCAGTCAGTTTGAACTCATCATTTTTTAAAGATTAAAGATTGAATAGAGTTGTAATTTTTTTTACCAAGGTTTGAGTCTTTATAAAGCCGTTATTTTGGAAGATGATGGTCAGAGTGAAGTCGTCATGTGACCTGATGAAAGGTAAAATACTTCCTCCCTCCTGTTTATCATGCCATCACCGTCACCTCCTCCCTCCTCCTCCTCCCGTCCCCCCTCCTTGAACTTTCGCGTCCCGTGGCGGCTGACGGCGAGCTGTTATTTAGCAAAGGGCAGCGTGTGATTGACAGCGTCTGTGTGCTCTGACTCCTGATGAGTCCTGTCAAACAAACCCTCGCCTTCCTCTCCGTCAGAGTCATGAAAGGCAGCGAGGAGCGCAGCGTCTCTCCGCCCCCTCCTCAATTATCGCTGCGTTTTGTTATCCCACCTCCTCCTCCCAGGAGAGGAGGCTCAAAGCAGGTTTTACATTAGCATGTTTCTCATTTCTGGGCTGTTTCCTCGCTCTGCGTTGAAGTAGGTCACTGTCACGGCAGTTTGAAGAACAGGAAAACGTCTCTACCTGTGGAGACGAGACGCCTGCCAGGAGCTCTGAGCTCTGCTTCATTATTCCTCCTCCTCAGACCGCGTCGAACACTTGATTTTAACAGATTTTAATCCCACTCAGAGTCTATCAACGCTCTGAGACTCTGGACCCTGCTCCTGTTTCTGGATGCAGGTTTCCTCTTTGACAGCTGTGACTCGTGGCCGAGGTTCTAGAATGTTCATCATCAAGCACAGAGAGCTTTCTGTCTTTGTGATGTCACTACATTCTGCCCTGATGATGTCACTACATTCTAGAACTCTCTGATCTCTCTGAGTGATTTTAAAGCAAACTACAGACCCTTAGCTTTTTAACCTGCTCTGACTGCTTCATTTTAATCACTATTTAAATGAACTTTATTTTGGGGGCGGAGCTATGAGCAGACCTTGGTGTTTGAGGCTCCCTGTCTTTATGTGATGACCTCGTTTTTTCAGCGAATCTGGAAAATGTCTGGTGTTATTTCTAGAGCAGATTGTTTTGATAAGTTACAGACAGATTCAGGGATTTTTACAACAGATCAACATGTAGAGGTTAAAAATCTGCACATGCTCAGTCTGAACTAAGGATAGATTGATTATCAGCACTCAGCATTTTGAGGCTAACGGGGGTCTGCCTTCTTTAAATCCAACAGTCAATAAGAAATCAGTTTCAATCTGGGATATTTTGGCACAAAGCTTTTACCCAGTGAAGAGAGCAGGTAGATGTTGGGATGGTACGTTGCAAGGAAACAGATTCAGGTGAAGGCTGATTAGCTTTTAGCGTAGCGTTAGCTCAGCAATCCACTTGCCTCCTCTGGCCCTAGATGCTCAGCAGAATGTAGCAAAGGGGGGGGGGGGGGGGGGGGGGGACGGGGGGGGGGCCCGGGGACTCCCTGCTCATTTTGTTTTTGTCTGAACATAAATAAAAGATAAGTAAAAGATAAAATAGCATTTCACTTTTATTTGGGGATGGGTACCGAATTAGGTCCTTTTATAGGTATCAGCTGAATTCTTTTAAAAGTATTGTGTACTGATTCACGTGAACTTAACGGTACCATATATGTACCTAAATTCATCCTTGTGACTAGTGGAAGAGAAGGCGATTTTCCATGGTGGACATGAACACAGCATTACAAGGTTATGTATTGACAAATAGATTTGATAAGTTGTTTTTTTTTATTTCTATTATTTATTATTAAACAAATTGATATTTTTACCCACATAAACACAAAAAAGTACTGAAAATTGGTACCGTTAAGTACCAGTACTGATTGCCAGGTACTGGGCATCAGTACTGTATTGTTTCAAATGTGAAAGGTATCCATCCCTACTTATATTGGAGTTTCTAAAAACTTTATTTTCTATAGAAAACTTTAGGGAACTGTTTATTTTTTTAATTGTACATTGGACTTTATAAGAAATGCTGCTGAGCCTGTGAGCTGCTTAATAAACATATCCTTAAAGGCTTTTTAACAAAGTTAAGTGATACTACTAATAATCTGTGTCTGTATCCACCCTGAGAAAAACATGTGGGTCAGTCTCTGGTCTGAACATCCGGCTTTGCTACCTCATATCTTGGTTGTTCAAAGGGAAATCTAAAACTGACTAACCAGCTAATCAAAGGGGAAGAAAACAGTCACAGCTGAGCTCTGGTCCAGTGGCTGTAAGTCAGTTTAATGGTCCATAAACAGACAAACCACTCTGCACTACAGCCTGATATCTGTGCCTGTTTATATCCAGGTGGTAGAGCTTCAGAGTGTTACAGCAGCAGACAGTAACCAGAGAAGAGAAACGATGTTAAGTGACTTTAAATCTGCTGAGACGTACAGTCTGATCGTCTCTACTGGGAGACACAGATTCTTCTGTGTTAACAAGGCAAGCCCCCCCCCAACACACACACACTCTCACACACACACGCTCTTACACACTCACACACACCGAGCTGGATCCATGAAGTGTAGCGCTGCAGCTCTGCCCTCTCTAGACCTCTGTCTCTCCGTCACCAAACACACCAGATCACAAGTGACGTGTTTCACACTAACAAGCTCCTGTTTGACTAATAACACACATGTTCACTGTGTGTGTGTGTGTGTGTGTGTGTGTGTGTGTGTGTGTGTGTGTGTGTGTGTCAGCTCTCCAGACGCAGAGATCCACGTCTGACAGGAAGCAAATGTTCGTTTTAATATTTGAGTTTCTGCTCCGACGTGCTGCTGAGGAAAGATGCATAATTAACGAGGAAGTGTCCGACTGCTAAATCTCTGCTCCTGTTTCCCAGTGTGTGTGTGTGTGTGTGTGTGTGCGTGTGTGTGTGTGTGTGTATTTGAGATGTAGATGGCTGTATGTATTATAGTATCATCAGCGTATAACTTGATGAACCAATCAGAGAAAGTGAGCACAGGATCATTAATGAAAGCTGAGAAAAGAAGTGGCCCTAAAGTCGACCCCTGGGGCACGCCTCTGATAACGGCTGTGCTATTGGAGTTAAACCACAGTGATGCATGCTGGGAAAGGCTGACAGCAAAATGCAAAACTTTAAAGAATTACTAGCTTTTTGGAAATGTCTCTCTGTGTTTGATTCGGCGTTGATCCACTTCCCTCTCCATGGAGAAGACGGATCAGTCATCCCTCCTCTCGCTCCTCCTTTCTCCTCCTTCCTCTGAACAAATGAGACACACCATCGATCTCTGTCCTCCATCTCTGACTCTTTCTCTCAGTTTTTGATTTATCTCAATGTCATCCTTTGAGATTCTCGTGTAGCGTTTCTCCAAACCGTACCCTGAGTTTGTGTCCCTCATATAAAACCAGTCCTGTGAGAATCTCTCAGTTTGGGTCCAGATAATCTCAGGATTACCCAGAATTCATTGAAACTGTTGAATATTTGATCCTTGATCTCCAGCTCAGAGTCAGTGTTAGGGGGGAACAGAGCAGTTTTTACTGACGGGTTCAGAGCTGTAGCTGGAAAGCTTCCTGAAAAAACAGCTGAGATATCTCTGAATATTCTCTTCTGAAAACTGTGATTAATTTTGTAGTGATGGTGGACACTGGAGCCTAACTGTCGGACAGAAAAAGGACAGAAGAGCAGAAGAAAGAGAAACAGGAGAGAGATAGAGCACAAGCTAAAGGCTAACACATTCATTCTAATAGGGGGAGCTGAAAGAGCTTCTTTGGGGTTCATCGACTTTGAGGGCTCTTCATTCAAAAACTGTTTGAGAAACAAGAAACCCATGCAGAGATTTTGTGAAGCAGGGTCCACTCTGTCATCTGAGCGAATTTCAGGCTGATACCATTTATGGCCAAGGAGGAGATAACTTTTGTTCAGGGCCCAAAAATGTGGCCAACTTTTATTTTGAAAGGGGAATAGCCAGCTTCCTGTTTGAGATAGGTCAGGGATGTGTGTATGTAATTTGTGTGTCTCAATGAGACGAACATTTTGATGTTGGTTTGATTCCTGTACCACATTCCTACTGCCATTGAGAGTCGTTTTAGTGTGCCTAGGTGGCGCCAGAGAGCCCTTTGAGAGAGGACACCTTCTAGCTTGCAGTAAGGTGTCCTCTCCCTTATTGCAAAGACCTTAATAAACAAAAAGTAAAGGTAAAGAGCAAACTTCACAGACTCTTTGAGGGGTAAAGCCATGTTTTTGGCGTCATGTTGTGACATGTTTGACTCAGTCTGAGACAAACACACACAGAGACGAACACACACAGACGAACACACACAGAGACGAACACACACAGAGACAAACACACACAGACGTCTCTATCCTGCTCACCTGTAATTTTATCTTCCTCCTCTCTTTCAGGGACCAGCCCCCTGGACAGCCCCCGAAACTTCTCCCCCAACACAGCTGCACACTTCTCCTTTGTTCCTGCTCGCAGGTGAGCCACACACACTCACACACACACACACACACACACACACATTAATTCAAACATTTACACACAGCCCTCATTTATCCGTTAAAGGAAGTGAGCCGGTCTGCACAGTTTCTCCATCACCAGCCGTCGGCTCCTGAGCTGTTGAACTCTTAAATTAATGATAATTTATGTGAAGTGAAATCAGAGTGAAGCTCTTTAATCAGACAGAGAGCAGAAAGGAGAGGGCAGACACTCTCTCAGAGACGTGTCGGCGCTCGGCGCTCTCAGGGAGTCTCTGAGCAGCTGATGAGGAGGGAGAGGATCATCCTGAGGCTGTCACTCAAACCAGGACTAATAAACCTCTTTATCTGTCCGGACTCTGAGCACAGAGCGTGATCACTGAGAGAGAAGGAGCTGTGAGAGCATCTCTGACCTGTGACACTCTCACACCTGCAAGATTTTCACAAAGATTTTAGAAATGATCCCAAATTTTCATCACCCCTCTCTGAACGCCGCCGCGCAGACCAGCAGCCGCCACAAAGAGCATTAGTGTCGATTTAAAGTGGAAATCCCTCTCTGTCCCAGCGGTGACCTCAGCTGAGCGGCAGACGCCAGAGCAGCAGTGACACCGTGTGGTGGAGGGAGGAACTACACCTGAGGGCTGCTTCATTCCAGCTTTTAGCTTTATTTTTCCCCTACAGAAGACGACTCTGGAAATATTTTTAAGTATGAGAATAACAGCAAAACTCTTTTATATTTATCATCCTTTTGAGTTATTTGGGGATTTTTGTTCACCCTTATAATATTTGTTTATTTCCTCAGCAAATTAAAAAAAAGATGTTTTAACAGGGAAATGGTGGCAGAAAGATCTAGAAAATTCTGGAAGTGAATAAGAAAAGTTAAATGTAAAGACAGAGGGAAGTTATATATCCTGACAGTAATTTACTCAGTGCAGCTTTAGATGTTTCAGACCTCAGTTTGTTCTGGATTTCTCTCAGATCAATTTACGAACTCCGAGAGTGTGTGTCAGTGTGTGTCAGTGTGTGTCGGTGTGTGTGTGTGTCTGACAGCTCTAAACAGAAACCCTGTCTTTCTCCCTCACAGCCACGGACACAGGGCTGACAGGTAACCTCTCAGTTCTGACCCCGCTCCGTACACCTCCTGCTTCCTCTTCCTGCTGCCACCTCCCCGCCCTCGGTCCTGCATGGCTGAGCGCTCGCACGCTTCATGAGTCACCAGCAGGGTCCCCCCTCCCTGAAAACTGTCCCAGTGTTTGAATCACAGACGTGGAGATAGCAGAGGGTCGTAAATGTTTGGAAAGTTTGGGTTGAGTGACGGTTGTTCCCATTAAAGAGCAGAAACCAGCGCAGCGTTGGTCTGAGTTTAAACAGCAAAAATTCACAAAGTGCAACAGGAAAGACCTTTTTATTGGAGAGTAAGAATCTGTTTAAAACCAGAAAGTGATCACAAACATTTCAGGATTCAAAGCCACAAAACTCCTTCCTTAGTTTTTTATGTGTGACTTGAATATAGCAAAGCTAGCTCCACCAGACAGTGTGCTTTAATCAGTCTTTATTCTGTCCCTTTGGTGTTCCCGTAGTATCTTAACATGATTTACAGCTCATTAGATTCTCCATTGTTCTTAAAAAGCTAGAGGCTTAAGGCTAAAACACAAGCTAAAGGTGAAAACATGAGCTAAAGGCTAAAACACGGGTCAAAGGCTAAAAACCTGAGCTAAAGGCTAATACATTAGCTAAAGGCTTAAACACTGGCCAAAAACATGGGTCAAAGGAAAAAAAAATTAGCTAAAGCCTAACCACACTCCATAGGCTAAAACACAAGCGAAAGGCTAAAACACGGGTCAAAGGCTAAAACCTGAGGTAAAGGCTAATACATGAGCTAAAAGCTAAACTCTTGCCATAGGCTAAAAATTTGGCTAGAGCCTAAAACACGGATCAAAGGCTAAAAAATAAGCTAGAGCCTAAAACAAGGTCCATAGGCTAAAACATGAGCTAAAGGCTAAAATACGGGTCAAAGGCTAAACTGTGGGTTGAGCCAGGTTACATTAGCGTCCAACGCGCTGTCGGGGTTGAAACTGTGTCCAAACGTTTCCTTGCATTGACTTTGTATGTAATCTTGATGCCAATCTGTGTCCGGTGTGGCTGTACCATAAAAGTGAGCGTGTGACCTTGGGCCAAGAAGACACAGATTCTCCTACAGTCTCTATAAAGCTCTACTCGGCCTTTATGCTGCAGCTCCATCAATGAGGTTCTAGAATGTTCATCATCAAGCACAGAGAGCTTTCTGTCTTTGTGATGTCACTACATTCTGCCCTGATGATGTCACTACATGCTAGAAGTCTCTGAGCTCACTGAGTGATTTTAAAGCAAATTACAGACCGTTAGCTTTTTAACCAGGGGTAACACATTAACCCCCTTCCCTCCGACTGGCCAGACAGATCTTGGTGTTTGAGGAAATCCTCCTCGTGAAGATCTGGTGCTGTTTTCACACAGACAGATTCAGGGATTTCTACAACAGATAAATAAGTGAAGGTTTGAAAATCTGCACATGCTCAGAATCTCCAGCTTTATTGGCAGAATTCACTGGACTTGGAGCTCCCACTAGTGGCTGAGGGCAGATAGTGTCTTTTTTAGTGCACACAGATTAACAAACCAGTCCCGCCATAGTTCAGCATTTTAAACAAACTAGAAGCTTACAGTGTTTTTCTGTCCAGCTCTGTGGCTTTGATCTGAGCGGTGATAAACTTACTCTCGGCCTGTCGCTGCATGTTACACCTCAGTCGTTTGGTTTTAAAGTTGCAAACTTTGTCTCTCTCATCGCTGTAGGCTGGAGCAGAGTGCTAAAGTATAGACTTTGAGTCTAGATGACAGACTAAAGTAAAGACTTTATAAACGTCATTCAGAGCCCACAGTGTGTGAAGGTGTGAATGATAAAGAGCATTAACCCTTTAGACTCTGCACAGTCAGTCCGTCGTGGCTTTGCCTGCGCTCCTCAGTCCATGCTCTCCTCGTGTTTGCATCCCCCTTAAATAAACTCTCTGACAGACCGTTTCTGTTCTCGGTGTCTTCATCTGTGCTTCTCTCTCCTGCAGGACCGATGGCAGGCGCTGGTCTCTGGCCTCGTTACCTTCCTCTGGATATGGCACCAACACTCCCAGCTCCACAGTCTCAGTGAGTATCTTTGTCCTCTGTGCTCGTTACTCCACCACACCTCCCCGTAGCTCTGCTCTGCCCCCTGTTGGTCTGTGAGTGCTGGTCTGCTCCCCCATCCCTCTGGTCTCCTCCTGATCCATCACCGTTACCTGCAGCAGCTCCCTGTCTCTCACACCTGGTGTTCAGTCTCTGTGAGCGCTGTCTGCAGGTGGAGGCGCTCACACAGCGGGGAGGAGCAGGAGTGGAGAGGACCTCCTCCACCCTCCACCCCCCTGTCCTCACCCACCCCGGGCCCCGCCTCCTGGGTCCAGCTCCACCCTCACCCCGCCGTAGCTCCATCCTGGTTGTAATCTGTGCTCCCTCTGTGCTCCTCCTCTCACAGTCCTCCTGTTCATCTCAGGAGAAGCTGCACCAGCTGCCCTTCCAGCCCACGCCGGACGAGCTGCACTTCCTCACCAAACACTTCAGCTCCGAGAGCATCACGGACGAGGAGGGACGCCGCTCCCCCGCCATGAGACCGCGCTCACGCAGCCTCAGGTAGGACTGGTCTGTTTTTAAACACCTTCCACCCTGACAAAAACAGTCACAGCACGACAAGTTCACAAGCTTCAGAACAAACCAGCAGAAAGAAAGAAAGAAAGAAAGAAATCTCTGAACGAGTCTATGAACAGCCCAATGTGGTCCAATCCAGTGAAAACAACAGTTACACAAAATCTCCACAAGATCCCCAAGAGATGTTCACAAGATGAGATCTTGTGAAGATCTCAACAAGATTTTTAATAAATCTTCAAGCGACATCATCAAGAGATCTTCAAGAGATCTTTGGCGATCTCCAAAAGACTCCAAGGAGATCTCCATGAGATCTTGATAACTTCTTCACGAGATCTCCACAAGATTTCTAAGAGATCTTCAAGAGATGATTGTGAGATATATACAAGATCTCCTCAAGATCTTTAGGGGATCCCCAGGAGACTTAAACAAGATCGCAACAACTTCTTAACCAAATCTTTACAAGTTCTTCACAAGATATCCACAAGGTCCTCACAAGATCTACGAGAGACTTTCACAAGATCTCCATGAGATCTTGATGACTTCTTTACGTGATCTCCACAGAAGAGATCTTCAAGACATGTTTTGAAAGATATCTGTGAGATCTACATACCATTTCTACAAGATCTTTATCAGATCTTTTGGGGATATTGAAGAGACTTTAGTATCATCTTTACAAGACCTTGAAGAGATTTCTACAATATATCTATGAGATCTTCACAAGATTAACACAAGTTATTTAAGGACCTTTAAGAAAACATCCAAGGGATCTTTACAAGATGTCTAAGAGATCTTGATGACTTCTTCATGAGATTTGCACAAGATTTCCAAAAGGTCTTCAAGAGATGATTTTAAGATATAAGCAAGATCTCCACAAGATCTTTAGGGGATCCCCAAAAAACTTTCACAAGATCTTCAAGAGATCTTGATAACTTCTTCACAAAACCCCCTTAGAATTTCTAAGAGATCTTAAAGAAATGTTTTGCAAAATATTTTTGAGATCTACATTAGATTTTTACAAGATCTTAATAAGATCTTTATAAGATCTTTACAAGATTTTCACAAGACATTCACAAGGTCTTAGCGGACATCCTCACAAGATCTACAAGAGATCTTGATAACTTCTTCACGAGATCTCCACAAAATTTCCAAGAGATCTTCAAGACATGTTTCACAAGATATGTACGAGATCTACATAAGATCTTTATCAGATCTTTAGATGATTTTGAAGAGACTTTCATGATGTCTTCACAAGATCTTCAAGAGATTTCCACAAGGTATCAACAAGCTCTTCACAAGATTTTCCCAAGTTATTAAGGGACTTTTAGGAAAGCACGCAATGGACCTTTACAAGATCTCTAAGAGATCTTGATGACTTCTTACGAGATCTCCACAAGTTCATGTTCACAAGACATCCAAGAGATCTACACACAATCTTAACAAGATCTGTAGAGGATCTCCAAGACACTTTAATAAGATCTCAACAACATGTTCACCAGATCTTCAAGAGACCTCACTAAGAGATCTTAACAAGATCTTTTTGACATTTCTGAGAGATTTTAAGGGATTTTCACGAGATATCCACATGATCTTAGTGGACATGAGATGTTGATAACTACTTCATGAGATCGCCACAAGATTTCCAAGATCCTTACGAGATGTTTGCAAGATATTTATGAGATTTACACAAGGTCTTTTCAAGATTTTTAGAGGATTTCTAAGAAACTTTCACGAGATTTTCACCAGATCTTTAGGGAAAATGCTTATTTGTTTTGTACATTGCTTTGGACAAAGCGTCTCCTCAGTGAAACTGTTAAATCTTTGGGGGATCTCCCAGAGACTCTGACTTAAGGCTGAAATGTAAGTTTCCTCAAACACCGCTGAGAGGAAAACAGGATCTGTTGAGCTGTAAATCATGTAAAGATCCTGAAAGGATCTCACTGCCCTTAGATCCAGACCTGGCGTAGACTCCTCAGCACGGGATGAATAACATGAGCATATTTTGACGCTGTAGGTTTTGTTTTTCTGCCAGCTCTCAGAAAGGTCAGACTCTTCCTGGAGACGTGTCTGTGACAGGTGAGAGCCTGGCTGCTCCTATCAGTGACACTCACCTGTCCACCTGTGGTTTTTATCCCTTTGAGCTCCATCTCTGCGTCCACTGCGCGGTTATTTTCCCCATATTTGCTCCCTCACGTCTTCTCTGTGTCCAGAAGCTTCCGTCCTTATCTGTCTCAGTGATTTCTGCAGAGATTGATTTTTTCTCCTCTGAGATGAAAGCAGCAGAGACAGAGCTGCATGCTGGGTATCTGATGAGGATCCTGCTGTGCCGGTAGATTGATGCCAGGCTGTGTGTGTGTGTGAGTGTGTGTGTGTGTACGTCCTGGTGTGACTTCTCTTTTGTGTGGTAAAATAAGGAAGAATAAAAGAAACGTTTCAAACTGTCAGGTGAAAAAATTAGGACATTAAAAACCGTTGGTCTGACAGACTCAGAGAGCTGTAATCACAGACAGGAAGTGGAGTCTGAGCAGGTAAATATTCATGGAGGCGTCACTGAAAAGTGTTTGTGCCGTGGCCCCCCAGCGGCCCCCGTCATCAGCAGGGAGGATGAGCCTCAGCGGAGAGCCCGGCGTCAAATTAGTCTGCCAGCAGAGAGTCATTAAAAAGCTCTTAGCGAGGAGTCTGAGGACGGTCTGCAGGTCCAGATAAATACCCAGAGAGAGCCGGGGACTGGGGGGGACTGGGGGGGACTGGGGGGATCAGGGGCTGGGTTTGATGAGTCGCTGCAAGTCTGGGTCCAGTTTTAATTTTAAAGTGTCCCAGTCTCTGAACCCGTCTGATGACGACACACGCCTCAGGGAAAGCTGCTCGGGTTTTTGATTTTTCTGATTTTATCTGCTTTAAAGTCCAGTTAGAGACTGAGAGGAGTGCTGAGATAAAATGCATACAAACATACATACATACAATTCAGAGGAGGACCTGTATGTGTTTGTGGTGAGTCTCAGTTTCACTGTAAACCAGGGGGTCAGGCTCATTTTCACTGAGGGCCACATCAGCATCATGTTTGCCCTTAAAGGGACAGATGTGACTGTTAGACAGTATGAAATGTAGCTGAATGGAGCCAAATGTTAAGTAAATAAATGCAACCACTGCTTCCAAAAGTCACTCTCTGAAAAAGACTTTGGAGCGCAGGCATTTTTTTCAGTCATATATAAAGCTGGCGTTCACCGTCTACCTCTGTTTTTGGTCGGGGCTTCCTGAAACACATCGTGCTGCAACTGCAGTTTGCATTTTACAGGAAACATACTGTCAAGAATAAAGTCTTCTTTTTCAAGAATTTCACTTTAATCTTAACATTTCGACTTTGTTCTAGAAGTTTCACTTTAATCTTGAACTCTCGTTCAGATCAGGTCCCCTTCAAGGTTATAATAGTTTTGGATTTGTCATTATAGTTTAGTTTTGGTTAGTTTTGACATTTTTTTCTGTTACAGTTTAGTTTTAGAGCTTGCATTCTAGTTTTTATTAAGTTTTGATTTTTGCAACAAGGTTTAGTTTTAGTTTAGTTTCAGTTTAGTTTTAGTTTAGTTTAGTTTAGTTTAGTTTAGTTTTTTAGTTTTAGTTTTATATATAAAAAATATAAACATGAATTATTGAAAAATAATGTTAACATAAATTAAATAAAAATAATATAACATAGAATATATAAAAATAATGTTAACATTAATTAAATAAAACTAGTATAAGCTAAAATTGTATAAAAATAATGTTAACATTAATTAAATAAAATAATATAAACATAAATTATATAAAAATGTTAACATTAATTATGTAAAAAATAATATAAACATAAATTATGTAAAAAAATAATGTTGACATAAATCAAATAAAAATAGTGTATACATAAATTATATAAAATAATACAATATGATGATATAATCTGAGCTTTAATAATTAGAAACTTGGACTCTGTAACAATAAAGTCAGACTCATAAATTAAATTGTTACAGATGCTCTGATTTGTTCCTCCTCTACGTTTGGTCTCAGCACAGAGCACAGCCAGTCAGTGCAGTAAACAAGCACGTCCCAGTATGTCACTATGATGGTGCCGTCCGGCGCTGACAACTGCTGAAAACTGTCGTAAAATTGGTTGGGAAAATGTGTGGGATTAATTTAAATCCTAAAGGCGATTAATATTGTTAGAAACTATAACGAAGAACATTTAGTCTTTAATTTTAGTTAGTTTCAGTTAGTTTAGTGAACACAAGATACAGTTTTAGTTTACTTATCATTTTTATTTTATTTTCTAGTTTTTATTAGTTTGAGTTAACTGCAATGTGTTTTAAGTTTTAGTTTTGGTTTTAGTTTTGTTTTAGTTAACTATTATAACCTTAGTCCCCTACTCTGCTTGTCCTGGTTTGGTTTCGTAACTGACACATCAACTTTTTTACAACGGGGTAAAAGGAGCACAAATTTTATTATTAAGTTTCATTTTCTTTTTCAGAATGTCAGATACCTTTAACTCATCTCCCTGAGCCACTGCCACAAAGCGTTTCACCTGGAGTAAAAACATGTTTACAGGAAGTATTTTCTTTCTTGCTATGACTGCGGTGCGAGGATAAGTCCAGAGGTAATCCTATCGCTGTCATTTTACTCGTTATAAAGGAAATCTAACGACCAAACTTTGCTGACACACGTGGAGGACAGTTGTAACTCCTGTGTAGAGACATGTATGACAGGATGAGCTATGGGCCTTTCCACACGCAGAGCTAATGGGCTGCAGCAGCCTGTAACACAGACACAGGTATGATGGATGCTGGTGGTTAGCTCATTCACAACACGACGGAGAGTGGACAGAAGGAAGGAGCTGTGAGTGATGTGTGGGTGGACGGACGGAGCGCTGAAACGAGGGACGAGAGTGGAAGAAAAACCACAGACGGGCAGAAAAGGGAGGAGAGACTGTCATCACTCAGAGCAGCTCTCTGATTTACATATAACTGTATATATAACTCTGCAGCTCGTTTTCATTGTTCACACTCTTCCTCCAGGGGCCAATCATCATCGCTCCTCAGAGTCGCTCATTTCATTTCTCCATCTCCTTCGTCTCTGACCTCCTCTCCAGATCTCAGTTTCCTCACTCTTTACCTCTGTGGTTGAAGCAGTGTTGACCAATCAGCAGGGCTTTAATAAAGAAAAACAGTGTATGGAGAGCAAAAGCAGGAGGGACACAATCCAGCGTCGGTTACCTAAGGAGGACTTCTGTCTCCCTATAAACAGAGATCTGCGTTAGAAAAAGCCTGACTTCTAATCTGTGTCATGATGGTTATTATTTCATCAAACTGAGGAGACATTCATCAGGAGACAAACAGTTTGAGGACAGTTTCTACATTTCCATGCTTCATCTGTAAACTCCTCTGTGTGATATGAGGACTGCTCAGGTTTCTGTTTACAGCCTGAGAAGTTTCGACCAATCAGGAGCGTGCATGCAGAACAGTCAGTTTGCAGAGCAGCAGCAGGAGTTCTAGAACTCTGACATCACAGACTGAACTCTGTCCTGAGGAGCTGAAACCTGCAGAACAATGATGCTGGTAACGCACTACTTAGTAACGCGTTACTGTGACTTGACCACTTCTTTTACAGTAACGACTAATCTAACCCATAACTATTTTCAAATCAGTATTCAGATAAAAGTTATTAATCCAAGTCACTGTGCGTTAGAGTACTTTTCATTTTTCTTGTAAAAAAAACAAAAACAAAAAAAAAAAACAAATATATATATATATATATATATATATATATATATATATATATATATATATATATATATATTTATATTTATGGAGATATAGATATATATAGATATGTATATATAATCAGTACACATAATCAGTTCTACAGTTCATTTAGCCGACGCTTTCGTCCAAAGCAACGTACAACAATCAGAGAGAGATCAGCACTCTGCGTCCATAAACGCTTAAAAGTTGTTTGACTTTTACCTGGGGAAAGGTGAGTCCCATCTTTCACTGTAACTCCCTCTATATCAAGAGCTGAACCCTTTGTTTATCATTAATCCATCCTTTAAGGAGCAGAGCAACATAACGTAGGCTACAACAAGGCACCTGGTGACGAACAGGGGCGTGCCCAGAATTTTTAGACTGGGGTGCCCCGTGCATATGGAGGACCAAAACTGCCAAAAATAAAAACAAATAAAAGTGAAAATAAAAACAAAAATAAAAACATATACTTAAGTACAGGGTGTGAAGTACTGAGGATTATGTGAGCTCGCACTTCAGTAACATTTATTTTTTGCTAATTGTTTTACAAATGCAGGAACAATGGGCTACAGCTTTAACAGAAAAAAATAAAAATAGAAAAACAAACTGATAAAAAAAAAATTAGACAAAAACAAAGTGTTTAAGAAAAAAATTGAATCTAAAATTAAACTGAGCAGCATTGTAGTGTACCAAAATAGTACAGTAAAATCTTTCTTCAGTTGTATTTTTAAATTCAAAATGTATAATACATAACATATAACTGCATATTCCCTTGAACCAAAAAATCTAGACTCAGACATTATTCCTTTTAATCACAGTCGCACATTTTTTCCAAATCATGCAGCTGCAGGTGTTGTTGGAAGCTGCTGAATGTAGCTAATGAAGTAACTTGTAATCTAACTAAGTTACTTTTAAAATCAAGTAATCAGTTAAGTAAGTTACTTTTTAAAGGAGTAATCAGTAATCAGATTACTTTCTCAAGTGAACTGTGGCAACAATGCTCCTGAGGTACACACACACACACACACACACACACACACACACACACACGCACACACGCACGCACGCACGCACGCACGCACGCACGCACGCACACACACACACACACACACACACACACACACACACACAGACACACACACACACACACACACACCAAGCCTAAAAATCTGTTTTCACAGCAGAAATAAACCGATTTACAGCCTGGGACGAAAACCGTCTCCCGTCTGAAACAGAAGATCCAGATTTTTGCCCAATCAGAGGCACAGCTCAGCTCACATGACTGACAGGCGCCCTCCAGCTGTTAATGAGGGAACTACAGAGTGACACAGAGTGGATTTCCCTCCCGTCCCACTCCCGTACCGCTCCCAATTTTCCCTTTTTTGATTTCAGGCGATACATCTGATCAGATTTCCTCCCCATTCTTTTTTGGTTCAGTTTGATACACGTATGTACACGTGTCAAAATCTGCTCGTCAGATCAGGAGTCAATGATGGACTGATTATTTTAGATAATTTAA
This sequence comes from Halichoeres trimaculatus, assembly GCF_033239565.1. NCBI lineage: Eukaryota > Metazoa > Chordata > Actinopteri > Labriformes > Labridae > Halichoeres > Halichoeres trimaculatus. The sequence goes on along the minus strand of NW_027437182.1, from coordinate 581,643 downwards.
AACAGAAACTTCATTAAAATTTCTTCCTCTGTGTTTAACGTTTACGTTTTAGTTTGACTAAAAATCAGAGTGAAATCACAAACCTCCATCAGTATGTCGAGGTTTTTAGCATTCATAGCACACACACACACACACACACACACACTCACTCACACACACAGATGTGTATATACTGTACACACACCTCATCCTGATTCTGCTCGGCTCTCTGTCACGCTCAATTAGGCCTCTCATTCCCGAGTCGCTGCTTCAGTTGGGAAGCGTCAATGTTATTTCTTTCTCCCTCACACACACACACACACACACACACACACACACACACACACCCTCCCTCCTCGTCACCACCTGATTCGCTGTCTGGTCTGATTTACCTCCATTACCCTCCCAGCCAATGAGCTCTCAGCTTTCTGAGCGCCTTTTGTCATGTGTGACTTCACCACTTAGCGGCAGAGAGAGGGAAGCTGGTCCAGAGATGTTTTAATTATCTCTTTCTGAACACCGCGGGGTGAAAACACTCCTGTCTTTAATGTCCGCTCCTAACTTTCTGACACAACTTCTCCAGCTCGTTCCTCAAACTAACGACGAAGACGTTTGTCGCACTCGTCGCACTCGTCGCCACGAGGCGGTTTTTATTTCCCATTACAGAAGAAATATGGCGGGTTGTAATTAGCCTTTGTCTGCCTTTCTTCTCTTATTCATCCCCAGGATTTCACTTTGGACCTGCGCCGCAGCTCGCCGTGAACGGAGAGCGTTATTTTAATAAAGGCTGCGGCTGCTCCGAGCCGCCAGCGCGCAGGAAGAATAAGAGAAGAAGAAATTATTCTGTGAAAATTAAAGAATGTACATAACAGCCTCTGGTCCTGGATCCGTCTCTGTCAAGGCTAACCTTTCATTACTGAGGCGCCGCGGCGTGATTGATCCCTCGCTCTGAAGAAACACGATCACAGAGTGAAAGTTGAGTTCAGAGTGAAGGCGGCGCCGTGTGTGGGCTCACGATTGGTCATTGTTGGTTTTTCTCCTGTGAGTGAGAAGTCGACGCTTCCTGTTTGTTTTTCACACTAAAAGCTTTCAGAGCGTGAACGAGCTGCTGCAGGGCTGTCAAGGTGAGGTTTAACAGATCCACAGGCTGAAAGAAAAGAGCTTTATCAACGTTTACACTCCTCAAGTGGACACACACACACACACACACACACACACACACACACACACACACACACACACACACATATACACACACATACACACACACACACACACACACACACCGCTGGCATTATTCTGGAGGATGAATGAGTGAAAGCAGCTTTGGCCTTAGGAAAAAGTGCAGCTCAGAGAAGCTTGATGTACCAAAGAGACAACAACAATCTGGCGTCCATGAATCTGACATTTCTCACTTTAACCTGTTCAAAAAGATCAAAACACGGAGACGTGAGGCTGAAACATCAGAAACTGAAGGAGATAAACATTTGATCCGTTCCTGATCCAAACTGTCCACTGCTTTAAATCTGAAGACATAAATTAGAGATAGTTTTCCAGCCCTGATGACATTTTCCTCACCTTCAACCTTCCATACGTCGTCTCTGTGTTAAAAGCCACCGTTTGATGTCTTCTTTTTGCTATTTAACAACTCTTCCAGGCTCCCTTTATGTGCAATTTAAATGCTAATAAAAACAGCCCTCATGCTTTCATGCATCCCAAAATGGACATACAGCAACACAGCCACAAGAGGGCGCCACTTAGAGCCAAAAGTTTCCACTAAAAGTTTTTCTTAATTTCCGACAAAAAATGTGGTGACAGTTGAAGAAAGATAGTGTTTGAGTTAAGAAGGAGGGAAAATCCTCTGCCAAATAATAAAATAAAATAAAAGTTCCTTAGCTGTCCACTAGGGCTGGCGGCAGAAATACAAGAAACCACATACACGCTAGCTGAGTAGAAAGTCTTAGTGTTTGAGTTATGAAGGAGGTAAAATCCTCTGCTCAATAAATAAAATAGATTTAAAAAAAAAAAAATGTAGTTCCTTGAGTGTCCACTAGGGCTGGCTGCAGAAATACAAGAAACCACATGCACACCCATTCAAAAAGCTGATATTCAGGCAGATATAAACAAGTTTACAGTCTGGTCCAAAACATGATTTTGTTCGGAATAGATCTTCTCTTTGTCAGTTCACACTCATTTATATTAAAGATTTTTATTTTAATTATTGAACTGACGACTTTTGCTCGTATAACAGCGTGTCTGACATGGCAGCAGCTGAGTCTTTACCTCTGTGTCAGAAACAAACAGGTGATTTACAGAGACTGTGTCCAGATATTATAACGCTGTTGGTCTGAACTGTTGGCTTCACTGCCAGACACTGCCCCCAGTGTTTTTGGGTGGTACTGCAATTTTTAATTTTATTTTTTAATTTTATTATTTTTTTTAACTGACAGTTTTTTATCAAGTAATAATGAACAGTAACCATGCACACTAAGGGAAAGTTGCTCTGACTTACCGAAAATGTGCTTGCAATAAAAATCCGAATATATTCTCATGCACAGAGTGAGCAAACTCTGGACTTTGATCAGTTTTTTTGCTTTTTAAAAACATGAAGAATCATTAAGGGAAAAGTGTTAGAGTCAGAATTTGTGTGATTAACATCAGACCTGAACAGAAAGTGAAGAAAACTGTCAGATGGTGAATTTGATCTGATATCAGGGCTAAACTTTGATCATCAGGCTACGACAATCACACAAAGCAGGAACAAAAGGCAGCATGAGTCTGTGTGTGTGTGTGTGTGTGTGTGTGTGTGTGTGTGTGTGTGTGTGTGTGTGTGTGTGTGTGTGTGTGTGTGTGTGTGTGTGTGTGTGTGTGTGTGTGTGTGTGTGTGTGTCCCTGTCACCTCAGTGATAAACAGCCTGTGTGACGTCCAGCCCATGTGTCACGTTCAGGCTGCTCTCATTCCCATTAAGCAGCTAATTGGACTTTGAGCTGCCGATGGATGACTTACAGCATTACCTCATCGCTCAGGTCACATGATCGCACATGCTCGAGTGTGTGTGTGTGTGTGTGTGAAGGGCGATGACTCATACCAATACAAACACCTGGAGTTCCCAAATTTCCAATTTTACCTCATCGACCGACGTGTTTGTGGAAACAGACTCTGCAGGAGATATTTTTCACATCTGATCATTTATTTATTTATTTTGTTATTATCAGCTGATTTTTACAGAAGTGTGTTGCATTCACTTGAAAAAAAAAAAACAACAACTCAGGTTTTTCAGACTAATTTATTCTTTGGTTTGTTTTTTGTGTTAATTAATTTTTTTTTCAGATTGATATTTTTTTATTGGTTGGTTTTTTGTTAAAGTTATTATATTTGTTTGTTTTTTTGTTATAATTATTTCTGTTTTTATGAATTTTTTTTTTTCTATTTTTAGATTACTTTTCCTGTTTTTCTGAGTAATTTATTCCTGAGGTATCGAGATACTTAGAAATCCCGTGAGAACCTGAATGAAAAACAGCAGGTTGAGGTTCTCAGGGATTTCTAAAGTATCTCGATACTATTTTTTTTTAATTATTTTTTTAATACTAATCAGAAAAACAAAATTAATTACCACAATCATAATTATTATTATAACAAAAAACAAACCAATATAATGATTATAACAAAATATATATATATTATTATTAGAAAAACAAAATTAATTATCACAAAAAACAAACTGAAGGATAAATTTCTCTGTAAAACCTGATTTTTTTTTTCTTTAATTGAAAGCAACGCTTCTGTAGATTTTGATAAATTTGGTTAAAAATTGTGAATGCTTGCCATGAAACTATCTGTTTTTTACGTACTGGTGATGTTTTGGTGGCACACTCGGTACGGTTTGAGCACAGAGGAAAACGTTTTCACATTTCCCCAAAATGAAATATTGAAGGCAGTTGTTGACAGTAATAAATAGAGGTGATCAATAATAAATGAGGCTAACAAAGCCTGAAATTGCTTGAAGAGACTCTCTCCTGTCTGGTGCATACACAAAAACACACACAGTGTCACCGTCTCCTGCAGAAGGTGAGCCTCAGAAAGGTCAGGGATACGGAGGTGGAGGTGGAGGAGGAGGAGGTGGAGGTGGAGGTGGAGGTGGAGGTGGAGGTGGAGGAGGAGGTGGAGGAGGAGGTGGAGGGGGCTGTGTGATGGAATAAGAAAAGAGAGGAGTCCCTGGAGGAGCAGAGGATGGAGTCAGAGACGGATGGGTTGATATTCTGGACAGAGACGTAGCTGTCAGTTCGTCAGGTCATCAAACCCCCGGGAGCTGACGGACGCTCTCAGAGTCACGGACTGACAGACGCACACGGGCCATCACTCCCAGGAGGAGCTCCCTTTGTGCTGCGCTGTGTGCCGCGCTGTGTGCTGCGCTGTGTGCAGCCGTGCAGGTCCAGAGGTCGTCATGGTGCTGGGTTTACACGGCTGCAGACACACACATGATGAAGACCCTGAGGTCCCGTTAGTGAGTGTGACCAGCATGCTGCTCTTATTCCCGCCTGTCACATCCAGAGCGGTCAGCTGAGGCAGAGTCCCTGAGGAAGACCTGAGCTCTGAGTCTGACCTCCACAGGCTGACAGAGACTGGACCACCAGAGAAAGATGAGCTCACAGAGCGGGTTAGACTGTCTCTGTGACCTGTGTTCACCTTCTTATTGTGAGCAAATCTACAGCATCTAGAGCCAGATCAGGCAGATGATGCACTGTCATCTTCCCTGCGTACAGAAGTGAAACCAAAATCCCAGCCCTGAAGTGGTGTGGATTTGTAGCAGATGGGAACGACATCTGTCAGATGTATGTACAACAACGCTAACAACAAAATGCAGACGTAAAATTTAGGCTCAACGTTCAAAGCAAACATGCTTTTCCTCTGATTTCTAAAATCCTTTGTAAGTAAAACTGCAGTTCCTCATATGTCCACTGGAGGCAGGCTGCAGAAACACCAGAACCAAGAGTTTTCCCATATAAGGGCATGGCTGACTTGACGTGACAGGTGGCGTGACCCGCCTCTTTACCCTTAGGATGAGTCAGCATTATTTGAATTAGCCACCACCAACGATAGGCTTTCAAACTCTGCTTGAGGAGCAGATGAGTGATGTCACAGAGACAACGTTCATGTTCTAAACAGCTTGTGATTTGTTCTCACACTCACACACACACACACACACACACTGCTCCCTGAAACAGGATGATAATGATGTCACAGAGTGTGGTTAGACTCACAACAGCTGTTCAGAGACATTACGGGAACATTCCGGAATGTTTCTGATGTCCATGTTTTTAATGACTGAATAAAAAACAGACTCAGTGTGCAACATTCCAGAATGTTCTTCTTCCTCCACAGAGATAGGGGGTGTTGGTGGCTTTACTGTCAGGTGAGCACCATGTAGCTGTTAGCTTAGCTAGTCACATTGATCTCAGGATGTCTTTTTGCATATTTCTACTCGTCTGTCACTGTTTTCATTTTAAATTTGAACTCCACGACAGGTCCTCTGGTTTGGCTCAACGTCTGTCTCTTCATGTCGTTCCTTACGCTTTTATCCAGACCGGTCTGTTAGAAGCTGACCCTTCACGTCTCAGTGTGACAAACTGACCAAAGTCTGAGGAAAAATAACAGATAGCTGAATAAAATCAGAGAAAAGTCTCCACAGAGACTGATGGCTGTGCCGCTTTGGGAGATTCATCAGTTCTCGTGTTTCTGTCTTTCAGTCCTGGACGCTCGCCCATCTCCTTCGACCATGAGATCGTGATGATGAACCATGTGTACAAGGAGCGGTTCCCCAAGGTTGGTACACCCCGTCCTCACCCTCTAACCCTAACCCTTAATAAAAGCTGGGACCTTCCTGAGAATGAGACTCTGACGTCTGCAAAGTCTATCCTGTATTTCTAAGTCTTACCTTAGATCTACTGACAGACTGAAGACTTCTGAGTTCTTTCAGGACTCTTTGGGCCTGAACAAGTGTCTTCAGACCCCTTAATGATTACATAAGAGGAGAAAAAAAGCTCTTAAAACTTTAAAACTGTCAATAGACTTTTTGTGATGTGAGTTCAGTTTGCAATGTTAGCGTTTATTGCAAAACTGTGTCTGAGGAAGTGAGCCTGGACCAGGGGTCTGCAACCTTTACTTTAACAGGAGACATTTCTCCTCAGCTCACCTGGATTAAAGTCATTCACAAAATCTACTTTATCTTCACAATAAAGAAAAAAAGTTGGTTACATGCTACATAGTTGAAATCTAGTGAAAAAGTTATTGAAACAAGAAGTTTTTTGTAATGATATAATTGTACATGTAACGTCTAAGTTTTAAATTTTTGATACATTTGCAATTATAAAAAAAGAAAAAAAAATGTAATGTCAAAAATTTGCAAAATGTATTAAATTTCAATAAGTTGCAAAATTCCCAAAATTTTGAAATTTCAAAATTTTCATTTTTTAAAATAAAAAAGGAAAAAAATAAAAAGGGAAATTTGTAGAAATTCCCAAAGTTTTAAGATTTCAAAAATTCCAAAAATTTGCAAAAAAAAAAAATCAGTGGCTTCTTGTAGCTACTCTTTAAATCTACAAGGAGCCACTGAAGGAGTCAACGAGCTGCATCAGGCCCCAGAGCCACAGGTTGAAGACCCTCTGGACATCTCAGCAGCTGTTTCCTGTCAGATTTAAGTCTGACGGCTTCAGACTCAGAGTTTCTGGCGTGTAGCTCAGCCTCTGTGTTTCATGTAGAGACAGGGCGTCCGCAGGTGTGACTTCCTGATTGCAGGATGAATCTAAGCTCACCAACAGTCGACCAATCACAGGCCTGTTGTACAGTCTATGTGTAAACACCTGTCTCACTGTAACGCTGCCGTCTCCCCACAGTCTGAAACTAACTGTGAGTCCTCTCAGCAGTTCGTCCCTCAGGAAAGTGATGTTGAGAAGAGTCAGACTCTAAATATTGTGGTTGTCATTAAAATGTGACCTGAAGAGGAGATGTTAAACTCTGATTGGTTCCTGTTTTCTGCTAAATGGAAATATTATCTCTGAGCCGCAGGTTGAGGAGGGATTAACTCGAATATATGACATTATCATGGACACACTCTTCTGGATCATGTCTGTGTCTCTGTGTGTGAGTTATACACCTCCTCTCTGACTCACCCCCTCTCCCCTCCTCCCCTCTCCTCCCCTCTCCTCCCCTCAGGCGACGGCTCAGATGGAGGAGCGTCTGGCTGAGCTGCTCTCCTCCTCGGCCCCCGATAAAGTCTGCCCGCTGGCCGACGGGGTCCTGAGCTTCATCCACCATCAGCTGATCGAGCTGTCCAGGGACTGCCTGGAGAAAAGCCGCGAGGGCCTCATCACCTCCCGCTACTTCTACGAGCTGCAGGAGAGCCTGGAGAAGCTGCTGCAAGATGTAAGTCCAGTTTACAGTCAGTCCTCTGAGCTGCAGGAGGAGCTTTGGTCTGGGTCTGAGGAGGAACGCGTCCCCTTAAAGACAGGGAATCAGATCTAAAGATCCCGTAACTCAGCTTCATTCAAAGTGTCGTTCTTCTGAGTTTGATTCAAACTGTGAAGAAAGATTTCACTTTTTATGGAAATAAACAGGACTTCAGGAAAATATAAAAACTATAAACCACCTGTATCTGACAGGACTGAACTGAAACACCAAAAAGAGTTTAAAGAGAGGCACGGCTGTATGATATTAGGTTTAAAGAGCCTTGTTGTTGGGTCAGTCCATCTATCCAGACTCACAGAGTCAGAGCCTTAAAATCCTTCAGCTGAGATATAAACATCATCAAACATCAAATATGAGTTAAAAGTAAATAAATGTGATTTATGATCATTCATTTAAATACTTATATTCGTTCTTTGAGTTAATTTTTAAAAGCTCAAACATTTCTGGGCCATAAAGGCTGATTTCCATTTTCTGCCATTGAAATCATTGTCCACCATGAAACAGGAAGTAGTTTTTTTCTGGCGCTTCAAATTCTCGTCCAGTCACCAAACTTTGTACACATGGACTCAGCGCAGTGTGGGAAGGTTTGACGAGGTTTCGTGATTGAGAGTGGTTTAACGGCTCAGTAGCGCCCCCTACAAAAAGTTAAAATTCATGAAATTGACAGAAATTGAAGATATTTGACGCTATGAACCACTTCCTGCTGTAGCTCTAACCCTCCTAACCCTATTAGAATAACCATGGTTAATATATTTTATTTGGATCCTCATTAGCCACCCCTCCTGGGGTCCACTCATACAAACTAAATTACTAACCTAAATTATTATTATTTTTTTAAGTTTAAGACAGAAACAGAGAAAGACAGAAAAAGAAACGAGACTCAGCACAATAACCAGCAAAGAAAACATTTCAAAGCTCTAATATGAACTTATCAAGGAAAACAAAGTGTGTAAAGTGTAAAGTAACTTCTTCCAAGCTAATTGTTGGTATTACAATTCATGAGAGTCTCAGTGACTTTTTGAGATATTTCTTTAATCTCGTTTTAAAAGTTGAAATAAATACTGAAGGTAAACTTTTGCTTTAATAAACGTTTAGGTTTTTAAGAAATCTCAACACAGATACTTCAAACAGTGGACAGATTTGATTTGAAGCTTTAAAATAAGATTTCTATAAATGGATTCACAGAGTTTGAGTGTGTGTCACGTTAGAGACGTGTTGATGTAAAGCCAGAGGAAACAGGAAACAGATTAATGAACAAACTCAGACGTTCCTTCGTCACAGAGTCTGAATTATTCCCTGGAAATGAACGGGGAAGGTGGGGAATCAGTCGGCAGGTTCCTGGGAAGGATTATTCAAATTTAAACCAATCAAAAAGGAAACAGAGGCAGCGTTTAATTCATAAACGTTTAATGAATTAAGTCAAATGAACTGCAGACAGAAGTTTAATACCAGCGTGTGGAAACCAGCAAACCAATGACTCAAGGAATGTGAAGTTTGAGTCAAACTTTTGGTTTTCTGATCAATGTTTGGTGTCGAACCACAGGAAGGAGTTTCATCTGGAAAGAGAGCCTCAAATTTCTCTGTTTTCTGTGGCTGAAGCTGAAATATTCGACAGTCAGTCAAAACGTAAAGTGAAATAAATAAAAACTGAAGAAAAGAAGAATTTCTTTCGGAGCTCCACCGGACGAAAAATCAAACGTCTCTGGTCGTAAATCTCTAAAAACCGGACGTGGATGAAGACATCATGACAGTGGCAGCTTTGTGGTCACGCTCAGTTAAACATGGAACAACTCACGGCGTGACGCGCTCCTTCGGTCACTCATCATGTCTGAAACCGTCAGCGCGGCGTGACGTCATACGAAAGGAGCTCAGACGGGTTCCGGCCGCACACAGGGAAATTCTGTCACCTGCGTTAATTTCTGTTTCTCGCTCTCAGATATTTAAATATCACACACGTTGATGAGTTAGTGTGTGTGTGTGTGTGTGTGTGTGTGTGTGTGTGTGTGTGTGTGTGTGAGCACAGAGCTGTAGTTACATGTGTGTGTGTCAGTGGTGACATGTCTATTAGCTCAGTTTTCCAGCGCCGGGGGGCCGACATTACGGCTCCCACCGGCCTCTTATTGACCTTCTGTTCAGCCGGGACACACACACACACACACACACACACACACACACACACACACACACACACACACACACACAGAGTATCTCTCAATCATCGGCACACACACATTTATGCAGGCGAGCACGCACACACACAGATTTTAATTTCACACTCCAGCAGTCACCAGGGGCTGACAGATGACTCCCCCAGACGAGCAGGAGGGGCGGAGGAGGCGGAGGAGGTGGAGGAGGCGGAGGAGGCGGAGGAGGCGCAGGGTTTTGGGGATGAGGGCGGGGATTCACTGGGATTCCTGGCTCCTGGTTGGCCGGCGGGCTGGCGGAGGGGAGGATGAGGAGGTGAAGATTGTTGGGATGCTTTTGGAGGGGCAGGAACTGGAGTTGAGCACATCTGGAGAATCTGCAGTGCAGCCCCGTCGTGGTGATGACATCACCAATTAGGCGGCGGCAGGCAGGTTGATTTGGCGAGCGGCCGAGTGTGGCAGGCAGACGAGGAGAGGAGAGGAGAGGAGAGGAGAGGAGGAGGCGGTGAGCAGGTGGACGGAGGTGTGGACGGAGCCTCCTCGCCCGCCTGGTTTATGGACGGTGGTCGTCGCGGAAACATCGGGGGGGAAACATGTCTCGCGTGTCGTGGCAGAGGAGGCTGCAGGTGGAGGAAGAGGAGGTGCTGGAGGAGGTGATATGGAGGAGCGAGTGGAAGGTGTTCACTCCCTGGGAGGAGGAGGCGGAGGAGGACTTTACAGTTGAGTTGATTTCAGTTTGATTGGTTTATTGACGAGCTGGTGAGCGACGGACGATCAGCTGATTGAAAGTTTGATGTTTTTAAATATTTAATGATGAGGTCAGTCTGATGCTAAGCTAACTTTGAGCTCAGGTACAGCTGTGAGCTGGGCTCACTTTCACTAAATATCTCAGGTTTTACATTGAGATATAAGCAGATTATCCAGGTCTAAACTCTGGGCTCAGAGAACGACATCGTCTGCATAAGGCGTGAGTCTGAACTCGACTTCAAAGCTGACGCTTCTGTTTTTGATGCTGTTTCTTTTTGCAAACATGTATTTTCTACAAACTTTGGGAGCTGCGTTAATGACAACAGAAAAAACAACCAGCGCTACTGTGATACTTATTTCTTAAACTTTGAAAAGAGTTGGAAACATTCTCCAAACTATGAAAACTTAAAATATAAAAATCTTTGTGAACTTTAACTAAAAAAAGTTTAATTGTTTGTTTGTTTTTTTTTAACTTTGTTTTATTTTAACAATTCAGGGTGAAAATGTGAGCTTTGGCTTCACAAACTAACTACCTTTTTGTTTAGAGTTTATTTAAATTGATTTATTGAATGTCTAATTTAAAGCCACACATTTCTGAATTTATGGCTACAGCTGATATCGTCAGATTTGACAATATTACACACAAAACATGGTCTGATTAAACACGATAAATTACTTTTTTATTTACGGAGGAACTTTCTTGGCCTTCATGGTAAAAATCACAGGACATATTTACATTACAGAGTAAAACAGAAGTTTTAGCGTTAGCTTACACTTTAGGGCAGTACTGGAGAAGTTCCCGTCATCAGCAGAGCTCGATCCAGAGGTCGATGACAAACTCATGAATAATTAAACCTCCTTATAATTCGTTAACTGATTGCTGGTTAATAATTTAGACCTCTGGATGAGTCATCAGGTCGTTTTTGACGTTCAGAGATGTTTCATGTTAATACGCTCATTTTGAACCAGTTGATGTTTCTGTGTCTGGAAGAGGAAACGTCTGAGTGTCTCGACCTCATGAGCTGATGGAAAGAAGCTTCATGGATTTACTGTTGGAGTTTTTTTGGGCTTTGAGGAGAATTTGTCAGAGGATGTTGTTTTATTTGCTGATGATGTTGAGTTTAATGGTCTGTCTTCAGTCATTCAAACCTCAGACATTTATGACGACATGAAAACTGCAGACGGTCGAGAGGAGGACGAAAAACAAACCAGATCTTCTTTTTCATAAAAACAAAAATATTATTACAAATTAACATCAAATGTTTCTCTTTATAACAAAAGAAAACAAACAAAGCTATGGAAGCCCATTTCCACCAGCTACAAAATAATTTAAATGACAAAAAAGGTGAATATATGATATAATTAATTAAATGATTTCAAATAAAAATTCACAATTAAGAGATAAAGAGTCAGAATTATGAGATAAAGATTCAAAATTATGAAATAAAAAGTTGAAAGTTTGTGACAAATTCATACTTTGAATTAAAAAGTCATAATTATTAGATATAAATTCATAAAATTGACACAAACATTAAAAAAACGTGATTAAAAGTTAAAGTGTGACATAGACGACAGGAAGACACCTTACCAATAAAAAAAACAAAACAATATATTTATTGCATAATAATGACTTAATTATCTCATAATTTTGACTTTTTTCTTTTTTTAACTGGCAGAAATGGGCTTCCATACAAAGCTTCTTTTACTAAAAATAATTAAAACTTTCTTAAAGCCATTCGAAACTTTATATCTTAAAATTATATATATATATATATATATATATATATATATATATATATATATATATATATATATATATATATATATAAAAACTAAAAGAACTCACCTGTTGTCTGATTTAGCTCATTTCTTGTTATGCTAGGGTAAGGGTTCGGGTTTGTTTGCAAAGACATTTTTCCTCATTGGCTTAATTAAATTCGTTTTTTCAAATTTCACCCACTGGTCACAAGAAGATTATTTTTGTGTATCTTTGCAGAGACAATAAAAGAAAGTCTCTTGATGAATTTAAATCATCCTTTGTTAAATAATGTTAGCTGAATTTTGGCCGTATTTCCTCCCTAAAGCCAGTGTTTTTTCTTGAGTGAAATTTAGAAAGAAGTCATGTATTCTGGAGCTTTTTGGGTGGAATGACCCTTTAACTGCATCTTTAAAACAGCTTGAGACAAACTAAAGAAATGACAGATGCAGATTTCACTCAGTGAAGCGGTTTGAGGCGTCCTGGTCCTGCAGTCCAGCCTCTGGTCCCTCTCTGACCCGTCTCACTCCTCGTCCTTTGTCCTTCTTTCCCACTTCTTTATTCATCCGCCGTGTTTCCTCTCCTCGTGTCACGACCCCATTACAGAGCTCGCAGGAGGCCTCACCTCTCCTCCTCTGGTCCTCTTCTGTCTCTCCTGCTCTCGTCTTTCATCTCTCCTCCACCTCCACCTCCACCTCCGCCCCCCTCCTCATTTCTCTTCCTTCACCGCCGCTCGTCTTCTCTGGCTCTCCCTCATCCATCCCTGTCACCGCGGCCCTAAGTGACCTGCCTGGCTGTCACCATGGAAACCTGCATCCAGGTCATCCCTTGCTGGACCCCCTGGGAGACCCTGTTAGACTCCTGCAGGTCACCTGAGGGCAGACGGAAGCAGAGTGCTAACTCAGCTCAGGTGATCCGTCACCGAGCAGCGATCCTTCACCTCCAGCTGCAAACATCTGCTTTAATTAGCCGTCTCACCTGCTGGGACAGGTGACGACTCCTCTAAGAGCCCTGAACAGGTGACGACTCCTCTAAGAGCCCTGAACAGGTGACGACTCCTCTAAGAGCCCTGAACAGGTGACGACTCCTCTAAGAGCCCTGAACAGGTGACGTCACCCAGGTGTCAGGGATCTGTGAGGAAACGACTCCTCTTTCTTCCCGAGCTTTGACCTGACACGTTTTTAAGAGACTCTGTAGCGATCAGCAGCAGTGAAGAGATGCTCTCACCAGCTCTGCTGTCGGTGTCCAGATTGCAGGACAGGTTGTTATAACTGTGTCAACAGGCCACAGGGGAAAGGGGGACTACTTTCTGTGGATTTATCTGATATGAGGAGTGATCAGGTTGTTACTTCTGTTGAATTTGAGTTCTGGAATCAATCGCTGTTGTTACGAGGCTTCGAATTGGAAGCATTCCATTCTGCTTTGATCGGTTCCATTCCATTCTGCTTTGATGGGTTCTATTCCATTCTGATGTCACCTTTTTACCATAGTGTCAACAGGCAGAGGTCAAAATAAAAATGGTACCATCATAATGATACAGCAGCCCTGTGGTAAGATGAAGATTTTAAGACAGTATAACACAAAAACAAAAAATATATTGTTTTAAAATTAATCAATCAACAAGCATAAATAATACAGTTAATGACATATACAGAGTCAGGAGTGAGGTCACAGTGAGGTCACAGTGAGGTCACAGTGAGGTGAATAAGTCTGAATATATCAGGGACCTCTGCCAAAAAGATCTCTGTTCAAAATATATAAAATTCTTTATTAAAGCCTTTTTAGCAGCGGCCTCCACTGTGGGGCTGCTTCCACCAATAAACCTTTAAAATCTTGAGCTTCAGAAAAAAAAAATGTATCAAGATCATCTTCATGCTTTAAAGATTAGGTCATTTTTTTAATTTCATAGCTTTAAACACTCTCCTCTGAGGCCACAGCCTTTCCACTGTATATAAATATTAGGTTTTACCAAATTCTCAAAAGACAAGAAGAATCCTACAACTTTACCAATATAATAATAACAAGAATAAGAATAAGAATAATAATAAAAATAAGAATAATGAGAATAAGAAATATAAGAATAACAATAACGATAATAATATAAAAAGAAAAATACATTCAATTTTTTTTATTTTTTTTATTTACCTATACAGACATCAAAAGTTAACAAAATAAAGTAAAATAAATAATACAAACATTTCATTTCAAGCCATATTTCAGAATACCTGAACACTCTTAAAGGTAAAGTTTAAAAAGGCAAAACTTTGTCAAAGTCCCTGATCCATAAAAAAATATCATGCATGGTCAAAGTTTGTTTAGGGGCTGAATTTTTTAATTCTTTAGGGCACCATAGGGGGCGCTATGGAGCACTTATTTGCATGAAACCACTGGATCCCAAATTTTTTCATCATGGCCACCCTGGGTGAAAAATTTGGTACAACTTGAAACACACTGAAGGCGTGATTAAACGTGATCAAAGCAGCAGAAGAATGAAAGAATTATAATCCTTAAGATTAGAGTAACAACAACCTAAAATACAAGAACAAAAAAAATGTAGTAAAGCCTGAAATTCAATATCTGGTTGAGAATGTAACAAAAGTGTCGAGCCGAAAATATCATTAAATAAAATAATAATAATAATGAAAAAAAGGTAATAAAACCCCAAACTCAAAGAGTTTTATCACATTATTTAAAATAACGTTTTGAGGCCTCGTTATATTTCAGGTCGTCACATAAGGAGCTCAAACAGGGGCTGTGAGGAACGTGTCAGAACAAGCTGATAGGTGTTAGCCTTGTTTTAAGCAAAAAACATGTTTTGCTTTAAATTCAGTTTATAATGAAGGCTGTTCAGAGTTAGTGACTTTTTCTGACACAGTCAAACAACCGTAGAAAATATCAGTCTTTATGCTGATGATCTTGTTTTCTATTCTGCGTGTTTAAAGGCGTAAACACTGCGTTCAGTCTGTTTTATTATCAGTAAAACCTCCTCTAACTATCAGGAGCTCTGAGACCAAACAGCGTGGGCTCTTTGATAAAATGTGACTGACTCATATTTATGTTACACTGAGTTTAGCACACACACACACACACACACACACACACACACACACACACACACACACACACACACACACACACACACATGTTCACATGCATTGTTCACCCTCTGAGGAGACATGTTCACATTAGACATGCAGGCTGAATATACAGTCTGTCACACACACACACACACACACACACACACACACACACACACTCTGACTGGTTAATTAGCTTGTGCACAGTGGGATTTCTCTGCTCCGCCGTCCATTACTCACCGATCAGCGTGCTGCGCGCTCGCCGCACACACACGTTTCCCTTAATACATATTTAGCGTTCATGTACAGTACATACGCAGACAGCCCCTCCTCCGCAGGTTTCATTACATTTATAAATAATTCAAGGTGTGTGTGTGTGTATGTGTGTGTGTGTGTGTGAGTGTGAGTGTGTGTGTGGGTCAGGGGGCCCCGGGCCTCCTGCGTCAGTCATTACAGCGCTGTCAGGCTAACGGCTACGAGCTGCCGGCACTTTGTTTATGAAGCAGCAGCTGGTCTGACACGTTCATACAGTACATACATTATACACACACACACACACACACACACACACACACACACACACACACACACACACACACACACCCTGGAGAATAAAACATATTTACTGTGGGTGGTTTGGTAATTGTGATGGCTCCTTCCTCACACACACACACACACACACACACACACACACACACACACACACACACACACACAGACAGACACACACACACACACTTCCAGCCCATTTCTTTCCAGGGATCAGTGTTAGCCCGGGATGCGTCTCCCGTCAGTTCCAGTGGATTGTGGGTAAATTGCTCTGTCTCCACCCTGACAGATATTTCACGGTGGATCTCGGGGAGCGAGGCGGAGGCGGGGTGGGGGTGGAGGAGGAGGAGGAGGAGGAGGAGGTGGAGGAGGAGGTGGCTCTGATTTAGATTAGCTCTCAGGTGTCACTGAAGGACGCCAGGACTCTGGAAGTGCTGCTTCTGCGTTGTTTGTGAAGGACAAACACAACACGCTCTGCGCCGGGCTCCAAGGGCGAGGAGGAGCCCAGGACCATGAATGATTAAATTTATAATTAAAGATAACGAAGAGGTGGTGTTATGAGGGATTAGGCAGCTCTTAGGGAGCACACAGAGGCGTTAAAGATCCATCCCTGACGTTTTGGAATAACGATGGTAGACCCAGTGTTGTTGACGTTGATATTTCCAGCTTCTTTAAAACCCAAACTCTGACTCCTCCAGGTGTTTGAAATCTCCTAATTCTCCTCCTGTTGCTTTGTTTTCTCTGTCCTCGCAGGCTCACGAGCGCTCAGAGAGCGTGGAGGTCACGTTCGTCACACAGCTCGTCAAGAAGCTGATGATCATCATCGCCCGGCCGGCGCGCCTGCTGGAGTGTTTGGTGAGAGAAAAGTTATTTGTACAGAAATTCAAAGGGTCACGTATGAAAAAGTTACCACAAAGAGTGTTTGTTCTGTAACAGTGAACATTATCTTCTACAAAACAACACGAGACCTCCATGAGTTTTTCTTACAAAGCGAGCTCATTTTCCAACATTGAACATCCTGATGGATTGACTAGATACTAACATTTTGTTAAACTAAAAAAGCATCACCTGTTGAAATAAAGCTTTAATTTTTTGACATTTTTTTTTCAAATATAAAAAAAACATGATTCTTTGAAGATTTTGCCAATTTTTTTAACTTCTGCAATTTTCGATTTTTTTTTTAATTCCTGTGAAAATTTGCAAAATAATTACATTCAACTTTTGGAGAAAAAATGCACATTTTTCATTTTTGCAATTTTGGATTTTTAAAAAAAAAATTACAATTATGTTTTTCAAAATGTTACACATTTTTTGAACTTTTTTTTTAATTTCAACATTTTTAAAAAAATTTCAAATTTATATTTCAGATTTTCAAGAAAATCATTTAAACATATTTAAATGTTGTTACTTTTGCAAATTTATGGAATATATCACATAATTATTCTAATTAAAAAAAAAAATTTGCAAAATTATCAAAAATAAAAAAACCAAGACATCACATGTAAAATGTCACTTCTTGTTGAGATTATAATTCACCTGATTTTAACTTTGTTTAACTTTTTAATTTTTGATTTTTTTTAAAACATTTTTTTTGTCTTTTGTGCCAAGAGAAAGTTGATTTTGTGGCTCCTGAATGATTTTAATCCAAGTGAGCTGAGGCTAAAAGGCTCTTATGAAAGTAAAGGCTGCAGCTCCATCAGTGAGGTTCTAGAATGTTCCTCATCAAGCACAGAGAGCTTTCTGTCTTTGTGATGTCACTACATTCTGCCCTGATGATGTCACTACATTCTAGAACTCTCTGATCTCTCTGAGTGTTTTTAAAGCAAACTACAGACCCTTAGCTTTTTAACCTGGAGTCAAAACTACATAAAAGCAGAATACACACTCTCCAGAGCTACACCCCAAAAATCTCCTCTGAATTCTGAATTTCCTTTATTTACGTAAAGGTAAAGAGTTTTAAAGAGTTTTAAAGAGTTAACTAATCTAAATTAAACTAATTAATTGGTGCTGTGAGTCCATGGTGGTGTTAATTAGACTCTGTCGATGAGCTGAACGTGATCACCATGTTACAGCTTCTCTCCACGCCTGGTTGATGAACAGTTTCCTGCTCCCTGACGTTAAATAATTCAACCACAGCTTTTCATTTATGAACTCCCTCAGAGAACATTAACACACACACACACACACACACACACACACACACACACACATTAAGGCCTCTCAGCTGTGAAAGCCGGTGTGTTTCATGTTTGTTTGGGGATGAAGAACACACAGAGTCAAACAGGTGAGTTTAACCAGGTGAGAGGCAGAGAGGAGACAAAGGAAACTGAGGAGGAGACAGAGGAGGAGACAGAGGAGGAGACAGAGGAGGAGACAGAGGAGGAGAAGGAGGGATGAGTGGAAGGGAGGAGGAGGAGGAGGAGGAGGAGGGGGCTTCCCACATGGTCAGCTTTGACTGATCACCTGCAGCTGAATGTGTGACAGCGTACAGGATGAGGTTTTTATAAATGGTCGCACACAGATAGAGGAGAAGGAGGCAGGGCGTGTGTGTGTGTGTGTGTGTGTGTGTGTGTGTGTGTGTGTGTGTGTGTGTGTGTGTGTGTGTGTGTGTGTGTGTGTGTGTGTGTGTGTGTGTGTGTGTGTGTGTGTTACATGCATGGATACTGTATGTGCTGTGTACTGCAGAGGTATGACTCTCAGGACACAGGAGCTAAGAGACGTCGTTAGAGGAAACTAACGTCTGTCCTCTGACGTCAGCAGGAAGTTGGTGAAAACACTGACTGAGCAGAGTTGTTGTATTTTGAATGAGAAAACTTTATCAGTCACTGAACGTGATCAGTTAATCCAACTGGAAAAAGAAAGTGAGAGTTACCACAGACACTAATTTAACAACTAGACTGAGTTTAAACCAGAGTCCAGCAGTTTCCTGTGGAGAGACTCGGTCCTGAGTGCTTCCTGGATTAAGAGCGCCGTTACCAACCAGTCAGGCTTCACCGTCAACAGTAAAGACTAATGACAGGGAACCACCAGGGGAAGGATAAAAAGCCCCGTTTCCACTAAGTGGTACAGGTTGGATCAGTAAAGACGAACTGAACTGAACCACTTGGTGGAAACAGGGCTTAATAAAACCTTAAAGAGACTTTCTTAAAAAAAACGTACTTTAAACCCTGAATAGGAAAGAAATAAATGTCAGAAAAAAGCTGTAACGCTGACTGAAAGTACAAAACCAACTGGCACAGAAGAGAGGGAAAAAATAAAAAAGAATGAAAAAATGATGAATAATAAAAATGATGAATAAAATTTTTGCAAAAAAATAAATAAAAATATTTAAAAAATGAATGAAAAATTAAAAAATAATGAAAAAATAAAAGGTAATAAATGAAAATATAATGAATAAAATTTTTGCAAAAAAAAATGTCAGAAATTTTAAAAAATCACAAATTTTTTTTTAAAAAGTTGAAAGCTTTATTGACTGATGTTATGTAGATTTAGTTCAACAAAATGTTATCACATGATTTTATATAGTGTCGCCACTTTAATCATCAATACTCTCTATAAAAAAAATAGAATAAATATTTATTTTTCGAGCCTGATCCTGTTTGCGTTTCCACAGCCAACCGTGTCCTTCTTGGTAGGCAGCGTGTTAGCTGGATGCTTATAGCAGCGTCAGCTACGTGATAGCATGACGCCATAGCAGCATGACACAGTGTACCGTGCTAATAAAACCAACAAAGAAGAAAAACGTGACACAGTAAACAAAGAGCAACGATGAAGACATCCTCTCTGTGATTGGCATGGGTTTGGATCAGTTTAGTCCGACTCCCCAACGGAAGGGTCCCAAAAAGTGGTACGGTATGTGTGTTAATTTGGGGACCTGTCCGGGTTTGAGTGGAAGGAAACGCCACAAAATGTGTACCGTACTGAGACGAACTGAACTGAACCACTCGGTGGAAACAGGGCTTAATAAAACCTTACAGAGACTTTCATAAAAAAACGTACTTTAAACCCTGAATAGGGAAGAAATAAATGTAAGAAAAAAGCTGTAACGCTGACTAAAAGTACAAAACCAACTGGCAGAGAAGAGAGGGAAACTGGCCTCAACAAAACCGCTGAGGCACATCAGGGTCATCAGGGGAGCGGGGACACAGAGGACAGGAAGTCAATCGACCCCAGAATAAAAGAGGAAACACAGGACGAGGAGATCAGAGACCGCTCAGCCTGGAGACCTGAGCAAACGTCTGATGCTGATTTAAAAATGAGCCGACTGAAGCTCCTGTCTGACATTTTTATACTTCCTGTTTCTCTGCAGGAGTTCGACCCCGAGGAGTTTTACCATCTGTTGGAGGCAGCAGAGGGCCATGCCAAGGAGGGCCAGGGCATCAAGTCGGACATCCCCCGATACATCATCAGCCAGCTGGGCCTCACCAGGGACCCCCTGGAGGGTAGGGCCACCTCACAGTCCACAGATCTTATTTCAGTCTGAGTTTAAAGTCTCGCTCTCTGGAGACGATGATTTCTGACTCTTGTCTCTTTCCGTAGAAATGGCCCAGCTGAGCAGCTACGACAGCGGGAACCCAGAAACCCCCGAGACCGACGACTCAGTGGACGTGAGTACACCATCAGGACCAAGCTGTGGGACAGTCCAGTCAGATCCTAACCTCCTGATCCTAAAGCTCTCCCTCCTTTCAGAGTCGAGGCACCACAGTCCCACCAGCTCCCCCGCCAACCAAAACCAAAACGCCGCGAGAGGAAGACTTTGAAAACATCAAACTCATCAGTAACGGCGCCTACGGGTAAGACCGCTCTTCGTCTGCACCTTTATGCTTCAGAAAGCAACAGAGAAGTTCAATGTCAGCGATATGCTCCTCTGCAGCGCCGTCTTCCTGGTGCGCCACAAAGAAACACGCCAACGCTTCGCCATGAAGAAGATCAACAAGCAGAACCTGATCCTGAGGAACCAGATCCAGCAGGCCTTCGTGGAACGGGACATCCTGACGTTTGCCGAGAACCCGTTCGTGGTCTCCATGTTCTGCTCCTTCGAGACCAGGAGGCACCTGTGCATGGTGATGGAGTACGTGGAAGGTAAGGTGGTCGCCAAACGCTGCGTTTAGAGTCACTCTGAGAGGTCGGCGGTAAGTCCTGAGTCTGTGCGTTTGTAGGCGGAGACTGTGCGACGCTGCTGAAGAACATCGGAGCTCTGCCCGTGGACATGGCTCGGATGTACTTCGCAGAGACGGTGCTGGCGTTGGAGTATCTGCACAACTACGGCATCGTGCACCGGGACCTCAAACCCGACAAGTAAGACGCAGAGAAGCAGAAACTTCGGAAAGGATGGCGATGTTTGGGGCCATTTCTCCTCATGTTTCGTGTTTTCTCCTTTAGTCTCCTCATCACCTCTCTGGGACACATCAAGCTCACAGATTTCGGCCTTTCCAAGATCGGTTTGATGAGTTTGACGACAAATCTCTACGAGGGACACATCGAGAAAGACACCAGAGAGTTCCTGGACAAACAGGTACCAGCTCGTGGAAACCGTGTCAGATGATCTTCCTACAGTCCCAGATATTTGTGTTGTTTTGCAGTAAGATGTTAAACCTTCTGTGGTTTGTCAGTCGACTCTCTGAAACTCTGTGAACTCTGTGAACTCTGTTTTTCATTTCTGAAGTTGATCGTCCGTGGTGTTTTTCCACCTCTGCAGGTGTGCGGCACGCCCGAGTACATCGCCCCCGAGGTGATCCTGCGTCAGGGCTACGGGAAGCCGGTGGACTGGTGGGCGATGGGGGTCATCCTGTACGAGTTCCTGGTGGGCTGTGCCCCTTTCTTCGGGGACACTCCTGAAGAGCTGTTCGGTCAGGTGATCAGCGGTGAGTATCAGTGACGTGGTCTCATTAGACTCGACGTGGTCCACGTGGGACTGACAGGTCTAAAGTTTCCTGAACTTTCCTTTGACTCGTGTTTGAAGAATAAATCAACACCTCAGTGGAAAAAGCCTCCACCAAAGATGAATCCACACCTCTTCAAAATTGATCCGGTCTTTAAAGATGGATGTGATCTGGATCCTGTTCCCTCGCCGAGGCGTTGTCTGTATTTCATCTGAATGTTTGATGTGTGAGCCTGAGGGTTACCTGTCCGACGGTGAACCACACACCTGATGAAAGCCGTCAGAGATGATCAGATAGAGACGTTTCTCAGACTCAGCCTCGACTTCCAGGGAATGAAATCGATGGATCTCGCTCCGTGCTCCTTTGTCCTCTGAATTCTCTTTGATGAAAGGCCGAGTCGATGATCATAAAGCGGTATTGATCCCTGCTCGTCTCTTTATGACTGAGTCCGTCTCTTCATATTGATGCTCGGGGGTCATAAAGAAGTGAAAGCCTCCTCGTGCTCAGTCTCTTTCATTGGGTTTGACTCCTGAACAGCTTCTTCCTTCTCGTATCATCGTCTCTGAAAGATTTCACTAATTCCCTCTCAGCAGTTATATCAAACTGAGGAGAACAGCACAAACAGAGCCTGAAGCACTCGCTAAACTCGACTAACAGGAGCTCAGTGAAGTGATAAAAAGTTTAACTTAGGTGTCACTGGCGTGTGTAATAAACTGGCTCCACAGCGCCCCCTGCAAGTTTCCAAAAACTCAGTTCTTGCAGCACATTCAACCAAAAAGACATAATTCAAATCTGATAAATAACGAAACAAGAAGTTTTTTTGTGATTTTAAAATTGTAGATGTGAAGTCTTATCATTATTTTTTTTATTTGCAAATACTTAAGAAAAGATTAAATTTGTAATGTCATAAATTTCATTATTTAATGACATTTTGATAAGTTTAATTTTTTGATTGAAGTTTCAAAAATTGCAAAACTTTGAAGATGATTAAATAAAATATGAAAAAATTGCAATGTCATAAATTGTCCAAAAATTCAAAATTTTGCAAAAAAGGATATTTTAATTTCAAAAATTTAGCAAAAATTTTGGAAATCAAAGTTAAACTTTAAAAAATTCAGAGTGCATTTAAAAAAGATAAATGAAATATTAAAAAATAAATGAAAAATAAAAAATAAAAAATAATGAAAAAATAAAAGCTAAAGAATGAAAAAATAATGAATAATAAAAATAATGAAGAAAAAAAATGCAAAAAAATGATAGAAATTTTTTAAAATTGCAAAAAGTTAAAACAAAAAAAATCACATTTTTTTTTTTTAAGTTAAAAGCTTTATTGACTGATGTGATGTAGATTTAGTTCAACAAAATGTTATCACATGATTTTATTTAGTGTCGCCACTTTAATCATCAATACCCTCTGTAAGAGAAATAGAAAAAATATATATTTTTCAATAATGTTTTTTTAAAGCTGCAAGGAGCCACTGTAAAGGAGCCAAAGGGCCACATGAGGCCCCAGAGCCACAGGTTGGAGACCCTTGCTAAAGCTGTATAAAGTGTTATCGCCATGCTACAACATTTTCTGTGCATGTGAGAGCTGCAGGAGGTTAAATATACCAAAACCTGTCACCAGATAAATCTGATATCCATCGTTGTGGACACAGAGAGCAGCCTGGGCGGTTTGGCGTCAGGATGAAGCTGAGAAAGTTTAAAACCAGAGTTTAATCCGTCTTTCTTCCTGTTTGTGTCTCAGATGAAATCATCTGGCCGGAGGAGGACGAAGCTCTGCCTCAGGAGGCTCAGGATCTGATCTCCAAACTGCTGAGGCAGAATCCTCTGGAGAGACTGGGCACAGGTAACACACACACACACACACTCACACACACACACACACACACACACACACACACACACACACACACACACACACACACACACTCACAGAAAGTGGTTTTTATCTCCGAGTTTCAGGTGAAGGTGCAGATCCTGTCTGTTTGAATCTGAAGCTTTGGTTTCAGGCGTCTCCTCTGATCCATCGCTCTCTGTTTCCTCCTCTCTCTGTTTCCTCCTCTCTCTGTTTCCTCCTCCTCTCTCTGCTCCTTCTCCACCCCCTCCGCCCCCTGCGTCTCCTGCGTCTCCTGGTCCTCTCCACAGGGAGCGCCTTTGAGGTGAAGCAGCACCCGTTCTTCACAGAGCTGGACTGGAACAGTCTGCTGAGGCAGAAAGCCGAGTTCATCCCCCAGCTGGAGTCTGAGGACGACACCAGCTACTTCGACAGTAAGACTCCTCCTCACCTCCTCTGTGCTCCCTGTGCTCCCTCTGTGTGTTTTAAAGCTACACTCTGATGCTAACACCTCCTCTGTGCTCCCTGTGCTCCCTCTGTGTGTTTTAAAGCTACACTCTGATGCTAACACCTCCTCTGTGCTCCCTGTGCTCCTCCAGCTCGCTCTGACCGCTACCACCACATCGACTCAGAGGAGGAGGACGACACCAACGACGACGAACACGTGGAGCTACGACAGTTCTCCTCCTGCTCGCCTCGCTTCAGCAAGGTACACACACACACACACACACACACACACACACACACACACACACACACACACACACACACACACACACACACACACACACACACACACACAGGCGATGCAGTGAGATTACTCAGGACGTGTGGATTTCCTTATTTTTCTCCTTGATAAATATCTTTTCGCCCGCTCGTCTCCTTGGTTGCTCTTCAGTTCGTGCTCAGAGGAATCATTTTGAGGTTTTACAGCAAGTTTGCAAAGTTTGATGCAAGTTTCAAACTTATGTCAGAAAGAGTTTTACAGAGCAGCAGTTTTCACAGAGTTGCTCCGTATCAGGGGTCTGCATCCTTTAGTTTCATAGCAGCCACTTTTCTTCACCTGGATTAAGGTCATTTAGGAGCCACAAAATCTACTTCATCTTCACAAAGACAAACAAGTGTACAAAATTATTTGACTAGTTAAAATCAATTTAAAAAATAACTAATCAAAAAGTTTTTTTGATCTTTTTTTAATTCTTTTTTTATCGAAATACTGCATAATTATTTCACTTATTCTAAACATCTAAGACACAATTTTTCCTATTTTTTCCCTCTTCCTCTGTCCGTTCATTTTAAACAGTCATAACATGGATTAGATATAAAAAAAGGAAAAAAAATATGTTTAAAACATAAAAAATACATATATTTATAAAAATAAAAATAATAATAATATTTTTTTTTCCTTTGTCAGTTTAGGCATCTGTCGTGTGGTTCCTCTAAAATATTTTTTAAAGATGGCCCAGGAAAATTATACATACAAAAACTAATAAGTGAATAAATGATAATAAAAGTAGTAAAATCATAGTTATTATTGAAATATAAAAATCAATGAATTATTAAAATAAAAAAACCTCAAGATTAAAAAATGAGAAAACTAATATACATACATATGTTCATCTTTCGAGAGTTTTTTTTTTCTTTAAAAACATGAAAAACAGTTCCTAAAGTACAGAAACCTGATATTGATGACATTAAAGAACATTTTTTGGATTTATGAAACTGCCCATGTGATGTCTTGTTTTTAATCATTTAAAAAAAAAATTGCGAATAATTCACAACTTTTGAAAGTTAGCAAAAAATTTAAATTTTTTGAAATTTCAAAAACTAGATTTTTTGATTTTTTTTTCTTCAAACATTTTTTTTAAAAGCGCATGTATTTATATATTTAATTTTAAAATTTTACAGTTTTTTTTTTTAATTTACAAAACAGTAACGCTGTTAGCAGCTCAAACTTGTTCAAACCGGCGCCAAATTTGACTCCTCTGAGAATTAGCCTTGGCTATGAACTCCATTTTCATGGCCTCAGCTGCAAACAGTTTCTGTTTTGTGACTATGTACAATTACAGTGTCCCTGCCAAATAAACAAATAAAACAACAAAAAACAGCGTGCTCTGTGTGTCACGTGCAGGTGTACAGCAGCATGGAGCGTCTGTCTCTGCACGAGGAGAAGAGAACGCCGCCTCCCACCAAACGCAGCCTCAGCGAGGAGGGCGGAGACCGCATCGACAGCCTGAGCGGACTCAAGTCCAGAGACCGCTCCTGGTTGGTGGGCTCTCCAGAGATGTGAGTTTTCTCCTCCTCTGAAGTTTTACAGTTTTCTGAGATTTAACTTCAAAATATCTGAATCTTTGTTTCATTAGGAATCCGTAAATAATCTTCATCCTTCTCCACCTTCTCCTCCGCAGCCTGAGGAAGCGTCTCTCCGTCTCTGAGTCGTCCCACACCGAGAGCGACTCCAGCCCTCCGCTGACCGTCCGCAGACGCTGCTGCTCGGCGATCATCGAGATGCCGCGCTTCGCCATCTCCTCGGAGGAAGAAGGAGGACAAGGTGGCGCTCAGATTTCCGTTTTGGTGACATAAACATGAATATAAGGTTGGTCCTCGTTGTGCTGACTTGTTTGTTTCCTCCGCCATGTGCAGCAGGAAGTCGTAAAAGCCCGAGCCTGCTGGGTCCCTCTGCCGTCAGGGGTCCTCGGAGTGAGGAGCTGCCCCTCGCCATCCCAGAGCTCCCGGTGGAAAGAGAGCTGAAGCTGGACGAGTCCCCGACCACGCCGAGCTCCATCAGCAGCCAGCTGAGCAAAGCTACCATCACACGTCAGGAACTCTTCATCTGCCTAACCCTTCATCTGTCTGAGAAACGCCTGAAACCTTCTGTCGTTGACCTTCTCCATCTCCTCTTCCTGCAGCGGGCAGCTCAGGCGACGTCTGCGACCGCGGCAGCAGAGGAAACGGTAACGGCGCCGCTGCTGGAGCTGCCAAAGCGCCAGCGGACAGCGACTCCCCGTCGACTCCCAGAGCGATCAGCGACTTAGCGATCCGCAGAGCTCGACATCGACTCCTGTCCGGTGACGCGGACAAACACGCAGCATCGCCGAGCTCCAGACCGCTCAACAAGGTCATCAAGTCGGCGTCTGCGACCACGCTGTCGCTGATGATCCCCGCAGGTCAGTGTGTGGGAGGAGTCTGGGTCTTTATCTGGACTCTTACAGGACTGAGGAAGAAAACCTGTGTTTAATGTGGACCTGTCTCTTCTCAGACCACCACGGAGCCTCCCCATTGGCCAGCCCCATGTCCCCGCACTCTCTGTCGTCCAATCCCTCGTCCAGAGACTCCTCCCCCAGCCGCGACCTGTCCCCGGCTGTGACCAGCGTCAAACCGGCCATCGTCATCCACCGGGCGGGGAAGAAGTACGGCTTCACGCTGAGGGCCATCCGGGTCTACATGGGGGACTCTGACATCTACACCGTGCACCACATGGTCTGGGTGAGTCCGCAGTTCCTGTTGTTGACAGGAGGTGGCGCTAAATGAGAGCAGAACTCCTCCTCTTCATCCCGGGTCTCTCCCTCGTTCTCTTTCAGCACGTGGAGGAGGGCGGTCCGGCCCACGAGGCGGGGCTCAGAGAGGGAGACCTGATCACACACGTGAACGGGGAGCCGGTTCACGGTCTGGTTCACACAGAGGTGGTGGAGCTGATTCTGAAGGTACCAAAAACCAAACTGTGATGATCTCTTAACCTTTCAGTGAAATACACTCAGATATCACTGTGTGCCCAAAACTGATCCCACACCACTTCAAAACCTGCTCCCAAAAACTGTGGTCTTTGCATTTGTTCTGCGACAGTTTGACACACGCACACTGAAACAGCTCTCAGTGTCAGGAGGAATGTTGTAGAGAGATCAAATTAAAGTCAAAATGTTCGTCTCAATGAGACGCACACATCATACTCTGACACCCCTGACCTATCTCAAACAGGAAGCTGGCAATTTGCCTTTCAGAATAAAATCTAGTCACAGTCTTGGGCTTTTTTCAAGTTATCTCCTCCTAGGCCATAAATGGGATCAGCTTGAAATTCACTCAGATGACAGAGTGGACCCTGCTTTACAAAAACTCTTCATGAATTTGTTGTTTGTCAAACAGTTTTTGAATGACGAGCGCTCAAAGTCCAGTCAGTGAACCCCCAAAGAAGACCTTTCAGCTCCTCCTGTCAGAATGAATGGGAGAGGAGGATCCAGCTCCACAAAAGCTGCAGCAGTTAGGCCTCTACACAAAAAAGTAAAAGTGGTACAGCTTTAAAAATGACATGGGTGGATTCCTGACAAAATTTACTACAAAAATATTTAATTTTTAGAGAGAAAAGGTCAAAATTGTGGCAGCTATGAGGAGATGTTTCTAGAACTCCAGTCAGTTTCTCTCCTGAGGGCAGCAGTTGGTGATGATGTCACAATGATTGAGAGTTCCGTGCAGCTGGTCATGTGACTCACTGAAGGCGGGAAAATGGAACACACACACATTATAAAGGGATGAATGTTTGACAGTGGAGGGACCAACGACCAACGCTGCTTGCTGCTTTAATTAGCTTTATCTGTAGCTATAGCCGCGTTAGCAATGTTGTCATAACAAGAGATCTCAAAATACAACCAACAATTCAAACATGGCTAACATTAACGTGGAGGATCAAAGGATTGGACATCTGATAAAAATATCCAGATCATGGTAAATTTGTCAAAACCAGGGAGGTCTCAGGGAAACCAGGTCTCAGCCTGAAACAAGTCCTGATCAGAACTCCCAGGTTCCTGAAACCAGGCGGTTTGTTCTGGTTTCATTGATAAACTCGCTGAGTGTCGTGTGGAGACAGAGACTTCACATTAAAGTGTGTGACCAGAAACCGTCTCTCTCATCTCGTTTGTCAGAGCGGCGCCAAAGTCTCCATCTCTGCCACGCCGTTCGAGAACACGTCCATCAAAGTCGGCCCCGCCCGCAAAACCAGCCACAAATCCAAGATGGCGAGACGCAACAAGAAGACCAAGAGCAAGGAGGGGCAGGACAGGTGAGCCCCACTCTGATTACATCATCAGGTGTGTGTTAGATGTGTGTATCTGCTGACTGATGTGTGTGTGTGTGTGTGTGTGTGTGTGTGTCGCAGTAAGAAGAGGACGTCGCTCTTCAGGAAGATCACCAAACAGGCGTCTCTGCTCCACACCAGCCGCAGCCTGTCCTCCCTCAACCGCTCGCTGTCCTCAGGGGAGAGCGGCCCCGGGTCGCCCACGCACAACCTGTCACCACGGAGCCCGACACAGGGGTACAGGTCCACGCCTGACTCCGCCCACTCAGGTAGAGACACGCTCCAGGTGTATGAAGGAGGTCAAAGGTGAATGTTTGAATAACGGCCTCTCCTCTTCTCCCTGCAGTCGGTGGAAACTCGTCTCAGAGCAGCTCGCCGAGCTCCAGCGTCCCCAACTCCCCGGCGAGCTCCGGACACATCCGGCCCAGCTCCCTGCACGGTCTGGCCCCCAAACTCCAGCGCCAGTACCGCTCGCCCCGCCGCAAGTCTGCCGGGAACATCCCGCTGTCCCCTCTGGCACGCACGCCCTCGCCCACGCCTCAGAGCAGCTCCCCTCAGCGCTCGCCCTCCCCGCTGCCCAGCCACGCTCTGGGGCAGGCGGCGGGTGGCCAGTCGTTCCCGGTGAAGCTGCACTCCTCGCCGCCCCTCGTCAGGCAGATTTCCCGGCCGAAGAGCGCCGAGCCACCGCGGTCCCCGCTCCTCAAGAGGGTGCAGTCGGCGGAGAAGCTGGCCTCCTCGCCCTCCGGGGTGGCGGCTGCGGGGGAGAAGAAGCTGGCGGTGGGAGCGGCTGGCAGCAGGAAGCACAGTTTGGACATTTCCCATTCGGACTTTAAGAAAGAGATCCTGCAGCGGGAGCCGAGCCTGCAGAGCCTCCAGGTACGAACACAGAGCTCGCCGCCTCTCGCTCCTCTGGGCGCACTTCCTGTCCTGTTGCGTTAACCTTTTCCTGTCTTTCAGGAGTCCGCCAACGAGGGTCTGCTCTCCTCGGGAGGACGCGGCGTGGAGAAGGGCAGCCTGCACAAGCACTCCTCCTCCAGGAAGCTGGGGCGCCAGGAAGGGGACGGCGGTCTGTCGGGCTCCCTGGGTCTGACCCCCGGGAAGAGCAAACTGAAGGACAAACTGTCCGCCATCAGGCAGGACCGGGCCGAGCGCCGGGAGTCACTGCAGAAACAGGACGCCATCCACGAGGTCGACTCCTCCGAGGACGAGACGGACGAGGGCTCCGAGGACAGCCAGGACGGACGCCGCGGGACCACGTTCACGCCGCCTCCCCTCCTGAGGCCGACCACCGTGAGAACCGGTCCTGGAGGCACCCTCCCCTCCCTCTGCCTCTCGCCCTGCACGCCGCACGCCACCTTCACCCACACGGGACCCTCCTCCATCGGGAGGCCCACGCCTTCACACACGCTCCCCTCCGTCACGGAGGCGAAACCGGCCCAGAGCGCCCCCTCACCTGGAGCCAAAGACGCGTCAAGCTCGGCAGCGTCTGACAGGAAGGTTCTGGAGCCGAGCAAGCCCGCCCCGGGCCCGCTGCCGTTCTCCACGCCGGGCAGCGCGTTCATCTCCGTCAGCAAGGACACCTTCCTGAAACCGGCTCCTGCTCCGGACTCGAAGAGCCTGAAGGGGAAAACCACATCAGAGGATAAAACCCTGGAAACGCCAAAACCTGCAAAGACCGCAGCGCCCACAGACTCCAGGTCCAGCACCAGTTCTCCAGACTGCAGGACCCCAGACGGACAGGAGAGTCCCCGCACCTCCTGCTCCTCCCCGAGCATCCCGAAGGAGAAGAAGGAGGCAGACAACCGGAGACTGTGTGCTGCAGCGGCTGCCAGTCTGACCCCGACGTCCTCACCCAGCGCCCCACTTCCTGCCCCCGAGAGCGGCGTGGACAGAGTCGTGTCTCAGATCACAACCGTGGCTAAAAGTGTTCTGGGTCCGGTCAAGCTCAGCACGGCGGCAGACAAGACCCAGACGGCGAGTGTCCCTTCGCTCCCCAAACAACCCGAGAGTCAAGCCAAACAGAAAGACGCCGCCACGTCGTCACAGAAACCAGCCCCGCCCCCTTCCCAGGCAGACGGGCCCACATCAGGGTCTGCAGGTCTACAGCGTCTGGGTGCAGCAGCAGCTCCACCCCCTCAAACCACAACCCCCTCCTCCTCTGCAGCATCGAAGAAACCTGAACCACAAACAAAGACGACGACTGCCACTGATCCTGCCGGCAACGCCAACTCTTCCACCGCCGCTGCGTCCGCCTCCTCGCAACACGACAAAACAACCAGCAAGAAGACGTAGCAGCGACACAAACACCCAGAACAGACATGTACAGATCACAGAAAAACTCACAGACTGCATGTTTGAGGAATCATCTCAGCACTTATCACAGACTCGGACTGAGAGGACGCAGGCAGCGAGGACGCAGGCGGCGAGGACGCAGGTGGCGAGGACGCAGGCGGCGAGAGACGGAGCGCTCGTTCAGCCATGATGGTTTCTGCCGTCAGGGTCGTAGAGGAGGTTTTTTCTTTTCCGTGAATTTGTTCAGGGCTGGGGATAAAAAGCTGAGTGGTCCACGGTTTGAAATCAACACACATCTTTCGCTCTTGATCTTCTTGTGCCGCCACACTGTGATGGACGATCAGGACGTGCCTTAACCCCACGCCGCCCCTCGCTGTGATCGATCAAAAAGATTTAAAACTGATTCAAATTATCGGCTCTGAGAGGAAGTGGCCAAATTAAATTGTCCCCCTCGCTTGCTCATGAAAAGGAGCCTTATTGGTCGAACCGGCTGTCAATCATAAAACATGTTGATCAACTCCTCTGATTGGAGGATGTCTGTATGAAGCAGCTGGCCAGCAGGGGGAGCTCTCACAGCTTCGGCTTCATCCACTCCTCCATGTTTTCATGATAAAGATCGAACTTATTGCTGCTTCACACACCTCTAAAAACATAATCTGTTAATGAACGTCTGAACTGAGCATGCTCAGACTGACCCTCTTTGGCCACGCCCCCTTTATTCCCAGCCCTGTCGGTTTGTTTATCTGGACCAACTTGCTGTGTTTCGTTGCCTCTAATCCTGTAGAGTTATCTGACTTTACTTTGTGAGTGTGTGTGTGTGTGTGTGTGTGTGTGTGTGTGTGTGTGTGTGTGTGTGTGTGTTCATTGTGCATGGTTATCTCTGTGTATATATAAGAATATTTAAAGTTCTGTTGTGTTTTTTACTTGGAGTGTGTTTTCAGATTAACAGATCGTGTGTGTGTGTGTGTGTGTGTGTGTGTGTGTGTGTGTGTGTGTGTGTGTGTGTGTGTGTGAGCTTTGTGAGAGAGGAAATCTGTCTCAGACGTTTGTTGGCTGAGTGTCTGGAGTTGAAACAAAATTGTTGAGGAGAAACTTAAAGGGAAGTTCTGCTGTTTTTAACCTGGGCTGAGTTTTTAGATTCATTATTAAAAAACGGCTCCTAAAGAAAAATTAAAACCTGCAAAAATGACTTATTTTTGGCGGTTAAAGAGCTGTGTTTATGTCCTTTGAGACGTAACCTGACAAGTCCAGAGAAATGTCTGGATTAAAGATTTGAAAAGAGGAAAGTGACGCCTGAATCAGTTTTCTGGAAACAAATTTGACGTCTTTAGACGCAAAACTTGACGAGCAGATTTTCTTTTACCTCATTTCACTGATTTTTCTAATCTTTACAAGTGATTCAGGCGTCGGTTTTGTCTTTCAATAACTTGAATTAAGCATGTTTTCTGGTAAATGCTCCTTTAACAAAGTCTGGTTGGACAACCTATACTCAGAATCACAATAAAACACTTTGATAGAGTTTAGTTTTTGCATCCTTTCAGCCTAATTAGAGCCTGATTAGTTATAACGACTCAAAATGTAATAAAAAACTATAATAAAGCCTGAAATCAAATAATTATTATTTTATTAACATTTCAGGTCGTTATTTAATGTCGAGCTTTGACTCTTTGAATAAAATCTGAGTCAGTAAAAAAATTTAAACTCTGCAGAAACTTTTTAAAATCTGAGCCCAGATTAAAAAACAGCAGAACTGTCCTTTAAATCAGCCTCTGGTCGTTTTTTCCTTCAGTTTTTCCTGATTTTTCCACTTTCATTTTGTTTCTCTGCTCCTCGGCGTTAAATAAATCCTCCCTCAGACACACACACGACGCACACACAGCCCGGTGTGAGTCCTGCTGAGCGTGGCGTGGACGCTCCTCTGGTCGTGTTGGACGGGCGCTCAGACTCTGATGATGATGATGATGATGATGATGATGATGATGAGGAGGAGCTTTGAGGACTCTGTCAGACTCTGGCTTTTGTTTACACCTTGTTGTTGTTGTTGTTTTGATTTTCTGTGTTTGTTGTGAAAGGAACTCGTTGCCTCGTAGCAATCAGACCTCCTCCCACAGCGAGGGTCATCTCGGCGCCGCTCGCCCTCCTCGTGTTTCACTGACTCAGACGCTGCTGTGTCGGAAGGTGTGTGTGTGTGTTAGCGTGTGTGTTAGCGTGTGTTAGCGTGTGTAACTGCTCAGCTGTCTGTGGATGTGTTAGCGTCTTTCGTCAGCGTTGTCAGGGTCACAGAGAAAAGTTTCAGATCTTTTCCTTCTTTTCCTTTTTTCGTCACGTTGTTCGGAAACAGACGACGACAGTTAGCCGTTGGCGATATTTGACGGCGAGCGTGGACAGAATCACGAGCACAAACAGCTTTTAGAGGAATTCAGAGGAAGTCGTTCAAAGATCAGATGATGAAAGTCGAATTCTGCGACTCCTCGGGGCTCAGTGTGGCGCCCCCTGGTGACAAACGTACGTCTCTACAGACAAAAACTCTATATTATCTCTATCTGAAGACGTTTTCAGCTGTTTGTTCTGAGTTATGTAACTCTATCCCCTGATAAAAACGTCAAACAGGAAGCTCTGCTCAGAGATTCACTGAGAATCGAGACGGTTTCTGAAGATCTGAGTCCAGTTCCCAGATCGTCAAATCCAGACTCAGATCAGGGTTTTCGAACGGAGGAGAAAACTTTGAGCCAAAGCAAAACAACTTCATGTTTCTTTAACGTTTGTCGTTTTAAAATTCTCCGTTCATCATCTCAACTTTAACGTCTTCATCAACAACTCCTCAGAGCGGCGTCGACTCTTCAGGAGCTGATCGTATAAATCTGTCTGCATCAGAAACGCTCGTTCAATTCCCGCTTTCAAACTTTTGCTTGGGTTTTCTTTGGAGAAGAGCTGACAAAGTGTGAGAGCAAACTCTCAGAGAAATCTGAAGAAATGTGTCTCTGGAGTTCATCTGTCACCACAGAGGAAATGTCAAACAGGGATGAACCGGCAGGACGGAAAATTTCAGACGTCAAAACTTTGTCAGCGATGTTTTTTCGATGATTTAACAGATGTTTAGTGGATCAAAGCTCAGGATCTCAGCGCTGATGAGTCAGAAACTCAAAGTTTTACCTAAAACTGAAACTGGAACTTTATGATATTAGAGCGTGACATCGTCGAAGTGTGCGTTGAGTTTGGCGCCCCCTGTGGACATATCTGTGCGGCTTTTAGCACAAAAACTTGACCTTTACGTGAAGTCAAGTGAGTAAAAACAAACTGAAGTCGTCTCAGAGGCAAACTTTGTCTCTGTGCGTTGATTCGTTCGTGTTTGCTCCTGAATCAAACGACTCTCAGAGGTTTTATGGATCGTTAGACTCTGGTCCCGCTCCGTGGTCTGGTCTCTGATGATCCTGATGAACCAGTCTGATCTTTAATCTCCATCACGCCGCCTCGCTCGCCTTTTCACGTCCTTATTAACAGGACACACGCTGCAGACGGTGAAGAGTCGTAAAGAAACCTGAGTTCGTCCGGTGCTGCTGATTCTGTCCCTGATCGCCGCCTGGTTTAGAGATTCATCGACTTTTGTCCTCAGTGGGCTTCCGTACGCTCTGACTCTGAGCTGTGGAGCAGGTAGACCCTCCTTTGGGTATGAAGAGGTACGAGGAGGAGCCTCACACACACTCACACACACACACACACTTACACACACACACCAGCGTGTGCAGTATTTCTCCGCCGTGTTTCTGGTGTTTGTCTTTAAAAAGTGATGAAGAGGAGGAGGAGGAAGGCACCGTGAAAGCTCCAGTGAGACGTAAAGAGAGAAAAAAACATTGCTAGAGTTAAACCAGTGCAATATCTTTTTATTTTTTATTGTGGTTAAAGCATGATGTTGTCAATCTTACCTTCCAGCGATAATAAAGTTTTTTATGTACGCTGCTCTGCCTGCTGCTGTCACTGCTGCTGTCACTGCTGCGTCTTCATTCTGCTCCTTACATTAAGGCTCCTGCTGCTGAGCTCACAGAAAGTCAGAGTTAAATGATGGATGGAGTCCAGAGGAGGAGGAGGAGGAGGAGGAGGAGGAGGAGGAGGAGGAGGAGGAGGAGGAGGAGGAGGAGGAGGAGGAGGAGGAGCCTCAGGCTGAAGCTGCAGAAACCTTCAGAGGATAAAAGTCACTTTAACCTGTTTTCATGCTTCAGCTCATCGTGGAGCTTCAGGTTTCTCAGGTACTGATCAGGTCTGACACCAGCGCCCTCATTGGTCTGTTTAATTTAACTTTAACTCCATCGTATCTCAGGCACACAAACATCCAGACGACCAAAACAAACCGGCACAGAGCTCACTCCACTTTTCCTTCAACTGGGGGAAAATTAGACTCTATGAGAGCAGAGGATAGGGGTTTACTGAAACACCAGGGAGGGGAAAAAAGGATTACTAAGGGGGCACCAGAGGGACAAAATAAAGACTAAAAACTCACAATACCCCTCTTTAATAATCAGACAGATCAAGTGTCTTCAACCTGTGGCTCCTTGTTGCTTTAAAAATATTCATGAAATAAAGAATAGTTATGTTTCTTCCAGAGGGTATTGATGATTAAAGACACTGACACTAAATAAAATCCTGTGTTAACATTTAGTTGAACTAAATCTTCATCCCATCTGTCAATAAAGCCTGCCACCGCTCTACTTCACCTCCTACAACATCAACAGCCCACCAACTTTCCATGCACCTGTGGCTAACCTCAAGTTTTACAGCCCTGGAAGATAACTACATCTACAAAAAGACTCATCTGGAAGAAAACACTGATTTTAATTCTGTGTGGATGGATTCATTTAACTGACAACGTGCTGGATTAATGATTGATATGTGGAGAGACATTAGAAAACATTAAAATATGATGATGAGTTGAGCGAAAGCATCAATCTATGTAATTAAATTCATGTTTTACATTTTAAAAAAAAATTTTGCAAATAATTGCAATTTCAACTAATTACTTTTTCTACATTTTTAACTTAATTTTTTTTTTAAATTTTGCACTTTTTTCAAAATTTCACATTTTTTCTTACATATTTTTGCCTTTTTGTGTTTCAGTTTTTTATTTTTACAATTTTTAATTTTTTTTTTGCAAATATGTGAAATTTTTATGACTTTTTGAAATTTCAAATTTTTGTAAAAAAATTTGCAAATATTTTAAACGTCAAAACTTTTTTTTTTTTCCACAAATTTGTTACAGTTCAATTTTTTTGATATTTGCAAATTTATTATAACTTAAACAGACATCACAAGTGCAGTAATATGAATAAAAAAACACTTCTCATTTAGATAATTTTTTACTACATTTTAACCATGTTCAGAATTTTATTCCCTACATTTTATCTATGTATTTATTTTATTTGTTTATTTATTTTTTTAAACATTTTTTTGTCCTTATTGTGGAGCTAAAGCAGATTTTGTGTCTCCTGAATGACTTTAATCCAGGTAAAAAAAAAAAGGCTCCTATGACGGTAAAGGTGCAGACCGCTGGTTTAGATGTTGAGAGAAGTTTGACACCTTTAGGGAAAGACTCAATTTTCATCACTGTTTTAAAAAAAAAAGTCATTGTGACTCATTTTCTAAGGGAAAAAAAAGTTTTGTTTTTCAGATTTAGGAGGCATCAATGTGAAAGTCGTGTTTCTATATTTAACGTTGGAGAAAACACACTGCTCTTTATCCAGCATCACCTCAGGAGAAAATTGATCAGACGTCATTTTTCCTGCAGTGTGTGAGCAGGTGTCAGCTCCACAGGAAGCAGAGGAAACATGGATTCAGTCAGAAACCCTGAGGATCGGCGCAGGAAGAGACGTTTGAGGGGAACCT
This sequence comes from Halichoeres trimaculatus, assembly GCF_033239565.1. NCBI lineage: Eukaryota > Metazoa > Chordata > Actinopteri > Labriformes > Labridae > Halichoeres > Halichoeres trimaculatus. The sequence goes on along the minus strand of NW_027437182.1, from coordinate 544,976 downwards.
GCTGAAACGTCCTCAGACACAGACAGACGCGTTGTCCTCTCTGGAGAAACAAAGCTGCTGGACTCGGAGCAGAAAAGTGGCGGTAAATTATCTGTGAACTCATTTTCCTGCGTGTTCTCTGAAAAGTGGCGCCCTCCCCTCGCTGAGCTGTGATTGGCTCCTCGCTCCTTAATGGGCCAATCAGCTGCTGGAGGCGCGGTGCTGTCCGTCTGCGTCTCTGCGGGAGATTCCTGCGTCTTAATGGTCTTTGGAGACGGCTTCAGCGTATGTTTAAGGCGGGGTTACGGTTAATCTGCAGCGCCGCGGGGCAGCCACGAGGCCGCCGTGAGGCCGCCATGAGGCCGCCGCGCTGCCACGGACAAATGACGCTAAAATGGAGCTCCATTAGTTTAACCGCCAGCAGCTCCACGCTAAAACACCTCACTCTCCCACCAATGTACTTCTGAGGTCAGAGGTCACACCGCCTGATTTAAACACCACCTACCGCTGCATTCTGGGATAATTGCTCCACCCCCCCCCTCCTCCATCCATCGCGGCGTCCGCTGGGAGCCGTCACAGCCACAGAGCGAGAGTCTCTCAGTCTTTACTGGAGGTCCAGAGGGGACGGAGGAGCACGCCAGGAGCTGTGACAGCAGGAGGCGCACACACACACACACACACACACACACACACACACAGGAAGCAGAGCAGGCAGTGACAGGCGGGCAGAGTGGTGATGAATTGCCGGCTTCGCCTCGCTCTGACACGACTCTACACGACCGGCAAATTCATTCCAGCCGCCAGGGAGACAAGGAGGGAGGGAAGGAAGGAAGGGAAGGAGACAAGGAGGAAACAAGGACCAAACATATCGACGTCTTAACCCGGGACCAGCTGAACGCCATCAGTCAGAGAGTTCACGTGAAGCCGGCGAATCAGTGACTGATACCTGTCGTCAGGTGGTCCTGGTCCCAAACCAGCGTCAGCGCTTCTTCCCGTCCTCGTCACGTCGTTCCCTCAGCGTAGCTCAAACAGACGGAGTTTTCCTGAAGTTTCAGCTCCAAACACACGGGTTCAGATAGATACAGTTCATGGTTTGGGTCAGTTTACAGGAACCATCGTCCATCCTTCACCTCAGTGATGAAAAGTGTTTTTAGTTTCCACAGATTTCACCTCCATCCTTTACAGTAAGCTCCAGTTTCTGTTTGGCAGATTGTCTCAGTAACTTTTATATATATACATAAACCAACAAGTTACTTCATCACATCAGCGATAATGAGCAGTCTGAGGCGCCGCCCTAATCTGGCTCCTGATTGGTTCACAGCGTGTCAGAGGGAGGCCTCCTCCCATTACTCCCATGTTTCTAATTGGTCTCCATAGGAAGCAGGTGCCAGGTGCTTAATGAGGCCTGTTGTGTCTGATGTATGAGGACGGTGAGGTCCGTCCCGCCGCTCGCACATGATGACGCCTGTGAGACTAATAGCTCATGAAACAGCTGGAGCGTGGACCAGGAGAGACAGATCACCGAAAAGAAGGAGGCGCGGCGTCTTTGATCCCTCTGAACAGGAAGAGGAGGAGGAGGAGGAGGAGCAGGAAGGATTATCTCAGTACTTCACTCATGTCGCTCCACGTCCTCCCACAGAGATCTGCAACTTTAAGGTGGTTAACGTTTCCTGTTCTGGATTAGTCCTGTCAGGTCTCTGTCCCTGGTGTTAAAGTCCTGGTTCCTGTTCCTAAAGCTCTACACGGCCTTTATGCTGCAGCTCCATCAATGAGGTTCTAGAATGTTCATCATCAAGCACAGAGAGCTTTCTGTCTTTGTGATGTCACTACATTCGTTTTCAAAGAGGAAAATCATCAAATTCTGTCACGTCACGCTGATTCTGTTATTGTTAGATGCTCTGTCTTTATACAATGAGCCACGTTTGGGAATCTTTTCACCTGACTCATTCAGCCTCATGTTTTAGCGGATGGAGAATGAGTTTCCTTTAACTGTGGTTAATGCTGCTGCTCTTACAGACTATAATACATGGAAAGTTGAGGCGGTGCAGCCCATTGGTGTGTGTGAGCGCTACTCTTTGACCAACGCCACTGAGAGCTGTTGGCGTCTGGTGCACTAAAATGTTATAGAATTTGATCAAATGTCAAAGGATCAAAGCAAACAAATCTGCTTCAAATCATACGTAGTAACAGTAACATATCTATATTGTTATAGTTATTTACGAACCGTTGTAATCTAAGGCACCCAAAACTGAAATCCTGCCTCCGTCCCTGGAAGCAGGCTTTGGTGTTGGAGGCCCACCCCTCCATCATGTCGTTACGATCTGGTTTTCTTATTTCAAGAGCAGATTTAAAGCTACGTTTGTTTAAAGCGTGTTAGCGTGTCTGAATGAAAACGCTCCACAAATGGTCCCTACCGGCCCAAAAAACTAACCCTGCGGTGGCATCTGCTGCAGACTCCAGGCTTTAAAGAGCAGGTTTCACAGATGAGTGCTGGACTTTCACTTCCATAAAAACACCTTCATGTGTTGGCAACAAATGAAACAAACAAAAGAAAAACTAAACTAAGAAAAACTTTCTTCTTTGTCCCTTTTATAAACTATCCAGTCCAGGCTTTAAAGGAGCAGGTCGACCTTTTCTTACGAGGATAAAAACTTCAGCGTCCTCCTGATGTGACCTTCATCCTCCAGCTGTTTGCAGATTTCATCCTCCTGCTGATTTCACCTGGACCCACCTCACCGCGGAGAAATACCCTGCAGAGACCCAAACCGTGAGTGTGTGTGTGTGTGTGTGTGTGTGTGTGTGTGTGTGTGTGTGTGTGTGTGTGTGTGTGTGTGTGTGTGTGTGTGTGTGTGTGTGTGTGTGTGAAAGGTGAGGCCACAGAAACACAATCAGGGCCAACAAAGACCTTCCTCTTGACTCTGCAAACAAAAAGCCCGCTGTTCAACAAAGGACAGAAATAAAGGGGTTAAGAGCTGTGTGTGTGTGTGTGTGTGTGTGTGTGTGTGTGTGTGTGTGTGTGTGTGTGTGTGTGTGTGTGTGTGGACTCCGTGGGCACCCTGGGTCTCCATCAGTGTCTGGCTGATTGATTGGGACGTCAGCCAAGATAAAAGATCCCGTCCTCACAGCACGGCCGCGCAGCGCCCCGGGGAGAGAGGCGCACACACACACACACACACACACACACACACACACACACACACACACACACACACACACACACAGAGGCATACCTGTGCTGCATACAGATCCTCCTGCTGCTCTCTGGCTGTGTTTACCCTCCTGAGGCCGGTTGTGGTCCAGGTGCTGGACTGGGGCTCGCTGCAGGGCTCTGACAGGTTTTTGTTTACACCTTTGTTGTTGTTTTTGTTGTTTTTTCTAAAGCAAAGAGGTTTTTCATTCGCCTGTTTCACTCGTGGCGTGTTGCACACAGGGATAAACAACAACAGGAAGTGAAACAAAGAGGAAGTGCTTTGTTTTCCCTCCAGGTTTCCAGAGTCTTCCTGACCCCATGCTGTGCTTTTGATTGAGATGCTCTCTGTTTGAGTCTATATCCATGGTGACTGGTCCACAGGGGGCGCTAGAGCCCTGCTCCCACCATAACTCCACACAAGGAGAGCGTCAGACCTTTACCTGTGACAGAGTTTACGTCAGTTTGAATTATAAACCCGTCTGAAAAAAGCCAGGGGACAACAGGAAGCTGTGCAAAGATGCTAACAGGCTAACACGGAGGAATGTACCTCTAATGCAGTACACACCACTGACCAACAGGTGGCAGCAGATGGATACATCGTCTAAAACACACAAGTATTAATCAGGCTTTAGCTTTTCCAGCTTGTGCCGCTTCGTAAAACTAAATCTTTGAAAAGACTAATCTGGAAGAAAACAGATTTTAATTAAGTGTGTGGATTCGTTTAACTGACGAGCTGGATTAATGTACATGATTGATATGTGGAGAGACATTAGTAAACAACAAAAAATGATGAGTTGAGAGATATTATCCACAAAGGTTATCAAATTCAACTATTCTGTCAAACATTTATACATTTTTACTATTTTTTGGCATTTGTTTTTATTTATTTATCTAATTTATTTTTGCAATTTTTTTATATAATTCCAAAGTTGTTGTTTTTTTTCACATTTTTGATGCTTAATATTTTCTTGAACTTTTGCAAATTTTTGAAATTGAGATTGAAAGTTAAATATTCTCTTTTGTCCTTTTTTTTGCAAATTTTTCAAAGGGCTTTTTTTTTTTTTCATTACATTTTTGCAAATTTTAAGAATTCCAAAACATTTTTGTTTTCATTTTTTTTTTAAATTAAAAAAGGACTAATCTGGAAGAAAATACAGATTTTAATTCTGTGTGAATGGATTTATTTAACCGACAACTTGCTGGTTTTATATACATGATTGATCTATGGCAAGACACTGGCAAACAACAAAAATGATGAGTTGAGCAACATTACTAGTCTAAGTTATCAAATCCAAGTATTCTTTCATTTTTTATTTATTTATTTATTTCAATTTAAAATTAAAAGTGTTGCAAATCTTCAAAACTTAAAAAGTAAAAAAGGCATATATTTGAAATGTAAAAAGAAATCAGTTATTTGTAAATGTTGGAAATTGCTAAAAAAAAAAAAAAAAAAGTTTTTTCTTTTTTTTTTGTCCAATTTTCGAATCTTCAAAAAAATTATTTGAAATTTCAATTATTTTTATATTTTTGATGTTTTCATAATTATTTTTTTTAATTTAGGCAAAACATTTTTTTTGTAAAATTAACATTTTAAAGGGGTTGATTGATGCACATCTTTACTTCTGCAGATATTTCCACTTTCATGACCTCATTTCTTTTTCTCAATGAGCTCACAGCTCTGCAGGATCCTCATTGGTCGACACTACTGTCAATCAATCACCTCATAACAAAACAAACTAATACAAATTAATATTTTATAATTAGAGCTAACCACAGAGTCAGAAAGTGTTTGTTTGACGTGTATTTATATGTCTTAGTTTGACTCATGTTCTATCTGTTGAAGTCCTTTACCACAGCCAGGCAGCAGGGGGAGCTCTAACAGTTTAGGCTTCACTAAGGGAAGCTGTTATATCTTTAAGTTTATATATATATTTAATTTTTGGACTTAATTTTATCTTATTTTTTTCTTAGTGTGGGTCTTAAACATTGAAGTAAAAACGTTTTCATATCTCACTTTTTACCACTTTTTGAGCGAAGTTTAGATTTTTGTTAATGGTCAGTTCCTAAAACTGCTGCTTTTTTTTTTTTTAGTATCTCTATAAACAGACATGTTTTATTCTCCTGTTTTTCTCTTCAGACTCTCTGCCTCTGAATAAAAACTTCACAGCTGAGCTGGCTTTCTGAGTGAAAGGTGTGGGTAATCTCTCCAGCAGCCAACCCTCAGTTCAGCGTTTGTCCTGCAGGGGGAGCTGCTGCAGCACGTTTCTCTTTGTTTTCCTCCTCACTCAGTTTCTTCACAGACGTCTTCTTCTGCCTTCCAGAGACACTTTATCATTCTCTTTATCTCTGTTTCTGGACTGTACTCTCTGTGCTCGACCCTCCACCTCCTCCATCCTTCAGCGGGTTGAGCTCATGTCTCCTCCTCCTCCTCCTCCTCCTCCTCCTCCTCCTCCTCCTCTCGCTCTTTCAGACTCCGACTCATTCGTCCATTCATTTTTAACCTCCTCCCTTCTTCTCTGGGTCTGATCAGGGAGCTGTTTGAAGTGTGTGACATCTCTATCAGCGAGGAGGAGGAGGAGGAGGAGGAGGAGGAGGCTGCAACACACACCAGGGGCTCTTACACACGTTAAAGCACAGACTAACACACACTCACCAGGATCTTTAGCCTTCATGAGGAGCCGGATCAGCCTGAGACCTTCAGCCCCTGCAGCCTGATCATGGGAGTTTAACAAAGATCAGTGGTTCCTGTCGGGGTAATAAACGTCTGCAGCGCCCCCTGTGGAGGCTGGCGTGCTTCATGTGAACATGAATTAGTCATGACATTAAATCTATTGTTCTCTGGTTTGAAGATCTGATAATTTTCAGATCATTTATTCAAATTAAACGCAGCAGGACTCTGAGATTTTGACTTTAGGAATTTTTCATGAAGGAAATGAAAAATAAAAATAAAAATCTCAAATTCTCTGATGATCCCTGATGAGAGCGGGAGATGAAAACTTGTTTTGGTTTTGATGTTTTAAAGTTTTCCAACTTCAGAAATTAAAGATTTAATGTTAAATTATAAATTACAGACTTTTGGAAAGTTTGGGTAAACATTAAAGTCACTGTGAGGAGTTTTACTGTTGTGTTGATTCTGGTGCCCCCCTCTGGACAATGTTGGAAGTGTCACTCTAAGATGAAGACTGTATTTCCCACGAGCGCCTTCACCCTCTGATACGGACCTCCTTTTAAATCCAACTTTTATTTGTACAGATAAATTCTTTTAAGATTCTTTTTTTTAATTTTAGAATCTCTGACTAGTGTTTGTCCCAAAACGTCAGCTGTACACGTAGTATTATTCAACGTTTATAAACAGAAATGCTGCTGTTCAGGAAGGTTTTTCTAACTTGGCAACTAGAACACTGAACTCAAAGAAGACGTCACTCCCACTCCCAACTTACCAGTAGAAATGAAACTCAGCATAAAAGCTAAAACACAGTTTAATAGCTAGAGCAGGCTAAACACTAGCTAAAGGCTGAAACACGAGCTTAAGGCTAAAATAGGCTAAAACACAACTACAGTCTACAGTAGGCTAAAACACAGGCTGAAGGCTAAAACACTGGCTTAAACACAAACTACAGGCTAAAATAGGCTAAAATACAAGCGAAAGGATAAAATGTGAGCCACAGGCTGACACACAAGCTAAAACGCAAGCTACAGGCTAAAAACTAGCTAGAGACTAAAACACAAGCTAAAGGCTAAAACACAGGCTTAAACACAAGTTAGAAGCTAAAACACTAGCTATAGGCTGAACACAAGCTAATGGCTAAAACACAGGCTACAGGCTAAAGTGGGCTAAAACACAAGCTAAAGTCTAAAACACAAGCTAAAGTCTAGAAACACAAGCTAAAGGATGAAATGTGAGCCAAAGGCTGACACACAAGCTAAAACACAAGCTACAGGTTAAACACAGGCTAAGACACAAACTAGAAGCCTAACACTAGCTAGAGGCTAAACACTAGCTAGAGGCTAAAACACAAGCTAAAGGCTAAAACACAGGCTAAAACACAAACTAGAGGCTAAACACTAGCTAGAAGCTAAAACACAGGCTAAAACACAAACTAGAGGCTAAAAACTAGCTAGAGGCTAAAACACAAGCTAAAGGCTAAAACACAAGTTACAGGCTTAACACAAGCTAAAGGCCAAAACACAAACTACAGGCCAAACACTAGCTAGAGGCTAAAACACAAGCCAAAGGCTAAAATGTGAGCCAAAGGCTAAAACACAAGCTAAGTTTTTTACTCTTGCTAAAGGCCAAAACAAGAACTAAAGGCCAAAACACGAGCTGAAGGCTAAACCACAGGCTAAAGTTTGTGGGGTTAATGTGTTAGTGCTAATGTTGTCTCCAACCCACAGTCAGCAGTTATTCTGCAGTGGTCTGTTCAAACTTGAGAGTCTATCAATAAAATGAAGAGCCAGGTTACGTTAGCTCTGCTTGGTGAGGTTGGAGTTGGTAGATGAGCTCTGGTAGGACAGAACCAGGATTCACTAACGTTACACGTTACAGACACGTCTCAGAGCACCGGGCTGTGAGGAGAGAGAAATATAGCAGCTGCTAAACTACGCTACAAACTGACAAAGTTAACAGGTTAGCAGGTTAACCTTTAAAACTAGCGTTAACCTCAGTTAGCGCGAGAAGAAGAGCTGACCTTTAAAACTCTGACTCCTCACAGAGACGTTAGCTCGCCCTGCTGCGGCCTGCACACAGATCAGCTGCTGCAGACAAACACTCCGTCCATGTAGAGACAAACAGAGGAGCAAACACGTAGAGCTAGGAGCAACAGATCAGCATCTCTGCTCTGTTTTTCTGCAGCTGGTGCCCCCCCCCCCTCCTGTAATAGAGTTTCTGTGACGAACTCTCACCCTCCCGTGCTTCATCACTGTCACTCACGGAGCCGCCGAACAAGTAGATATTCAATTACCAGCAGGGGTTTGAGCATTAAAATGTAGATTACCCAATTAAGCCATGGGAGGGCAGTGTTTGATTGGATTAGGAGGCGCACAGATCTTCATAAAAGATGAGCCGTTTCAGAAATAATTACCCAAAAAGTGCATTTACAGTCGGCCGTGCACGGCGCGCAGCAGTAAGTGGTTTATTTTTAACATTTTGTTGGCTTTACGTCCTTAATTAGTCCATTTCTGGAGACGGATTGAAGATCAGCGCCCCACAGGAGCTGCAGAGGTTTGGGTTTATTTTGGATTTAATTACCTCCAGATCCAAAGTGGGTCGAGGTTCTGTGAGGAGTTTGGCCCCAAACGTTGGCGCTGACAGGATGAAGGACTGTGCCTTTAACGAGCTCTTCTCTTTGGGTTTGGATGTTTTCTTTAAGAGCTCCCGACGCTTCGTCCTGAAGATTCAGACTTTAGATCAATCATTTATGACGGGAGAAACAAACTGATCGGATCAGTAAAAACCTGCTGAGTCTTTTTCCCTGGTTCACATTTTTCTCTAAGGCGTCTTAAGAGAAACTAAATGAAAAAATGTTTTTTAGTCGCCTCAAAATTGTTTTTTCTACTTCAATTAAAAAAAATCCAGCGACAAGTCAAGGTTGGAAAGTGTTGATTGAAAATATAAGTTATTATTACCAATCTGTGTTAAATCTGCCTGTTGACTGTGTGGCAAAACGGTTTGTGTCTCAGACAGAGGAGGGAATGACAGCGAGCACAAAGAAAGAAAGAGAAAGAGAGAAAGAAAGAAAGAGAGAGAGAGAAAGAAAGAAAGAGAGAGAGAGAAAGGGAAAATTGAAGAAGGAAAAAAAATAAAGACAGAAACAAAGATGAAAATCAATGAGAAGAAGAGAAAATGAGAAAGAAAAAAATAGAAAGGCAAGAAAATATGAAATAACTGAAAAGAAAAAGTACAAAAAGTAATAGAAAGGGAATGAAAGACAAGATAAAAGAAACAATAAAAATAAAACAACAAAGGAAAGAAAAAGAAAAACTAGAAACGTTCAGAAAAAAAGAAAGGAAGAAAAATGGAAAGAAAGACCAGAAAGACAACAAATAAAGGAAAGAAAGATGAAAGGAAAAGAAAAAGTTAAAGGAGGAAAAGAATGACATGAAAGATGGATAAAAAGAAAGAAAAGAAGGAAAGATGACGTGATTTAAAAAAAGAGGGAAAGAAAGAAACAAACTCAAAAAAAAGAAAAAGCAGAAATCCAGAAAGACTTGAGACCAAAACAGAAAAACAGACAGAAAGAGAAAAGGAGTGAGGACAGAATGACTGTCAGCAAGAGTGAGACAGAAAGAAAGAAAGAAAGAAAGAAAGAAAGAAAGAAAGAAAGAAAGAAAGAAAAAAAAAGAAAGACAGGAAAACAAAAAAGAAAGAGGAAAGAAAAACAAAACATTTGAAGGACAAAGAAGAAAGGAAGATGAGAAATGAAGAAACAGAACAAGAGCTGATTAGAAACTGATTAAGAAAGAAAGAAAGAAAAAAGAACGACAGAAGTAAAGAACGACAGAAGTAAAGAAATAAATGAATACAGCTCTGTCTGTGGGTTAAACACGTTGGATCATCACGTGAGGAGCCCGTGGACAATGTCCCGTCCTGTAATCCAGACACAACAGCAGAGCTGCTCAGAGCATCTTTAACAAACTGATCAACGGTTTGAGGTGAGTCAGAGGAAACTGCCTTCACCACAAACTAACTTCACTTCTTCTTTACCTACTGACAGGAAATACTGCTGCTCCCCCTGCTGGACATGAGGAGCACTACACCAAACCAACCCCTTCCTCCTTCGTCTCCTCTGATTGGAGCTAACCAGGAACACCTGAGCTCACCTGCTGAGAGACCAGAGGGTAAGAGACTGTCCTCCATCAACTCCTCTTTCCTCCACCTTACTCCCACCTCTCCCTCCTTTCTCCCTCTTTTCTCTCACCTTTACTCCTCCTTTCTCCCTCCTTTCTCTCTCCTTTCCTCCTTCTTTCTCCCTCCTTTAGCCCACCTTTCTCCCTCCTTTCTCCCTCCTTTCTCCCTCCTTTCTCCCACCTTTACTCCTCCTTTCTCCAACCTTTCTCCCTCCTTTCTCCCTCCTTTCCTCCTCCTTTCTCCCTCCTTTCTCCCTCCTTTCTCCCTCTTTTCTCCCTCCTTTCTCCCTCCTTTCTCCCTCATTTACTCCACCTTTCTCCCTCCTTTCTCCCTCCTTTCTCCCTCCTTTCTCCCTCCTTTACTCCTCCTTTCTCCCTCCTTTCTCCCTCTTTTCTCCCTCCTTTCTCCCTCCTTTCTCCCTCTTTTCTCCCACCTTTCCTCCTCCTTTCGCCCTCCTTTCTCCCTCCTTTCTTCCTCCTTTCTCCCTCCTTTCTTCCTCCTTTTCCCCTCCTTTCTCCCTCCTTTCTCCCTCCTTTCTACCTCCTTTCTCCCTCTTTTCTTCCTCCTTTCTCCCTCCTTTCTACCTCCTTTCTCCCACCTTTACTCCTCCTTTCTCCCTCCTTTCTCCCTCCTTTCTCCCTCCTTTACTCCTCCTTTCTCCCTCCTTTCTTCCTCCTTTCTCCCTCCTTTCTCCCACCTTTACTCCTCCTTTCTCCCTCCTTTCTCCCTCCTTTCTCCCACCTTTGCTCCACCTTTCTCCCACCTTTCTCCCTCCTTTCTCCCTCCTTTCCTCCTCCTTTCTCCCTCCTTTCTCCCTCCTTTCTCCCTCCTTTCTCCCTCTTTTCTCCCACCTTTACTCCTCCTTTCTCCCACCTTTCTCCCTCCTTTCTCCCTCCTTTCTCCCAGTAACCCACAGACGCTCGGCCCACAGAGGCGTTACTCTGACACACGTTTGAAGAGGTCTGAAGAGTCCTCTGGGATCCAGCTGCTGGAGTCAAAGCGTCCAGGTGATCTCCTCTCAGGTAAGACGTCTCTCTGCCCAAACTTCAAAGAGACTTCCTGCTCCGAGTCGTCGCTGTGCTTTGAGTTTTTCTCCTTTGAGCTCAGCTGGAGGTGAAGTGCTGGGATCAGGAGAGTCTGCAGGATTTCTTTTTCCTTCAGTAAAAACGGCGAGTTTCTGTTTCTCTGCTCCTGAGGGACTTCCTGTGGGACTTCCTGTGGGACTTCCTGTTCAGAGCAGATACCTGATAGCCTGATCAAAGTGATTGTTAGAAAATATTTAGTGGTCCTGCAGGCGTCTGATGCATCAGTTTCCCCGTCATCCGGCCGGCCACAGTTTGAGGCGTGGAGCCGTGTTTGACGCTGGGTGGATTTTATCAGCTCTGAGGAGGATTCATGTTGTTCTGGTGTCGTTGGACCGTGAACAGTTTTCTTTGTGTAAATTCTTCATACTCTGACCTTGAAGTGTCTTCACTGAGCGTTTTCTGAGCGTGGTGTAGTAAAAATGACACGAAGCATCCTCTCTCCGGTGTTGGTGAAACTCCACCGTCGACTGAAGCTGTTGAAACTCTCAGTTTTACAAACGGCCTCAGATAAGAAACTCTCTCTGCACAAAGACAGAAACTCTCAGCTCCAGTCTAACGTGGCCCAGATTCAGGGTTACATCACCGGCTCTGAGAGCGCTGCAGCAGTGTATACATATTTTAATATCTGCGAGCTGTGAAGGTGTACAGATCGCTTCGCTGGGCTCCACGCTGGCTCCTCGCCGGCTCCTCGCTGGCTCCGCTTAATGACGATGAAGATACAGATGAAGATACAGACTCTGGCTCGTCAGAAAAAGCCTGTTTGGCTGTCAGGTCTGCAGAAGTTTTCACACTCTCGCCGTCAGCAGATTACACAGAATATTTGATTTGCTTCTCCAACCGCGCTCGTGGGGATTTGGTAATCCTGTCAGAAAAAGATGTGAGGAGGAGCAGGGAGCAGAGATGGAGGGAGATAGCAGGAAGGAGACGCACTTTGATCAACAGGAGATCTCTGCCAGTCTGAGGCAGCCCCAGCTCGCTGCTCCCAAACCCACCGCCCTGCCTCCTCCTGTCGTCCTTCACTACGAGGATTTTCATATTTGCACAATTTCAAATATTTTGAAATTCAAAAACTTCTTCAAACATTTCATGAATGTCCCAAAAATTTCTAAAGGATTAAATGATTAAAAATATAAAAATTGATTTACAAGAATCAAAAATAAAAAATGCAAAAAAATGATACAATATTGGGGAAAAATGCTAAACAAAAAAAACAAAACAAAAAAAAAAAAAAACTGAATTCAAAAATTTACTTAAATTTACTGAAATTTCTGATATTTCAGAAAATCTTCATAAAATTGGAAAAATGAAATAAAAGCAAAATTTTGAAAGTAAAAAATGCACAAAATTTGCCAGAAATTGTGAAATTGTAATAAATTTGCAAGTTTAAAAATTTAAAAAGTTGCAAACTATTTAAAAAGTTTTTAAGTTTAAAAACAATCTGCAAAAATTGCAAAAAAATTGAAACTGCAAAAAACCTGCTATAATCCTTTTTTTAAAAAACAACAAAAAAACCCATTAATTTGCTAAAAATAATAACTTAAGAAGTATTTAGTTATTAAAAGAATGAATAAAAGAATAGAATAAAAAAAATTTCAAATGTCAAAAATGTGCAAAAATTATTGAATTATTGAATTTTAAAGATTTTCAAAAATAAATAAATCAATACGTACATAAATGAATAGATAAAATAAATAAATAAATAAATAAATAAATAAATGCAAAAAATGGTATAAAAGTTCCAAAATAAAGTGGTCTCTGTTTCTAGGGTAATGGGTAACGCGTAACCATCCTATTTCTGTTGGACGTGGAGCTTTGCTGCATAAAGTGAGCGTAGGGAAGATGGAGCGGGACAGGAAGTTGGTGAAACTGAGACTCTTTAGAAACTGATGACATTGTGCTGGTTTGGGGAGTTTATGAACCAAAAATGGATCATGGTTTTGTTTGTTGATCATGTTGTTGGTTGTTGGTTATCACACTGTGAACTATGTGATTGGAGGAGCTTCAGTTGATCCTAGCGAACTGCTAACTCCACCAAACATACTGAAACTATTCCTTTAGCTGTGACACTCGTTAGATTTTCTGCTTGTTGTCCAAAAAGCTGCTTAAGGAGCTGTGGGAGTAAACAAAGTTTTAGAGCTGTGGGTTAGAAAGTCAAACTGAGTCTAAACGTGCTGTGAATGTGTCGTCAGTCTGAGGTGGTGCAGACGTCTGTGTTGGTAAAGTCACCAGAGTTTCATTCCTACTCCACCTGAAAGCTCTACCAGAGAGAAAACACTCCAGCCCAGATTTTTCAGATGGAAAACGATGATTTATTAAAAAGCTGTTTCTGAAAACCGATCAAAATGTTCCAACACACACTTCACTCCGTCAGCGTGTAGATGGAGGGCATGTGGGGGAGGCTGGAGCTGAGCGCTGCCAGCGTGGAGGCAGTAAGATTGAGGTCGTGCTCGTGTGTGAGTGTGTGTGTGTGTGTGTGTGTGTGTGTGTGTGTGTGTGTGTGTGTGTGTGTGTAGGTGTTGTTCTGCTCGCTGCCCGGCTGTGCAGACTGCAGAGACGATGCTCTGAACTCCATCTGTGAGCTCAGGAGTGTTTGTTTGCTCCGCGGTCAGCCTGTCTGTGATGTGAGATGTGCCGTCCTTGTATCTCTCCTCTTTGAAATCCTCTCTCCACCAAAAAGCTCGGATAAAAACTCGTCTTTATTATTTAACACTGCGGCCGCCGCGCACGGCGTGGAGACGCAGCCTGTGCTGCAGTTCACAGCTAAAGCAATTATTGATGCTGCATCACACGGCCACGAGGCATGTTCTCTGCTTCTCTCTGCACCTCATTATGAAAACAGCTCTTTGTCATTTAGATATGAAACTGATCTGCCCTGTTTGGCGTGTTATATAAACTCTGCTGCTGTACACGCTCGCCCTCTGTGATTGGACGGGAGCCTCTCTGCCCCGACGGCCTGTCTGCCGTCCTTGGGTGCTCCAACACAGCCCAGGATTCCTGAGAAGAAAGGCCCATGATGAAAATTAATCTGCCCTGCGGCTGATCTGAGGCCAGAGAAGATTTCTGAGGCCAGAGAAAAAGTCTGAGGCCAGAGAAGGTTTATGAGGCCAGAGAATAAGTCTGAGGCCAGAGAATAAGTCTGAGGCCAGAGAAGAATTCTGAGGCCAGGGAAGATTTCTGAGGCAGGAGAGGAATCCTGAGGCCAGAGAAGAATTCTGAGGCTGTAGAAGATTTCTGAGGCCAGTTTGGATATCTGAGGCCAGAGAAGATTCCTGAGTCCAGAGAAGATATCTGAGACCAGAGAAGATATCTGACACCAGAGAAGATTTCTGAGGCCAGTTTAGTTATCTGAGGCCAGAGAAGAATTCTGAGGCCAGGGAAGCATACTGAGGCCAGAGAAGATTTCTGAGGCTGTAGAAGATTTCTGAGGCCAGTTTAGATATCTGAGGCCAGAGAAGATTTCTAAAGCCAGAGAAGCACTTAATCACACGTTTTGGTTCCTGAAGAGAGTGCTGCGGCACATTCTGGCTCTTTAGAGAACACTTGAGCACAGGTTTTGACTCGAGGGCACTTGTATGGGCATTTTCACTCAAGGGGGCACTTGAGCGCTTTTTTTTGCATAATTTTTAGCATATATTTAAACTGAAGAGGGCACTTGAGCAAGCATTTCAGCTTCTTTAGCTTTTTGTTTTCGCTCCTAAGAGGGCACTTTAGCATGTTTTTCAACAATTGGCCATTGAGTGGAGATGATCACCCCTCGCTGCCCCCCTCCTGACCACAGCACTGTGCTACAGCTTGTGTCTTTGCTGGGGAAATGGACTCAGGGAAAGTTGGCCAATCAGAGTGAAGGAGCCCTAACCCATTAAACCCCAATGCAACATCCACTGGTTTTTACCTCGGAGGCTGGATGTGAGGTGTGGGTCCTTTCAGACAGTGTTATCGTTTTCAAATCATGTGACTCATGAAATGGGCTGTGATTGGCTGAAATACACATGGAGGGAACAGAGAGTTTGGGTTTATTATTTCTTTTTGAGTTGTGTTAAATGACCTACATGTTGTGTCCAGTCTTAAAGGTATAAACATGCGTATGTAGCATCCTGCCTTAAAGGTATACACACACACATACATGTTACGTTGGTCTAAAGGGGTTAAAGAGAACTAAAACAAAGTGTTACAGACAGAGGTTCAAATAAGGGTTTAGAAAACACCAGGGAGAGAGAAATGGGATATTTTGAGCTGTAAATCATGTGAGCGCACTACGGAGGCACCAGAGGGACAGAATAAAGACTAAAAAAATCACTATACCCCCCCTTTAAGTTATATTTTTGGGCATTTTCACCCTTGTTGGCCCGCTAAACAGTGGAGAGAGCAGTGACTATGACACTACAGGTAGACAATAAGTCTCTGTCCCAAGGGTGTTCAACCTGTGGGTCCCGAGCCTCATGCGACCCTTTGACTCCTTTGCAGTGTCTCCTTGTAGCTTTAAATTTTTTTTAATTGAAATAAAGAATAGTTATTTTTCTTACAGAGGGTATAGATGATTAGAGACACTGACACTAAATACAATCCTGTGTTAACAAATTCAGGTAATATTAAAGAAAACAATATATGTAATTGTGAAAATTTATAAGACTTCAGTTTCATTTGAAAGTTTTGGAAATTATTTAAAAGATTTGCATTCTTTGAATTTATTTTTTATTATTTTGATTTTTTTGCGACTTTATGTTTTTTTTTATTCTAAATTACAGATAAATAAATTATACCAAAAATTAAAAAATAATTATCTGTTTTTCAACAAAAATAAAAATCACAATTTTTTATTTAAGTTTTTAAAATGTTGCATTTTTTGAAGATTTTTTTTGCAAATTTTTGAAATGGCATTTTTTTTCTTTCTTTTTTTTTTTTTTTTTTAGACTTATTAAGAATTTATAAAACAGCACATCACATGTACAATTTTTTAGATTGGTAAACTCCTTGTTCAGATAATTATCCACTAGTTTTCATCTCTTTATGGATTTTTATCCACTTTTTGCCTTTATTGCTATAGGGTAAAGTAGATTTTTTATCTCCTGATTGACTTTAATCAAGGTGAGCTGAGGAAAAATGGCTCCTCTGACGGTAAAGGTTGCAGACCTCTGCTCTGGAGGTTAGTATCGGTGATTTCTCAGAGAGAAAGCAGATTTCTTTCTCTGTCAGACTCTGAACTCGTCGTCTGTCAGGGTGGTATGGAGAGTAAAATCAGGGGGAACACGCGTGTCCTGCTGGTTTGGAGCAGTGACGTGGTTTCAGGTCTTTCTGAGAGACGAGCGGTGTGTGGACTAACTCCTGGGTCTCTCCATCCTGTTTCAGAGACAGCTGTGAAATGAAGGTGTTAATTATTCATGGGCTCATACGTATATATTTAAACTGCAGGAGCGGAGACAAGCATCCATTATTCAGCACGCCCGGGCGCTTTATGAGATTAATCATTATTAAGAGACTCTGTGTGTGTGTGTGTGTGTGTGTGTGGGTGGCAGAGTGGACACAGGGCGACCAGTGTTCACATCCAGAGAGAGAGAGAGAGTGTGTGTGTGTGTACGCTGCAATAGGGCCCATAAATCACTGAAGTTGATCTCAAGTGTGTGTGTGAAATTACATTTCACTACTGTTTAATTATTGCAGAGTTCACCATTGAGATTCTGGGCACGCGAGTGTGTGTGTGTGTGTGTGTGTGTGTGTGTGTGTGTGTGTGTGTGTGTGTGTGTGTGTGTGTGTGTGTGTGTGTGTGTGTGGGTGTTTTTACAAGATATACGAGTCTCGTGTTTACATGTGGGAGTGTTTTCTGCTTCTTTCAGAAAATAATGGGTGGCTTGTGTGTGTGTGTGTGTGTGTGTGTGTGTGTGTGTGTGTGTGTGTGTGTGTGTGTGTGTGTGTGTGTGTGTAAGCAGTCAGATTACCAACAATCATGACCACAGTCCACTAATCGATACGTGCTCTTACCATGCGAGTCACACTTTACTACCTCCTCATTGTGTGTGTTTCCCAGTCCATAGAAATGCTAAATTAGGTCCCCTGTGTGTGTGTGTGTGTGTGTGTGTGTGTGTGTGTGTGTGTGTGTGTGTGTGTGTGTGTGTGTGTGTGTGTGTGTGTGTGTGTGTGTGTGTGTGTGAGGGACAGCATCAACAATTGGCTTTTTATTCAGCCGTGCAGAGCTGTGATCAATCCTCTGCTGGAGTTTCTTTGGTCCAGCTGCAGGTTTTTCAAAATAAAAGTCTCCATGTTTGTTTTCTTCCTCCTCTGTTGTTGCACGGTTGGTTCAGAAATACAGACTCACATTCATCTCCAGGAGGAGCTTCAGGTCGTTTTTCAATAAGTGTTTCTCAGCCGCTGGCTTCACGACCACACTCTGAGCCAACGCTAACAGCTGTGCGGCGTTTAGCCTCCGCTGACTGTGTGTCGGCCAAACGGTGACCTTTTCTTTAACGGCAACGTCAAACGACTCTGCTGCTCTGCTCCTGCACTGTACCTCCACTGCTGGATGATTCCTGTACCAGTGTGTGATTTTACACACGGCCTAACAGGGCCGAGGAAGCAGGAGAGCCACACACACACACACACACACACACACACACACACACACACACACACACACACACACACACACACACACACACACACACAGTCTGAATGAATCGTTGCCTCTTTGCAGGGTTTGTAGATCCTTGAACGAGTTCAGCTCCATCACATCCTCATCCTCACTGCAGCGATGAAGGTGACATCTTTACATGATTAACAGCTCAGATCAAACACCCAGTCTACTCTCTCTGGTCTTTTGTTAACAATAATTTCAGCTTTTTTTAAATTGCTTCTTTAAGCAGCTGTCTCTTTAAGGGCCCCCTACTCTGCAAACCCCTTTCTCCCTGATTGGCCAGAACCTTGGAGGACTCTGTGGCCCCGCCTATCAAATGAGAAACAGGCAGGTAGGGAATTACCTGAGAATGGAAAGAACAAGGGAAGAGCCAGCAGCGCAAAGCCAGTGAAGAGACAGCAAAGAGCCAGTGAAGAGCCAGTGACACAGAGAGTCAGTGAAGAGCCAGTGACACAGAGAGTCAGCAAAGAGCCAGTGACACAGAGAGACAGCAAAGAGCCAGTGAAGAGCCAGTGACACAGAGAGTCAGTGAAGAGCCAGTGAAGAGCCAGTGACACAGAGAGCCAGTGACACAGAGAGCCAGTGACACAGAGAGCCAGTGACACAGAGAGCCAGTGACACAGAGAGTCAGTACAGAGCCAGTGACACAGAGAGACACAAAGAGCCAGTGACACAGAGAGTCAGTGAAGAGCCAGTGAAGAGCCAGTGACACAGAGAGCCAGTGACACAGAGAGCCAGTGACACAGAGAGCCAGTGACACAGAGAGCCAGTGAAGAGCCAGTGACACAGAGAGCCAGTGACACAGAGAGCCAGTGACACAGAGAGTCAGTGACACAGAGAGTCAGTGAAGAGCCAGTGACACAGAGAGTCAGCAAAGAGCCAGTGACACAGAGAGACAGCAAAGAGCCAGTGAAGAGCCAGTGACACAGAGAGTCAGTGAAGAGCCAGTGAAGAGCCAGTGACACAGAGAGTCAGTGAAGAACCAGTGAAGAGTCAGTGACACAGAGAGCCAGTGAAGAGCCAGTGACACAGAGAGTCAGTGACACAGAGAGTCAGTGACACAGAGAGTCAGTGACACAGAGAGTCAGTGACACAGAGAGTCAGTGAAGAGCCAGTGAAGAGCCAGTGACACAGAGAGTCAGTGAAGAGCCAGTGAAGAGCCAGTGACACAGAGAGCCAGTGACACAGAGAGCCAGTGACACAGAGAGCCAGTGACACAGAGAGCCAGTGACACAGAGAGCCAGTGACACAGAGAGTCAGTACAGAGCCAGTGACACAGAGAGACACAAAGAGCCAGTGACACAGAGAGTCAGTGAAGAGCCAGTGAAGAGCCAGTGACACAGAGAGCCAGTGACACAGAGAGCCAGTGACACAGAGAGCCAGTGACACAGAGAGCCAGTGACACAGAGAGCCAGTGAAGAGCCAGTGACACAGAGAGCCAGTGACACAGAGAGTCAGTGACACAGAGAGTCAGTGAAGAGCCAGTGACACAGAGAGTCAGTGAAGAGCCAGTGAAGAGCCAGTGACACAGAGAGCCAGTGACACAGAGAGCCAGTGAAGAGCCAGTGACACAGAGAGCCAGTGACACAGAGAGCCAGTGACACAGAGAGCCAGTGACACAGAGAGTCAGTACAGAGCCAGTGACACAGAGAGACACAAAGAGCCAGTGACACAGAGAGTCACTTAACAACCAGTGACACAATCAGACAGTTAAGCGCCAGTGAAGGGTTAGTGACAAAAAGTGCCAGTGAAGAGCCAGTGACACAAAGAGGCAGTAAAAAGCCAGTGACACAAAGCCAGTGAAGAGGAGGTGAAGAGCCAGTGACACAGAGAGTCAGTGAAGAGTCAGTGAAGAGCCAGCAAAAAGACCACAAAGAGCCAGTAAATAGGCGGTCAAGAGCCAGTGAAGAGGAGGTGAGGAGGGAGTGAAAAGCCGGTAAGGAGCCAGTGTAGAGACGATAAAGAGTCAGGAGTTTACAGACAGATTCCAAAACCAGTAAAATTAAACTGTTTTTTGTGTTTTTCTTTTTAAACACAGTCATTGCGTGATTTTGGAATTCCCATGTGATTTTTGTCACAAATCTGATTCAACCAAATCCCGCAGCCCACATGTCGACTGAATGTGGAGACACTGAGCCCTGTGTGGGACACCTTAAGCACTTCACAGCACCCGGCCATCGTTCACAGCACCATGCGAACTCTCACCTTGAGTGTCCAGCCAAGGCCACCTTCATCCACTGAGGTCCTCGTGGGGATTCAATCTGCAAAGAAAATCTATGAGCTCAGCTCCTGAGCAGCCGATCAGTCAGTGGATTGATCAGGTCTCCTATCAGATAATCGATGGCTCACAGAGAGGAGCAGAGACCTCTTCATGGAGCGCTGTGTAGCGTGAAGGATGACCTCACCTGAGGGTCTCACCTGGTCTGACTGTAGCTTCTCCTGCAGACCTCTCGCTGAAATCATCGACTTCATTTAAAATTTAAGTACATTTCAGAAGAACGCTTCAGTTTCCCTCTCGCCGCGTCGAGGCTGAGTGACTCTTGTCCCTCGGAGCAACAGTTGCTCAACTTGTGATGAAATATTCTGGATAATTCTCTGCCTCCGTAATGAATTCAGAGTAATTGGTTCCTCCAGGGGGGGACCTGTCAAGTAGATTTGGCTTATTTATGCTGAAAACCTTCAAAAAGTACATCAACTTTTGTTAATTTCAGATGTAGATTGTAGAAACGGCTGTTGAAAAATAGACGTGAGGGCTGTGGGAGTTTTCAACTTCTGCCGGCTGGGACTCAATAAGGTTTTAAGAGTCTGGCCCACAGCGCTGAGGTTTATTAAAACTGGCTTGTTATTACTCATGTCATGTTCCCAGCTGAGAAAAACCACCCTGGACCAGGACCAAGTGAATAAAAACAGATGAGAAGTGCATACAGTATTCATGTCCTGTGTTTCTCTGGGAGGATTATATTCTGATTCACGGCGGATGATTATCTGAGGCCTTGAGTTTGAGAAAAGAAACAGGAATTAGAAAAAGCTGCAAAAACCACTTCACCATGTTCCCACTAAAAATACTGAGTTTGTTCATACATCACTGTGTTGATAAGGCGGTAAACTACCATACACATGCTCATTACAGTCGTTTAAAAAGTGCTTATCAACTGCAGGAAGGGCAGTACTTTCCAGAGGTTCAGGGACTTTTGGGAGGCAAGGCCGAACGGCTGGACATCTCTGATTGGTGGAGCAGCCACAGTGTTTTTATCCCGAGCAACCACCTGTAGCTTCACGTTTCTACATGGGAGCACATGCTAATCACAGGTATCTAACTCGTACCTAGTTAGCAGAAAGCTAACTCGCATCACTCTACGTCCTGTGGTGCTCTCAGAGTTCCTGGAAGTGAAAGTCAAACCAAGCTTCACACTCGTTTAGAAAGCTTCATCAGTTTGGAGTTTCTTTCACTTTGGGTGATTTCCTTGCTGGTGCTACATACGTTATAGTAGCCGCTCCAGTTAGCATCTCCACTCACTTTCTCTGCAGGGGGTTCATGGCTTGGGCATCTAGGAGAGGCTCAGAGTCGAACCGCTGCCCCTCCACACTACGGCTGGATGGATGGATGGATGGATGGATGGATGGATGGATGGATGGATGGATGGATGGATGGATGATGGATGGATGGATGGATGGATGGATGGATGGATGGCTAGGTGGATGGATGGATGAATGGATGGATGGATGGATGGATGGATGGATGGATGGATGGATGATGGATGGATAGATGGATGGATGGATGGATAGATGGATGGATGGATGGATGGATGGATGGATGGATGGCTAGGTGGATGGATGGATGAATGGATGGATGGATGGATGGATGATGGATGGATAGATGGATGGATGGATGGATAGATGGATGGATGGATGGATGGATGGATGGATGGATGGCTAGGTGGATGGATGGATGGATGGCTAGGTGGATGGATGGATGAATGGATGGATGGATGGATGGATGGATGGATGGATGATGGATGGATAGATGGATGGATGGATGGATGGATGGATGGATGAATGGATGGATGGATGGATGGATGATGGATGGATGGATGGATGGATGGATGGATGGATGGATGGATGGCTAGGTGGATGGAGGGATGGATGGAGGATGGATGGATGAATGGATGGATGGATGGATGGATGGATGGATGGATGGCTAGGTGGATGGAGGGATGGATGGAGGATGGATGGATGAATGGATGGATGGATGGATGATGGATGGATGATGGATGGATAGATGGATGGATGGATGGATGGATAGATGGATGGATGGATGGATGGATGGCTAGGTGGATGGATGGATGGATGGCTGGATGGATGGATGGATGGATGGATGATGGATGGATAGATGGATGGATGGATGGATGGATGGTTGGATGGATGGATGGATGGCTAGGTGGATGGATGGATGGCTAGGTGGATGGAGGGATGGATGGAGGATGGATGGATGGATGGATGGATGCTAAACACCTTGCCTGTCTTCCTGTATGGAGTTATTTGCTGAAAGGCCTTACTTGTTGTATCACTGCCCTCTACTGGTCTGGGGCTCTTTGCACTGTCTACCTGGGTCTTCAGGGTCAGGGCCACAGGAACTATTAAGTTCTGGCAAATGTTATAACAGGAAGTAAAGCTCCTGGACCCTCAGGTCCAAACACAGCTTAAGTTACACTGAGGCCTCACCCTGGAGGACTCCCTGGCCCTGAAACGATCAAATTTGTCTTGATTACTCCATGAAGCGGTCTCAAGTTCACTGCTCAACATCTCAAAACCAATTTATAAAGAGTTCCACTTTGTCATGTCTGTCCTTAATGATCCTTCTCAAGACGTCTCTTAAAATGTTTGTTGAATGGAGGACGTATCGACCTTTTCTGATGGAGTCAAAGAAGTCAGGAGATCTAAATGCTGATTGGCGTGTCGTTAAAGTGGTGACCTGTCATCGTCTGTGCAGAATGGCCTTCATCTCTTACTGCCCTCTGCTGACCTGGCAGTGTATTGCAGTGACTTTTATTTTGATAAAAGTCACTGGAGATATGGGATTGTTGACTTGACTTTTCACTCTTTGTTGGATTGGACAGCTAGCTCGAGAGAGATTGAGACGACATGCACTAAATCAGCCAGTAGGGGGAGCTCCAAATGCTCTGGCTTCACAGTCATTACATCCCTCTTTCAGCGATCCATGGCACTAAGCAGGAGATCCTCGTCGGGAGGCGAACTGAGCTGGAACAAAGACTCCTCCTCACGCGTGACCTGGACTCAGAGTCCTGGATCTCTGTGTTTACCTGTGGGAACGTGAGTGTGTGAGTGTGTGTGTTCCTGGTCCTCTGCAGTGTGTCAGTGTGACAGCGCCGTGCCCTGACTGAAGCTGTGTGTGCTGAGGAGGAGCCGCAGGAGGATGTTTGGACAGGAGGAGGCGAGGAGGAGGAGGAGGAGGAGAGTCCTTTAGCTGATCAGAGTAAAAACAATGTGAGAGAAGGTTAGATTAACACACACACACACACACACACACACACACACACGCCGTGGCAGGGTCATGTGATCAGGCCGATGTGTCATTATTGGATCAATGCATGAGGAGAGGTCAATTACTCGACACCTTTCAGAACTATTAGAGCCTCCTCATATCTGCAGCCCATGACGGATGATCCCCACTCTGTGTGTGTGTGTGTGTGTGTGTGTGTGTGTGTGTGTGTGTGTGTGTGTGTGTGTGTGTGTGTGTGTGTGTGTGTGATTTCATTTCATTATCTCTTCACCTTTGCCTCCTTCATCCCTCCTCTCTTTGTGTGTGAACAGTAAGTGCCAGTTTAATTAATCCGCTGTGTAACCGTAATGTATCACT
The DNA here is from genome assembly GCF_033239565.1 of Halichoeres trimaculatus. Classification (NCBI taxonomy): domain Eukaryota; kingdom Metazoa; phylum Chordata; class Actinopteri; order Labriformes; family Labridae; genus Halichoeres; species Halichoeres trimaculatus. The sequence goes on along the minus strand of NW_027437182.1, from coordinate 521,372 downwards.
GTCAAACCGAGTCCAGCATGGGTCCAGACCCGGAGCAGGAGCAGCCCCGCTCGAGGAAAAACTCAGAGAGAGACCTTGTCCTCAAATCTCTGATCCTGACCTCACCGATGAAAGACGGAGACGATGAAGTGAGTCTGGACTGAGATGAACCTCAGAGACGGGTCAGGGACTGAAGGAGAGACTGAACCTCAGCAAAGTTAGCCAGGGACAGGCCTCCACAGGGCCGGCCAATCAGGGGGAGGGGTCTGTGGAGTGGGGGGCCTTAAAGAGACAGCAGCTAAAATGAGACCTAATAAGAGTTTCTCAAAACACAAGAGTACGGTGGCCAGCAGGAGTCAGGGGATTCAGCTGTGATAAATGAAGCTTGGTAGGGGTCTCATCCTGTGATATCCTTCATAGTTCTTCTTCATTCAGTAATATGTCATCTTATAGTTAGCTTTATGAATCAGTAAACAAATAACGTTAGCATTAGCTATATTTATCACAGCTAACATTAAAAAAGAAAACAATCATACACTTTAACAACTTTTCTGTGCTCGTTGGGATAACTGACCTTTGACCTTTCATGTGGCTTTACTTCCATTGTGTTGTGGTGTTTGCAAATCAGCTGACACCTACCAGCCACCGTACCAGAGAGAAAAATTCAAGATTAATATGAGCCATAAATCATGTTAAGATACTACAGGGGGCACCAGAGGGACAGAGTAAACTGAAAAACACCACTTTTCTCAATGAGATAAATAGATTACAGAAGCATATTGCATTCACTTAAAGAAAAAAAAAACTACTCAGGTTTTTCAGAGTAATTTTTTCTTCCGTTTGTTTATTGTGGTAATTAATTTTGCTTGTCTGATTAATATTTTTTATTGTTTTGTTTTTTTGTTATAATTATTTCTGTTTTTATGAGTAATTTTTTTGTGGTAATTAATTTTGTTTTTCTGATTAATATATTTTTTTATTGGTTTGTTTTTTGTTATAATTATTTCTGTTTTTATGAGTAATTTCTTTTTCTGTTTTCAGATTATTTTTTCCTGTTTTTCGGAGTAATTTTTTCCTGAAGTATCCAGATACTTAGGCATATATGTGCCGAACAGGATCTCTGATCCGTGCGGGACACAGGAGCCACCACACATCCATGGGAGTCGTCTGCAGGTTGGAGGTTCTCACGGGATTTTGAAGTAGCTTCAGGAAAAAAATTACTCCCAAAAACAGAAATAATTACCACAAAAAACAAACCAATAAAAAAAACATTACTCAGAAAAACAAAATTAATTACCACAAAAAACAAACGGAAGAATAGATTACTCTGAAAAACCAGAGTTGTTTTTTTTTTCTTCAAGTGAATTGCTATACACCTCTGTGATAGATAGATAGATAGATAGATAGATAGATAGATAGATAGATAGATAGATAGATAGATAGATAGATAGATAGATAGATAGATAGATAAGGTAAGGTAAATAATTTAGAAGTTAAAGTACTGATTAAAGAAAGTCCAAGTCTGAAAGTTTTGACTCCAGGTTAAAAAGCTAAGGGTCTGTAGTTTGCTTTAAAATCACTCAGAGAGATCAGAGAGTTCTAGAATGTAGTGACATCATCAGGGCAGAATGTAGTGACATCACAAAGACAGAAAGCTCTCTGTGCTTGATGATGAACATTCTAGAACCTCACTGACACAGTTAAACCCTCTCTCTGAGTCAGAGAAAGAAAGTGGAGCTCTTTTCCAGCCCGTCTCTCTCTCTGCTCCGTCGTACCTTTCCATCCACCTGTCACTGCTCCATCTGTGCCGTCTGACTGCGAGACGAGTGACTGAATCTGCTGCTTGAAAAAAAAGGACAGAGGATGTTTTCACGCTGTTACATCACCTCATTTAGACGTCTGTTATCTGAAGCTGTGGAAACGTTGGTTTCAGTCGTGCTCTGACAGAGATCTGAGGAGTTTAAGAAGCTACGTGTCGTCTGGTCAGACAGTTGGTTGGACTAACTCAGAGAGCACCCAGACGCTTTCTCACCTCTCTGCCTCTTTGTCGAGGGACTGGCCGAAAACTGAAAGGTCAACAGGTATCTATCCCTGCTCGGCCAGAAAACACGTTGGTTTTTGGTTTTTCTTGGTGCAACATCAGCTGTGAAGAGTCCCTTTGACATCACATCTACACCTTTATCACCTGAAACACAACGCGACATATCACCACGTCTCTGGGTTCAGGTGCTCACGGTTAACACACCTGCACCACCAGGTAACCTCAGCCCCGCCTGACCGCCTGGTCCTGTTTGTGTTTTCAGCCAACTGTGTCCTTCTTGGTAGGTGGTGTGTTAGCTGGATGCTGATAGCCACGTTCGCTACGTGATAGAGTGACGCCATAGCAGCATGACGCAGTGCCCCCCGCTAATAAATCCAAAAAGTGGGATGGTACGAGTCAGGAATCTGGGGACCTGTCCTGGTTTTAGTCAAAGGAAACAACATGAAATGCGTTTGTAAAGAGCTGAACTGAACTGAACCACTTGGTGGAAACAGGGCGTTAGGATCTCTGGTTTCCCCGCTTCCCAGAGGACCCAGAGTCTGGAGTAAAAGTAGAATCCCAGTGTCTTGAAGACCAGAGTGACCTTTCCACAGTCAGTGGTGGTTTGTGGGGCCAGGTCATCTGCTCCTGTTGGTCCATCAGGGTTTTCTGGGGTCCAGAGTCCACGCAGACATTTATCAGGACACTTTAGAGCACTTCATGCTTCCTCAGGCGCTTTACAAAGATGCTGATTTCATTTTGCAGCAGGTCGTGGCTCCTGCCGACAGCGCCAAAAGATCCAAAACTGGGCAGAATGTGATGAAGAGGCCTGTGAAGAGCTGGACCTGTTCAGATCTGTGTGTGTGTGTGTGTGTGTGTGTGTGTGTGTGTGTGTGTGTGTGTTGTTGAGGCTTCAGTAATGATGATCAGTGTGATTCAGTCTAACTGCTGGAAATGCTGACTGCAGGAGGAATAACAGAATAAAAAGGTCTCTGGTTGCTGGCTGCGCCCTGCAGAGGCACATTAAACTGTATCAAATCAATACGTCCAGATTTATTATACAGCCCACAGTGTGTGTGTGTGTGTGTGTGTGTGTGTGTGTGTGTGTGTGTGTGTGTGTGTGTGTGTGTGTGTGTGTGTGTGTGTGTGTGTGTCAGTCAGTCAGGTAACAATCCTTTCATCAGTTAAGTCACCTCTCAGGATCGATCTGCGTTCCTAAAAATGTGTTTTCCATTGATTGACAGAGGAGTAATTAAATGATGGAGAGGGCGCCGGCAGCGCTGGCCATTGATTGGCTCCTGCAGGTTTTACGATGAACGGCCCCTCAGAAGGAGAAAACGCGTTTTTATGGAGAATCATTGTCAACAACAGGTAGCAATCACAGGCCGGTAATTACTCCTCCTGGCTCTGGACTTCATTCAGACTTCAGAGGCTCAGGAGGAGGCGCAGAGAGCTCCTCGTCGACAAGTTCCCGCTCTCGTTATCTCGCCGGCCTCCAGATGAACCCGCGCTCGCAGCATCCTCCAAGAAACATGTTTTTTTCCTCGCTGCCTCTCGCTGGGTGTCAGAGTCTCCTCGCTGTGTGTGGAAGATGAAATGAAACGCAGCAGATCGGTTTCGCTCTCGCAGCACTCCCCGGCCCCCGCTGCTGTAGAGCCAGTGACCGCAGTTTGACTCCTGCGTTTGTCAGATCCTGGAAACACCAAATTTTTACAAGGAGATGGAGATAAGAGAGGAGGGGAGGAGGAGGAGGAGGAGGAGGAGGAACAAAACCTGTCTCCATCACGTTTGGTTGATTAGCCCTGAAAGTCGTCTGACACTGGAGAGAAACTCGGAGGCGTTTTTAACCGAAAAAACTGAAAACTTGCTTCATTGCATTTTTGAAACAGCTCATTTTGTCACTCTAGCTTTCTAGAGATTACTTCTGCAGAATGGGAGAGAGAAAATTAAAGCTCCCTGCAGGAAAACAACACTGACAGAAAGTAAGTAAGTAAATAAATAAATAAATAAATAAATACATAAATAATTTATAATAATAGTAGTAGTAGTAGTAGAAGTAATAACAATAATCATAATAATAATAATAATAATAATAATAATAATAATAATAATAATAGAAAAAATAAAAAAACCCAATAAAAATCAAAAACAAAACAAAGAAAACAAAACAAACAAAAAACAGAACAAATTAAAAAAAAAAAAAGAAACCCCAAAATGAAAAAAAAAACCTAAAATCATTTTGTATAAAATAAAAAGTCTAGAAAAAGAAACACCCTGCAGCAAACAGAAAGATGAGTTTTATATTTCTTCAGCTTTGCTCTGTGTGAGTGTAATTAATCTCTGCTGTCTGAGATTAAAATCTGAATAAATCATTTCATTAATCCCGTGTAGAGTGGATCACTTCAACTTGATCTCTAATTAAATTTAAGCTTAATTACAACAGCGGAGGAGGAGGAGGAGCTCAGGGTCTGATTTTCTTTCCACAAACTTCAAAGTGAAGCAGAGAAAACGTCGACTCAGAAAAACCTTCGAATCATTTTGGGATTTCTTCGTGTTTCTTTAATCTGATTGGTTCGTTCTGTGGGTGAAGACGCTGAGGAATAAATATTTAATAAACGGATTTTTCTGCAGTTTGGTGAAGTTTAAAACTCCTAAAATTAAAATTCAAACCCAGTCCCAGAAACCCCCAGACCCTCTGAACAGACTCTGCACATCAGGCTCGTACAGACCTGGACCCTGTCCTCAGCAGAGTCCGGATTCAGGTCTTTATTCAACACAGAAACAAACAAACGTCTTCTAGAGACTCAACTCTGAACAAAAACAGGAGGAAAGCTGCTTACAAACATGAGTTTCAAGAGTTTTACAGTTTTAAAAGTTAAATGGATTAAAACGTGCAACACAAAGTGTTTAATGAATAAAACAGACAGAAACAAATGGAAGTGTGAATAAAACAACAAAACAAACAAAAAAACAAAAGTAAAGTGAAAGCAAAGAAGGAGAGAAAAAGAAAAAGGGAAAAGGATCCAAATGGTATAATGAAATAAAACAGAGTGGAAATCAGAAAAACAAAACTAAACAAAAAAAGATAGTGATGGGAAGATGAAGAAAGAGAAAGAAGAGAAAAAAGTGAGACAAGGAAAAATGGTTTAAATGGACAATAAAGAAACGGTAAAGGAGTGACCAATGAGACAAAACAGAGAATAGAATGGAAAAAGGAAGACGTAAAAATCAGGATAAAGCAAGGATAAAAAAAGGAAAAAGGGGAAAATGGAAAGGAAAGACGAAAAATACAGTAATTAACAAAAAGAGAGAAAGAAGTGAGACAAAGGGAGAAATAGAGAAAGGAATGAGAGAAAAAACACAAAAAAACACAAGAAAGAAAAAGGAAAAACAGAAAGAGGAAAATGGAAAGGGGGATAAACAGAGAAAATGAGTAAAAGGAAAATGAAACAACAGAAAAAAAAGGAGTGAAGATAGTAAGACAAAGTAAAAAGAGGAAAGGAAAGGAGAAAGGATAGAAAATAGAAAAAGAAAAAGAAGAAAATAGAAAGAAAAAAATAAGAGCGAAAAAAAGCACAAGGGGAAAGAGGACAGAAAAAAGAGAATAAATAAAGGAAAAGAAAAACAAAAGAGGTGAGGAAAAAAGGAAAAATAGGGGGAGATGGAAGACAGAAAAAGAAGAAAAACAGGAGAAAAAAAAGAACATGAGAAAAGAGAAAGAAAGAAAAGTTGTTCAAAATGAAAGAAAAGAAAAGTAAAAAGAAGCCAAGTAAAGGAGAGAACAGAGAAAAGGAAAGAGGAAAAACAGAGGACACAAGGAAAGGACTCAAGAAGAAAGGAAGAAAGGAAGAAAAGGAAGGAAGAAAGGAAGGAAGAAAAGGAAGGAAGGAAAGGAAGGAAGAAAAGGAAGGAAGAAAGGAAGGAAGAAAGGAAGGAAGAAAGGAAGGAAGAAAGGAAGGAAGAAAGGAAGTTGGAGCAGTGAGGTGTGAGTGAGGATCAGAAAGGAGATGGCGGATTGTTTGAGGGAGCGGTGGCAGAGCGGTGAAGATGTCAGGGTTACTGCACGTCGGCCCTCCTCACAGGCCTAATGAGCCGCCTGCTCGCCATCCATGCTCGCCGTCCATGCTCGCCGTCCCTGCTCGCCGTCCCTGCTCGCCGTCCCTGCTCGCCGTCCCTGCTCCCTGTCCCTGCTCCCTGTCCCTGCTCGCCGTCCATGCTCGCCGTCCCTGCCCGCCGTCCATGCTCGCCGTCCCTGCTCGCCGTCCCTGCCCGCCATCCCTGCTCGCCATCACAGGAGATGAATAAACTTAGCAGCAGCAGCAGCAGAGCCTCTGTGAGCCTGTGGATTGACTGATGGTCAGACGTTTGATAGCACCTGTGGCCTGTGGGCGCCCTGCAGGGGGAGCTGTCTCACTGCCCCCCCAGCTCCTCCTGAACAAACCCGTCTGCTGACGGTGGCCCTGATGAGGACGTTCTGGGAAACAGACGGCAGACGCTCTGACTGCTCACCACTAGCTTCAGCGGGTTAACCGCTCCATGGCGCCCTGCTAGCTTCAGGCGGCGTGATGTTTTGGTGCTTTGTCAGGGTGTGACGGCGGTTTGAAACACATGTGGCAGTGTTGAAGTTCTCTCTTTGTGTGTGTGTGTGTGTGTGTGTGTGTGTGTGTGTGTGTGTGTGTGTCTCCTGGATAATGAGGGGCACTGAGACGTTGTTGCAGCATCATGTCAGAGGAGTCCTGGTTGTAAGGACGCCTCCTGTGGGGCGCTGAGCGTCTGCTCCTCCCCCGCTGCGGGCGGCGCCCCCTGTGGGCGTGTTCAGCGCTCTGATGGAAACAGAATCAAATATTTAGAGGTTATTCAGCTCCGAACACGGGATGATTGACGTGTAGACTCGTCTGAGCGTGTTTGTGTCAGCGCTGACCCGGCTCTGAACTCTTCCTGCTTTGTTTACTCCTCACTTTGAAATGTGTGTGTGTGTGTGTGTGTGTGTGTGTGTGTGTGTGTGTGGGAAGTTAAAGAGGAAGTTTACACACACACACTCTTCACGGCGTGTTTATGAACTTCCTGCTTACGCTGCTGAACGCACAGAGCTCCAGACACAATCAGCGCCTGCTTTACATCCCCGCCGTGATCTCAGCCCAGAACCAAGTCCTCCTTCAGGATCCGGGGCGTCTCAGGGGACAGAGATCAGCATCAGGTGGAGATGGTGAACACGCTGTTTCACTTGCTTCATGGCCGCCGTGTTTGTGGTTTGAAGCAGCAGGGTGCGAGACATTTCTCCTTACGACAGACGACTTCCTGTAGGATCTGCTCGTTCAGACGGTTAAACCTGATGACATGATCCACATCTGAAGATCTACGTCCTGTCCAGGGTCAGGTGCTTCGATTCATCCTGGTTTAGAAAGAAAAGTGGTCTTGGATCAACTTTGATGTCTAACGCCGAGCATCAGGTGCGTCTCTGGCTCCTCCCCTTGTTGCGTGTTGGCTGCGTGCTCTGATCCGTCAGCTCACTCTGCCTGTGCGTTCAGCCCGGCTCCCATCAGGACCGAGGAGACCAAGGAGTGTGCTGGATCCCCAATGATGATCCTCTCCTGGTCCATGTTGGGCTGTGGTCTGGCTCCTGGGCTTCACTGGGTGGTTATCTGTGCACAACTTCCTGTCCCTCTCGACCTGTCTTGTATGTCACAGATCCAGGATCTGACTAAAACTGGTCCGTTGTGTATCTGCTGTGGGGTCTCCAGCTTGCAGGAGCAGGGACACGTCAACGGAGTGGACCCAGAACGAGTTGACGACTTCAAAAGAAACCAATCAGACACGGTGTCAGGACTGAGCGGAGCCGGACCGTAGACGCATCTGGTGTTTGGCCGTAAGAGAGCACGCAGTCGACAGAGCGTTGACCAAAGGGATCATGGGTAGGGAGTGTTTCCAGCTCCTGAGCACGCAAAGTAGTGATTGGCCGTCCTAGAAGTTCCTACATTATGTCATCGCCAGTGATGCCGGTAACGCGCTACTTAGCAACCTGTTACTCTGATTGGACCACTTTTTTCAGTAACGACTAATCTAACACTTAACCAAACCAGTAATCAGGTTAAAGTTAAAGTTACTTACCCAACTCACTGTGCGTTACTTTGCTTTTCATTTTTCTTGTAGAAAGGAGGAGAGATGAGCGTTTTCTAGCTTGAACTCAGTCACTGTCTGAGTTAGTGTCAGATAAAGATGTCAGTGTTACAGTTTGTTTGTAATGAACCAACCCTTATCGGGTCGGTGTTAAACACACAAGGGAAAACTTTCAGGAAAATGATAAATCCCCACAAAAAAGGAACATCTCCACGAAACAAACAAAAGAGGTCAAAAAATGAAATAAACTCGGAGCAACGTTTAGAACAAACAAAAATTCATCTTTAATCAAACAAAACTTAAGTGTCGCCTGCGCACCCGGCGCGTAATAGAAATCAAACTCGAATAGTTATTTAAGAAAACCCCCAAACCCAGTCTGTCCTGTCGGTAAATTAAACAAAAAATCCCTTTCAATGAAAATTAGTCCAATTGTTCTTTTTCACCTCCTCTTAAAATGTCTTTTAAACAGTTTGTGTGTCCGTTTTCCGATCGAAATCCATCACGAAATAAAAATAATCCACACAGGGAAAAAAACAAAATTCACCCCCCCAAAAAAACGTGATCGATCAACAACAAAAAATCACTGGTATACCAGGAAAAAATACAAAAAACAAACGTTGTCAGGCTCACCCCCCTGGAAGGAACTTAACTTCTCCCAGACGTGATCCGTGCTCCTCCTGGTCCTGGGAAGTGATAACCCACCAGATTTCTTTTGGGCTGTAGAGGCTCGCGCGATGTAAGCACCTCTGGGAGACTTGTTATAAATTTGGTACCCCTTTCCCCCAGACGGTTTGTCACATTTCGTGGGTTTCCCGGCCCTTTCCACCGGCACGCCAGTTTCTTTGTCTTTCTTCTCTTTCGTACGCCTCGTCGCCCTTTCCCTGACGCCACGTCCTCCCTTTATCATTTCGTCCTTTCTATTCTTTTCTTTTTTCGATCAAAAAACCCAATCAGGACAGAAACAGGTACCCCGTCTTATCATACATTTTTTTTCTTACAGGGATTTATTTTCATTTTACTGCATTCCTTTCATTCATTACATTCATCACAACAAAATTCTCCTCATTTAATCAAACTTTCTTTTTTTTTCCTGTTGACGCTGTCACATGTTGTTCACTCTGTGCTGCAGTTTGCTGAAGATCTTTGACTGAAACATTTAGGAATCAATCAGACAGAGATCAGCGCTCTGCGGACAGAAACGCTGGAGAAGTTGTTTGACTTTTACTCCCTCATAATGAGCTGAACCCTCTGTTTAACTTTAATCCATCCTCCTCTGGGGCCCTGAGCATATGGAGGACCAAAACTGCCAAAAAATAAATAAAAGCAAAAAAACTAAAATAAAAGATATAAACATAAATACAGGATGTAAAGTACTGAGGATTATGTGAGCCCACAATCCAGTAACATTTATTTTTGCTTATTGTTTTACAAAAACAGGCTCAACAGACTGCAGCTTTAACAAAAAAATAAATAAATAAAAATAAAAAAATGAATCTAAAATGTAACTGAACAATGCTGTTGTGCACCAAAAATAGTACTTTAAAAGCTTTTCTTCAGTTGTACTTTAAAATTCAAAATTTATAAAATGAATAATTTTGTTATTAATTGTACAGTAAACATTTCACAGCTACCATTTTCTGCATTTTCCTTTAAAACAAAACATGAAGACTCATTATTCATTTCAATCACATTTGTAGCTGCTGGAAGTAATTAATAAAGTAACTTGTAATCCAACTTAGTTACTTTTAGAATCAAGTAATCAGTAAAGTAACTAAGTCACTTTTTAGTAGAATAATAATCTGTAATCTGATTACTTTTTCAAGGTAACTGTGGCAACACTGATCATCGCCTAATTTTCATAATCGTCCATTTGTGTGTAATCGTCATGGACCCTGGAGAGAGGAATAATGTTTATTTTAAATTTTCATACCTGAATATCTTATAGCTTAAAGTGACTCCTAAGAGACTGGTACAGTTGTTACTGATATGTACAGAGTGACCTGCTCCGGCTGTAGCTGGGAGGGACTGCTGTCCAGGTGAGCCAGGAAGACTAGTCTGCGATCGATTCGTTCTGTCACATTAAAGTCTCAAACTCCAGAAAACGCTGCTAAATTTGCTGCTTATTGAAAAAAAGAGTGAGTGGAGTGGTCTGAAAACTCAGGACTAACAGCACAAAGTCTCAGGCCAAACCCTCAGACACAGAAACCAAACCGTGGACCTCCTCCAAAAAACAAAACTGTGCATAAAAAAGTGTCTGTACCACAAGTTTGCCTAAAATATTGTTGTGTCCTTTGTCACAGCGGACATCTGAAGCACCGGAGCGTTTCTAAAGGTCACAGGAGGACCTGGTTCAGGACGACCAGGATGAAGCTTTGAGGGACGAGAATAAAAACAGGTTGTGAGAAAGTCACCAGGCTGAAATGATCAGGAAATGGATTAAAAATGTCGTCAGACGCACGGCAGCTTCTCTCATGAATGGATGAATGTTCATTCATAAAACCACGCGCAGCACATGGACGTGTCACACATGTTCAGCCTCAGGTTGGTGGTTTCATGCTCCCAGTTTCACGTGTTCCCAGTTAAACTCAGACCTGTCCGCTCACTCAGAGCTGCAGCTGAATAATTGGTGCAGCAGTTTCTCTCGGCTGTAAAGTCGTGGTTTGGGCTGAGGTGCCAGGCGTTAAAGTGTTTGTTTCTCACCGTGAGGCGTTTTCATTTAGCTTAATGTTCCTGAGCACGGCTCAGAAACCAATAAACCGATGAAGTGGGTCAGCGTGTCAGGAAACCTCTGCTCCTGCTGCAGCCTGTGAGTTTTAAAGACGACTCTGGCACGGACACAAACACACAGCAGCTCTTCAGTCATTACGCTCTGAATGATCCCGGAGCAGAGCCAGCTCGTCAGACAGACACGAGGCTTTGTAACGTGCTTCAAACAGCCAGCGAGGACACCAACAATCGCTCAGAGGCGGCGGCGGCGCCCGAGAGGACAGCTGCCTTTGTGGTGAGATGTAATTAGTGCGAGCTGCAGGCTGCAGAACAAACACTGAGCTCCACTCTTTGGCAAACAGTCCAGGTCAAACATCTGAGGAGGCCTGCCAGTTCGTCCGGTTAGACAACTCCATAAACTGCATGGCAGGAAAAACGGAGCTGGTTTGTTTAAACTGATCAGACGTCACGCTGGAGGAGTCTGGATCAGGTCCCAGACTGGAAACCTGACTAGATCACTCCTACTTCAGCAGCTGTCATCTTTAATTTGAGGGTTAAACTCAGCGTACTCACCTTTAGAGTTTAAAAAAAAGAAAGAAAGAAAATTGCAGTTCCTCAAGTGTCCACTTGGGGGTTCTTTCAAAATGAGCAGAACCCTATTTGATCCTGTATTAAATGCAAAGTTTTGCAGAAGATTTCATTGAGCATAGTGTTGGTTCAGACACGCTATGAAGACAAGCTCAGCTCACATGACGTCAGCTATAATAACAATAATTAATAATAATAATAATAATAATAAGAATGATAAAAATAAGAATAATAAAAATAATGACTAAATGTGCAATAATAAAATTATTATTAATAAAAAACAAAATTAATAAAATAATAACATAATTAATAGAATGATGATTATTAAACATTATGATAATAAAAACAATAATATTAAAAAATATATATAAGATTAATAAAATAATATAAAAAGATAATAAAATAATTAAAATAATAATAATAATGAATAAATGTATGATAATAAATTGTTCTTAGTAATATTAAAATAAACAAAATAACAATAATTAAACATTTGATTAGGAATAATAATAATAATCAAACATAAAAATAATTTAATAATAATAATAATAATGATTTGAGTAATTTAGCTATAAAAAATCTTTATTTTAATAGTATTATTGAAATCTACAAGAAGCCACTGCTAATGAGCCACAGGTTGAACACCTTTGCTCATGGCCAATAATGCAGATTAGGTGATGATGTCTTTCAGCGATTTCTTGGACAGCCAATCGTTGCGTTCCCTGCTCAGGAGTTGGAAAGCTGGCAGGAACAGGAAGTCACTTCAGGTCGCTGTCTGTGAGGAAGAAGCTGGCAGCAGAAACAAATCTTCTGGAGTCGTACCAAAACTTTCTCCCGTCTCTCATCTTGATCCCAATAAAGGTAAAAACACAGGGTGTGGGTTTAAGGCAGAGGAGCAGCTGCTGAATCTGGCACAGGAGGCCTGTTTAATCGATTTCCCCCTCACTGATTTCTTCCTCGTGAATCAGGACGTTTCACAAGCCTGCTTTTATTCCTCTGTAATGTGCTGTTAATGCCTGAGCGAGGCTGGAGCTGAGCGTTTACTGCGAGCTGCGTGTCACAGCCAGCGCTGCTCGAAGCCGCTCACCTCGCAAACCGCCCAGCGCCAGAGCCAGGCCTCGTTTAAGTTTCACAACGAGTGTGATTCCTGTCCCAACCGTCCTTTAAAACGCTTTTTCTTATTTCACTGACAATTCATAAAGCATCCATTATGTTCCCCAGACTGCTGAAGCAGCAGGTTTCCCTCCCCAGCCCGACACCGTAAATGGAATTTTAATTAACAGTAAAAACCATGCAACGACTTGGAAAAGGCCGTAATGAAGTTTTTTAACGCGGCGTGCGATTTACGGCGTGTGGTTGGAGGGTGTTTGGATGATATAATCACTGAGGCTGGTTCACGTCCAGACACAGAACAACAGAAGTAGCTTTGTTTGTCAGCAGCACGCCGGGTAACGAAGCAGAGGGTTCAGGAGCAGGCAGACCGGCGTGGACCAACGGGGTCTCTGCTTCAGGACTTCAGTTTGTTTCTGTTTCAACACCTTTGGAAAATGATCTCCTGTAGTTCAGCCTCCCTCCACTAGCTGGTGCTGCAGCTCTGGTTAGCATCTGCGTTCATCGACTCGAATGGAGGTGTCCATTCAGATGGATCCACTTGGTTGTGGTCCGGCTGTGTGGCTGGTCACAGCTGATAGGCAACAATCCTTTTTAGTGGATCCTGGAACTGATTGAGCAGGACAGGAAGTCACAGAAACCACCTAAACACACCCAGTGACTTTCAAAATAAAACAAAGCCTGTCCAAACCAGATGGTCTTTATCTACAACAACAAACAGACATAATGAGCAGAACCAGACCAGGAGTCAACAGGTCTGAGGTTTTACAGCCCCACCTGGACCAGGACAGGATCATATTTGGACCTCTACTACCTGGATGTAAATAGTCCCAGATATCATGTTGTGGCGTTCCGTGGATTTCAGTTAGTTGGTCTGTAAATGGAGATACATTTGTATTTTGTCTGTGTCTGGTTGAACTGATATACAACCACTCAACCAGAAACACGAGCAACCAGCACAGGACTTCAAGGTTATGCTAGCTCTGCTAGTGTTAGCCACAAATAGCGAACCACCTGCAGATTCACGAGCCGGATTAAGGCCGTTACTGGAGCCGCCTGCAGCCCAACAACCATCGGACGCCGTCTGAGAGAGGAAGAGCTTTAAGAGCAAAACACGTCTTCAAAGGCCTCGTCTTCTTCAACACCACAAACTCACCGTTTGGACTTTGTCAGAGAGCAGCAAACATGGGACACTGAAAGGTGAGGATGAAAACCTGAACCTTGACGTCCTGATGGCTTCAACGTTACTCTTTCCCATTTCTTCTTTTAGCATTTTAAAACTCTACTTAAAACCTTTTTAAGATTTAACAGAGCAAAAAAATTACAAGAAACGGACAAAGAAGAGAGAGCTGCTGCAAGAGGCAGCCATAGCCAACAGGGCGGCGCCTAGCAACCTTCTTTAAGGTTCTTTATCTATCTTCTCTCTATCATCTATCTTAAAGATCTTTAAGGATTTTTATTAGTTTATCACAATCCAGATCTTAACAAAGCTCCTGTTGACAAACAAACAAACATGATGACTGAAGGTCAGATGGGTTAGAGCCGAATCAAACCGGATTGTGTTTTTCCTGCTTTTGCTCTCAGTACCAACTGTTTTTCACCAAAAGCCAAACTGGGAAAAAGAAAAGCACTCTTCACATACTGGGAGACAAATCTAGATTTTTACGTATGAGCTCAAGAAGAATGTGAGGCAAAGCTCTCAGACAAAAGTTTTGTATGTTTCACAAACTTTGAGGGGTATAAATATCCACCCTGGGCTAACAGGTGGCGCCTCTATAGATGCTAATTAACCCTGTCATCAGATAAATCTGTCTGTGCTGCGTGGGCGTCTGACTACATGGAGCTCTAAACTCTCTGTAAAGTGGCTCTGATGGCTCTAACCATGAGAAACAAAGTGAGCAGCCTCCGTTCAGCAGAAGACGTGACCCCAGGCCGACCTTTATCCTCAGCCGCTCGTAGGAAGCGTGTCGAACCGACTTGTGAGTCACTTAAAAGCTGCAGCAGAAGTATTTTCCTCGCTCCACTGTATATCACAACCTCCCGAAGGTCGAGTTCAAAGAGAAGAAAAGGAAAGTTTTGCAGAGACTCGGCGTCTTTGTGTGACAAGCCAGCACAGAGCACAGAGCGCCGTGTCCTCGGCCGCTCCCCTCGTGTCACCAGCTCCGTCTCGCATTATGCTAACGCGTTTACCGTAATGATGCTGGGCTGCTAGTTACCGCTGCTGTGACACATTAAAGCCATCAGGGGAATTAAAGACAAATACAAAGAGCAGAACCAGGCTTTAAAAAGGAGCCCTGACGCACACCAGGCCTCCATGCGTCCTGGATTCAGTGTCCTCAGCTCCCCCTCGTTTCCACAACTCTTACACAAGACTTCACGACTCTGCGAATCCATCTGTCTCACTGTCTGCGCCTCCATTTCTCCCAGAGTTCATTGCTCTGCAGGGGGCTACAGGTGTCCGCTGGTTGCCCCCACATCCCACCATGTGCGTCTGCGCCCAGGAATGAGAGACGGCGACGTGGAGAGATTTCTCTCTGATGTTTTTTTCCAGCTGAGCCCCCTCCCCTCAGACGCACACCTCCATCGCATCATTCATTCAGGCTCTCACAGCAGGAGGCGGGAGCGGCGGCGCAGGCTGTGTGCTGAGCGCCACGGGTTCAGGCGTGGAGACGAACAGAGGGAGACATGGAGAGATATTTTTATACCAGCCTGCAGAAAGAGATCCACCTGAAATAAAGAGACCTGTCAGCTTTCAGCTCGACCACTTTCATACGTCATCGTATCCAGGACAAACCGCTCAAACATTTAACAGCTGGTCTGGATACGTCACAGAAATCTGAAATTCACTCCTGCCTCGTCAAAAAGACCATTTCAGACGTCAAAAATTTAAATTAAAGATATCTACAAATGAATTCTAGAAATCTGTGATTCCAATTTAATGTATCTCTAGTTACCGTAAAATACGTAATATAGGTTGCACCAGTTTTTAGGGCTCTCTCAGAGGAAAAAAAGGGGTTTTAAATCATTATATATAACAATTAAACAAACTGTGCAGTTTCTGTGCTGCTGTGTAGCTCTGTCTAATTTCACCAGTGTTTGTTTTTGACACAACGATTGACTGACTGTCATGGCGGCGCATCACTGTGATGAAGCTCGTCATTCGAAAACCGTTTGAGAAACAACAAATTCCTACAGTGCTTTTGAAAAACAGGGCCCACTCTGTCATCTGAGCGAGTTTCAAGCCGATATCATTAACGGTCTCAGAGAAGATCATTTTTCAAAAATGGCCAAAAATGTGACCAAATCTTATTTTGAAAGGCAAATTGCTGGCTTCCTGTTCGAGATAGACCAGGGGTGTCTGTGTATTATTTGTGCGTCTTAATGAGATGAACATTTTGACGTTAGTTTGATCTCTCTAACACACTCCTACTGCCATTGAGAGCCGTTTTTGTTTGCCTAGGTGGCGCTAGAGAGCACATTTAGGTATGTTGGAGGTTGAGTTTTGTATAATATTGAATAGAGATAGATATCTATAGCTGTCAGTTAACATGTGTGACGTGTGATGTTTCAGTGATGTAATCGCATATATCTGTAATCCTGTTTCGTCTTGTCAAACTTGAGTTACCTGAATTACTATTCCGACTATTCAAAGTGTAAATGTGACCAGTCAGGACGATGTTGTTGGTACAGATGTTGGTTGTGGACGGACAAACTTAGCTTTCAAATGTTAACACGGCTTGCCGTGCATATCAGTAAAACATGAGACATCGTACAACAATGAAAATCTTTCATAATTATTTCAGTGGTGACCTCTGGAGGCAGAAGGAATAATGACAGGAACAAAAATCAGGCAAAGTTGTTCCAAAGGTGAAACAGTCAATTTGAGATGGAGGTCTACATCGGTTGGATTAGACGAGGTTTCCACACAGAGTCTAAAGATAACGAGCTTTTGTAAACTGAAAAAGCCAAATATTCTTTTTTTTCTTTCGTACAGTGATAAGCTAACTGCTATTTTCACAAGACAGAACGTTGATGTCAAAGATGAGGCCTTATTTATTATAGCGTACTACACAAAATGGAGCAACCGATATCTGAGGCTGACGGTTCGATGCTTTAACCATGTAACCATGAAACCTGACCCTGGTTGTGGTGTCATCAGATTATCCTTTGACTTTAAGGTAGAGGACGGGCCCTGTTACCGATTGAAAACACTTTCAGATTCTCCATATCTTGTTTTCCAGTGAATGTTGTGGCACAAAAACACACTTTAAGATGTATTTAGTGTCTTTTTAACCGCTAACAGCAGGAAGTAAAGACTGAAATATTCCTCCAGGCTGAAGAGGTCCCCTCCACACGCTGAGGCCTGATTCCTAAAAATGATAAACTGCGACTGAAAGAGGAAAAATCCAAACATCTGAGCAGCTTTGACTCCCTGATCCGGACTGGAGCGCGGACACATGGAGGAGCGTCTTCTTTACTGGGAGCTCTGGTTGTTAATCCAACCGTCAGACGCTGACACACAATCTGGCCTGACTCCATCTTTTCCCCTTCCACTGCTGTCTCTCTCACACACACACACACACACACACACACACACACACACACACACACACACACACACACACACACACACACACACACACACACACACACACACAGCTTTCCCAAAGGTGCGACAGGATGAAATGGTGTGATTACACTGAGTCCCTGTCAGTGACTCGGCCCAGCCTGGTAATCTTTCATCTCTGGCAGCAGCTCCTGATTCTCTGGCAGCAGCTCCTGATTCTCTGGCAGCAGCTCCTGATTCTCTGGCAGCAGCTCCTGATTCTCTGGCACAGATTGGAGCCAGGAGACGAGTGTGAGCAGCTCGGAGGCTGAATCACAAACACCCGCTTTACAACGGAGGGAGGCGCAGGTACGACTCCACTGCTCCTCTGAGCCTCCTTTACAGCCGATAAAGAGGGATGAGTACGTGGTGCTGAAAGGTTTATGCTGTAGCATCCGATTAGAAAGGAAATGATACCGAGATATTTCAGAGTCTTTGGTACCAGAGCACTGAAAGAGCTCCGGCTTTGGACTCATGGACAGAGACAGCAGCTAAATTAAATTTAAAAATAATTTAGTTAATTAGTTTAACTAATTAACTAAATTATTTAGTTTATTAGTGTCCTCGCACGAAGGGAATTTGACCCCATCGTTCTCAAAAACTCATCAAAATTGGCACACACCTTAGATTCAGACTCGACCTCCAACATACCAAAATGTGCTCTGTAGCGCCACCTAGGCACACTAAAACAGCTCTTAATGGCAGTAGGAATGTTGTAAAAAAGATCAAACCAACATCAAAATGTTTGTCTCATTGTGACACACAAATTATTTCCAGACGCCCCTGGAGTATTTCGAACAGGAACCCAGCAATTTGCCTTTCAAAATAAAAATTTGCCAAATTTTGGGGCCTTAAACAAAAGTTATCTCCTCCTAGGCCATAAATGGTGTCAGCTTGAAATTTGCTCAGATGACAGAGTGGACCCTGTTTTACTAAGTCTCTGTATGAATTTGTTGTTTCTCAAACAGTTTTTGAATGACGAGCCCTCAAAGTCGGTGAACCCCAGAGAAGCCCTTTCAGCTCTCCTTATTAGAATTGATGGGATAGGAGGATCCAGCTCCACACAAGCTGCGGCAGTTAGGCCTCTACACAAAAAAGTAAAAGTGGTACAGCTTTAAAAATTACACAGATGGATTCCTGACAAAATTTACTACAAAAATATCTGATTTTAACGGAGATTTGGTCAAAATTATGGCAGCTATGAGGAGATGTTTCCAAACTTCAGTCAGTTTCTCTCCTGAGAGGGCAGCAGTTGGTGATGATGTCACAATGACTGAGAGTTCCGTGCAGCTGGTCATGTGACTCACTGAAGGCGGGAAAATGGAACGTATAACACACACACATTAGGGAGGGATGAAACCTTGACAGTGGAGGTGAAACCAGCACGAGGGACGAGGCCGTGAAAAATAAACTGGTTGCATGTGTGTGTATGACTGCGAAGAGTTTTTTTTTTTAAAGACAGTAAATACAGGGACAAAATACAAAGAGGACATTTTGGGGGACCCAAAGGGTCTTGAATGGGGCCAGGGGCTCCAGGCAGATCCCTGGGTGGCCTAACAGAACAGCCCACCTCTGATTGGATATGAAGCAAGCTTTGAGCTTCCTGTCTAACAGCTTTAAGACGCCACGTGTCGCTTCGAGAAATCAGTGTTTCTAAACCAAGCTGTTCTTTGAACCAGGCTGTAAATATGACTTAATGCTGTACAGTCTGTTTTTTTTTTCAGTCAGACTCTTCATTTTTCCAAACAGGATGTTGCTCCTTGGTCAGTCACTGACACGTTCAGCTGAAGGTCTCCAGTTAGCACAGTCACGCTTTACACCAGGAAAAGAAAATAACTCGTCTGACTGAGCAGAGCTTCACGCTGCCTCTGTTGCTAAAATGAAAACATGAGAATACCTGAACTTAAAGTCTGGAGCTTTCTGACACAGTAGGCTCACTTTTTAAAAACAGATTTAAGAGAAAAATAATGTGTAATCAGCTAAAACACACAAGCATTGCTGTATCACACATCACATGTCAGCGCTCTCTGGAGAGGCAGAAAATAGCTTCGCTGTGAATCCATCATCCCTGTTTGGTCACACACTCATGTCCTGTCTCTGTCTCTTTGAGCTGGAAAATCAGTTAAAGTTGTCACAGCGCCACCAGCTGCCCGGTTTCAATCTGAACCAGCAGCTCAGCGCCGCCCGGCATCAGCTGAGCCTCACATGGTCGCTCCATGAGGACCGTCACTCGGCTCATTGTGCAACGGGACAAATGTGCCCGTCTGTCTGTGTGTGTATGTCTGTCTGTGTGTGTGTGTGTGTGTGTGTGTGTGTCTGTGTGTGTGTGTGTGTGTCTGTCTGTCTGTCTGTCTGTGAAAGGAGTCAGCTGATAGTCATTAGGCGTACTGGCGCTCCCTCTTCTCCGTCTGGGACTCTGTGCCTGCCTGCTCATGTGAGAAACTGGACTGAGCTTTGAATGGCAGGAAAATAACGGTGAGAGGAGACAGGGTCACGCTGGGGTCAGACTGGGGTCACGCCAGGGTCACGCGGGGGTCACGCTGGGGTCACGCTGTGTTTGTAGATCTGAGGGTCAGAGCAGAGGACAGTTTGACTCCATTTGTTTCACGCCTGGTTTCATCTTCTCAGTCGACTGTACACATTAGAGACCAACTCCGTCATGAGCACAACAAACCTCTGCATCACTCTGCAGTACTCCTCCAGAGCACAGGAGGGCAGAGTGCTCTGTATGATCATCAGATTACGATGTTTTTCACAGCGGCTCTGAGCGTATTATGTCATAACGAAGCTGAAACATGTTAAAGTTTATCAAACAGAAACTATTAGAGCAGCTGGGGATGATTCTGGAGTTGTCGGAAACACACGTCGTCAGCCAGTGGACCAATCACTGGGCTTGTAGTCCAGGTTGTTTTGACATGTAGCTACATTTTGAAGGAGGTGCAGGACCATCGACTGATGCAGTGACCGGTGACATCACTTGTGACTCAGAGTTTTGAGCTTTTGAGTTTTGACAAGAGCCATGTTGGAGATGGGGCGGGCTTTAAGCCTCCTCACCACCACCCATAGGACACTGCCCTGTCCTTCAGCTGAGCCGTGCCTCTGATTGGATATTTTCACTGCACGTACAGATTGCTAATAAATAATTTATTATAAATAATTTATTATTTTGTGTACTCTTTAATCATCTGACAAACTTTTTCTGTTTCTTTTTCATGACTTTTTAAACCTCATAAAAGAGTTAAATCACTTTTTGTAAAAACATGAATTTGTTTCCACATAGATTTCAGAATTTTCCCTCAAACAAATTTGGGATTTCATCTTTAAGATTTGCATTTTGTTCTCCTAAATCTGTGACTTAAACTTCTACATTATCTTGTGAATTTTAAACTTTTTCTCCTAAAATTTTCTTTTAAATTTGTGTTTTTTTTTTCAGATTTCTTTCTTGTTTTTGCACTTTTTTTTTTTCATTTTTATTCGGCAAATTTGGGAACTCTTGATTCTGTAAATTTGATAACCTTTTTTGCATAAACATGCATTTTTTTGGGCCCCCAAATTTTAGTCTTTGTGTCTTGTGACTTCAAATCATATTTTCCCACAACTTGAGTTTTTCAAAAGCTTTAAAATTTCAACTGTATCTCACAAATGTTAAACTTTCTCTACCAGAATGTCTTTTATTTATTTTTTTTAGATGTGAGATTTTTTTTTTTTTATCTCACATTTTTGCAACATTTTCCTGTTAGATTCACGGCACTTGATTGAATAATTGTACACTTTTTTAAATGACAAATTTGTGACCCCAACCTGACCCTTGTTCTGCAAAAACTGGCACAGGTCAGCCGTTAATGCATCCGCCTCGAATCGTTTGTGTCGTGTTTTTCTTCTTTGTTGGATTTATTAGCGGGGTGTCACACTGCTAAGGCGTCACGCTAGGAAGCTGACCCCGCCATCAGCATCTGGCTTAAACGCCGCCTACCTAGAAGGACACGGTTAGCTGTGGAAACACAAACAGGATCAGGCTTTACTGATCCGACCAAACTGGACTGACCCATACCGGACCAGATCCAGTTAGATTCCAGACGTCCCAGAAATTAATCATGTCAGTTTGGAGCAGGTGATTTTCACCTTGTGCTCCTCTCTGTGAAAAATCGACTGACTCCAGGTCCGTCCGGCCTGAGACTGCTCAGAGGACAACAAGAGAAAAAAACATGGTCAAACCCACAGGAAAACAAAGAAAACTGGTTTGTAAATATATAAATGAATAACTGCGACCGTGAGCTGAGGAATGAAAGAGTGTGAGGAAAAAACACCAAACTTAATGTTTTGACCTTAAAAACTCGATTCATTAAAACAAAGTCAAACTCCCAGCCTTCAGACATTTCTCCACGTTAACGCGAACGCAGCGCTGGGTTTGAGGTCAGGGACTGAAAAAGACGAATGGAGAGGAAGGGGAGCGGCTGCAGCGCGAGGGTTTGATGAATGTGGAGGATAAGTGAGCTCGTGTTGTTTCTCTGTTAACACACTCGCCGCCGCCGTGGAGCTCATCGAGCTGCCGCCTGTTTCCCATGCCGTGTTTACGCTCTCATTTATTTTTAATCCATCAATAGAGCCTCAGAAACCACGACCTCCAGGAGAGGTCGTCGAGGAGAGGAGGAGAGGAGGAGAGGAGGAGAGGTGAAGGAGGGAAGGAAAGGAGGGAGGAGTCTCATGATGACACGACGCGCTCACTTCTTCCATCCTGGTACATTTTGTCTTCGTGACGCGTCTTTATTTACAATTCCATTCACTCATTTCCTCTCCTCTAATTCCTCCTTCATTCCTCTCCTCCCTTCCTTTCCTCTCCTCTGTCCCGCCGACCGAGGGAACGTGGAGCGGCTCGGGGCAGAAACTCTCCCAAATGGAGCTGCCGTCACCTCCAATTTAGCTCAAGCACTTTCCAAATCCAATCTGGCGTTGGCGTAGCTCCTTTCGTTCCTTTAATCCATCGGCGGCTCTCGCTCTGAATTTTAAGTGGCCTCACTTTCTGGGCTCAGACCCGCCTCGTAACTCCGTGTTCCCTCTAAAGGCCACATGTGTCACTGAGAGGGGAACGTTTCCCTCCTCAGAAAAGTCCTCCTTGGTTTGGAGCCGCTACGCTGCTGGAAACTCAGACAGAGTTTAGGTGAAAACATTCAGGTGTTTGGTTAAACTCTTTAAAGCCTCAAACATCAGGGGTGGAAGTTTATCTGATCTGGATTTTAAGTCTTAGTTCTGTCGCCCAGGTCGACCAAAAGTATCTCTACATGATTAACAGGTGGAAAAATTAACCCTGTTTTTCTGTCACTGCTGTCTCTTTAAGGCTCTCCACAGGCCTCCAGCACTCTGATTGGCCAGCCTTGATTAGCGGACCTTGATGTTTCAGGCCCTGCCCCTTCAATGTATCATAAATCAGTTCAGAGATCCTTACGTGATGACATCATTTCAGCAAGTCTCGTTAAGATCTTGTTAAGATCACGTTAAGATCTCGTTAAGATCTCGTTAAGATCACGTTAAGATCTCGTTAAGATCCCGTTAAGATCCCGTTAAGATCTCATGTTCTTTTTGGAACAGAGCGCGTTGATCAGTCGGACAGATAAAAGAGAAGCTGGACAAAACTTATATAGAGACTGACTTTTAAATCTTCGAAAACCTGGACTTAAAACCAAAAACTTTGTCCACAGGGGGCGCTGAGTGCCACATTAAATAGAAAAATACAAATTTGGTTTCTTTAAGTTGAAGCAACAAGCCAGAGCTCAGCTCACTGGATACCCAAGGGCTCATCCAAAGAGACTTCGAGAAAGGCCAACCACAAACAGACACCCATGAAAAGCCACCAGTGTCCAAGAAGAGACACCCAGAAAAAATAACCACATCCAAGAAGAGTCAGATGCAAGAGCAACCCGCGTCCATGAAGAGCCACCTGTCCCTGTCTGTTCAAAGACTTTTTGTAGAGGTTTGAAAATCTGTGCGTCTACAAAGTTCATCTAATGACAGTGGGTGGCGCTCATGAGCAGTACAGTTCTCATCCCAGGAACATTACCAACTTCATCCTGAGGGGGCGCCAGAGTCAACACAACTTAGAATAGAATAGAATAGAATAGAATAGAATAGAATAGAACTTTATTGTCATTGTAACAAGTACAATGAAATTGAAGTCACAGCAGCAATCAAGAAAACAAAGTAAGAAAGTGTATAGAAAGAGTAAAAATCTCCATAAGAAAATAGATCCTGACAGCTTGTCCATCATTGTCCAGTCAGCCAGCCTCCACCTCCACAGGGTCCAGGACTGAGCTTCTTCAGCAGTCTGTTCAGTCTCTGTCTCCTGGATCCTGTATCCTAGCATGATGCTACTCTGCCCTCTGGTATTCCCTCTGTTGCTGGGTTAGCCCAGCTAGCTCGTCCATCTTATTGGAGACAGATCTTACGTTCCCAATAACGATGGATGGAAGGACAGGTCCATGTCGTCACTTCTTAGCTCACACCTGAGAACCAGCACGCCGTCCTCACCTCCTTCTCCTCACCTTGTGGGAAACATCCGACCTAGTACCAGTTAGCATTGACATGCTACAGGCTGCTAACAGCTGATTTCACATGTAAACAATGCAGCTATGGTTACATGTAAGGTCTCCAGTAAAAATACCACTGAAGACACAAAAAGTTTGGTGTCCATGACCAACAATGAACCATACAAAGTGATGATCCACTCCAAACACAAAGATGACGAAAAAGAGACAAAAAAATGACCAGAAACAGACAAAGAAGAGAGAGCTGCTTGAACAGGCAGCCATAGCCAACAGGGCGGCGCCAAGCAACTTGAAAACTTTACGCTGTGCTTTTTTTTAAGTTGCCACGTGTCAACACTCAGAGTCTGACTCTCCACACCTGTGTTTCTCAGGTATCAGCCGTCAGCGCTCAGCTCTGGCTCTGTGAACTGGTACATTTCCACCTCTGGGATCCTTGGACTGAGGATCCTTCCTGCTTTGCTTTGACTCAGCTGTTGTGGTAACCCAAAGAGAAAACACACACACACACACACCCTGAGATGACTAATTGTCTCATTAGGTGATGGAGCGGGCTCAGTGTTTGTGTTTCTGTGCTGGCAGATGTGTATTTAAGGTGACTCTCCTCTTTCCGTCTGCCTCTCTGTCTCTGTCCTGGAAAAGTACCGAGCAGACACCTGACTGTCGCCCCCAGCTCAGCGACAACGCTCCTTTTCTCCTAAACCAGCTGGATTTACAAAAACATGCAAAGTGTGGGCGTCAGCAGGTAGAAAAGGAGTAAAATTAGAGCGCCACATGTGGTCACGTGCTGTTGTGACAGCCTGTAATTATCACCACCGTACGACGATGGGACGCAGAGAGGAATAACACGGTCAGTGCGTAAAAACACTCAGTAATTATGTCATGGGTTAAAACAGAGCTGGTGTGTCAGCACAGAGTATTTTCAGCATGTGGCCTATTAGTGAGCTGTGTGTGTGTGTGTGTGTGTGTGTGTGTGTGTGTGTGTGTGTGTGTGTGTGTGTGTGTGTGTGTTTGACTAAGGCGAGTGGTGGTTGAGAGCCAGGTCAGGGGTGTGTGAGGAAATGACAGGATGTGCGGTCGGGCCGGTTCACAGAATCTGCTTAGTAATGTCGTTAAAGATAGAGCTGACCTCTCCGTCGCCGTCAATGGCCCCCTGTTAACCACACACACACTCTCACACACACACTCACACACACACGTGCACACCTGAATGGAGGCCAGTGTCCTGCAGGGTGGAGACAGGAAGAGGAGAAGTGCAGGATGACAGAAGGAGACAGAATTAGGTAACGCAGGTTGTTTTAACACAGAGAAACAAACACGCCAACGTCTGAGTGACGAACACGCAAAGCGCCAAAGAAAACGTTTTTAAAAAGATGTGCGTTGGACTGAATCAGCAGCTGTGGCTTTATTTCATACATCCTGAATGACCTGGGTCTGCCCAATGTGAAACCTGTCCCTGTCAGAAAACATCCAGCATCATTCCCACAGGAGGAAAGTTACTACGTAAAGCGTGAGGGAAAATAAGCTAACGCCCAAATTCAGCATCACTTCAATAACGTCATAAAAAACGTTGGTCTTTTTTTAAATGCAGTTGTGAGATTTCACCTCAATGGACTCTTTGATTCAAAGCAAATTTTCATTTAATTCAAAGTTTGGTGCCCCCTGTGGACAAAGTTTTTAGCTTCAATCCAGGTTTATAATCTTTAATCTCTGTGGACACGTTCACAACCCACGTCATCACAAAGATCCACGAGGATTTTAGCGACAGAAGCAGCGTTTAGCTCCAATCATCCAGACGAATTACTGTCCTTCAAAGTCTCTGTGAGGAGTTTGAAAGTGATCTTGAAAAAGTTTCCCTTCTAGATATATTCCTAATGGTGATCCACACTTTGAAATGAGATTAACAGCACCAATATTACTGGTTACAGGTTATTTCTAAATGTTACTTCACAGCCACCCAATGGGGTTGAACAGGACTGGATTGATTTACGGCACGTCTAACTTTCTATGACAACGCCACGTCGTTTGATGAATTTTTTAAGAGAGAAGAGAGATCTGTGTTTTTTTCTGATGTGATGGTGGACACTGGAGCCTAGACAGAAAAAGGACAGAAGGCTGCTGATAGCACTACATATAGCCGGCTATTACAACGTTTGCTTGATGTCGTGTTTTCAAACCTTGGAGCTATGTGATTTCGATGAAATCTCCATTTAATTCCAAAACAAACACACGCCTTGCTAACAGTCATTTACGGCAGAAAGTGGTGAGGCAGTCCTTTTGAAACAGGTCGTCTAATGGCATCTTTGAACACTTAATTAAAGCTGTGAGCAGCAGAAACATGTCTGGTTGTTTTGTGGTCAGCTGTTAGAAACAATATGGAGTCAGCGTCTGTCCAGCTCTGAGCGTTACAGAGCTACAGGTGTTCAGGAGCAAAGAGTGACCGTGCTAACTGGGGACTCTCAGCTGAACCTGTCAGTGACTGTCGGCAATAAAGACTTTACAAAAATGCACAAAAGTGTAGAAATATGACTGGACAAGATGAAAACATGTAGTTTATCAGTGATTGTTATGATTCAGTCAGAGCAGGTTAAAAAGCTAAGGGTCTGTAGTTTGATTTAAAATCACTCAGAGAGTTCAGAGAGTTCTAGAATGTAGTGACATCATCAGGGCAGAATGTAGTGACATCACAAAGACAGAAAGCTCTCTGTGCTTGATGATGAACATTCTAGAACCTCATTGATGGAGCTGCAGCATAAAGGCCGTGTAGAGCTCCAGAGAGAACCACAGGCAGATTCTTTTGACAGGAGGTTTAAAGTCTGGGTGGACTTCCTGGACCTGCTGCCCCCACAGATGGACGGACTCAGAGCTCTGATTTATCCCATTAATGAGTCAACGAGAGGTGAGCAGATGTACCGCTTTAACGGTAGCTCCCGTGTCTCATTACACGTCTGTAAATCTGCACACGGTCTGACGACACGGTCTGTGGGGACTCTGACGTCCCCACAGAGCCGTGCAGCGCTCTCACACTGACACTGACATTAAATCCTGTCAGACGTTAAGCTCTGAGCGAGCAGAGCCCTGGTTGTAGTTTCTCAGTCGGACCTCAGGAGCCTCTTTCTGCCCATAAACCTGTCTGAGATGATCCTGATGCCTCCATGTGATCTCCCAGAGCAAACAGGAGCTCAGGCAGAGGAGGTCAGGTAGCAGCAGCTGGTCTCACCTCTGTGAAGCCAAAACCAACACCCCCCTCCCCCAGCCCAGACTCCTGCTCTGTGTCAACAAGCTTCAAACATCCTGGTCCTCTTTAACTGCAGCGCTCCTCTGTTTGACAAGACCCAACTGCATAAACACGTCCCCGCTTAGCGTTTGCAGAGTCTGCAGGTTTCTCTGCCGTCGTAAACCGGCCCTGAACTCTGAGGTCTGCCAGCCAGCGCCGGTCTGAGCCCGCCGTTCAGGGTCATAAAACCCAGATCAGTGACTCACAACTCTCATACGAGCCTGGATTTGGGCTGTTGGGGTGCACAGCGTTATAAAGGTTTTGAAAGACTCACAGGCCGGTTGGGTCCACGGTCTACCCCCATCCAGTTAGGCTTAGGGTTATTCTTCCTGGACCTGTTTCTGAACACGTTGGTGTCTGCTTTTTGAATGGGTGTGTATGT
Source organism: Halichoeres trimaculatus (assembly GCF_033239565.1). NCBI lineage: Eukaryota > Metazoa > Chordata > Actinopteri > Labriformes > Labridae > Halichoeres > Halichoeres trimaculatus. The sequence goes on along the minus strand of NW_027437182.1, from coordinate 494,051 downwards.
GGTTTTTGGTGTTTCTGCTGCCAGCCTCTAGTGGTCACTCAAGGAATTGCAGCGTTTTAACATTTCTGTCTAGGCTAGGTATTTCAGACAGGGTTAGCGTCAGACGTGGACCACAGAGCGATGGATAAACTCCGCTTCTCTGAATCCCTGTTCTCTACGTCCAGTTCTGCACCTGTGGGTCGGGCTGAACCGCCAAGCGTCAGGGCTGAATTCTGATGTCAATCCAGCCTGAACCGCCCGTCAAACAGGCAGAGGCCGAGTGTCGCTGAACGACATGGAAACCCCCCCCCCCCCCCCCCCCCCCCCCCCTGTAGCTTCCATAGGAAATTGCCAAAGTGAAATGGACCCTCAGCCGGCGTGTGGTGGCAGCTAGAGGAACCGAGCCCTGACAAACACAGATGGAGGGTCCAGTTTGTTCTGCCATCAGAAACTCCATCATTTTATTTCTCTTTTTTTTAGCTGAATGGAAAAAGCAGCTTTGGGCCGTTCGCTGAGCTGAAGCTACATGACTAATGCTTTCTTCACTTCTCATCAATCCCACTGACTAATCCTCACTGAGCATGCTCCAACCAGGTCTGAGAGCCGTCACCAGAGACTGATTTATTCACTCCTCTCTGTGTTTATTCATGTTGGGCCCTCTGAGGAGTCTGGGCCTGCCAGGAAAATCTTACCTTCTGAGTTTTAATACGTTATGAACACTTCGGTTGCACAAGTGTTTCCTTATTTTGGATAATTATTTTCTCTTTCAAGTTTCAGTTCAGTGTTTTTCCTCTGAGTTCAGACGCAGGTCAGCGCTGGAGATAAAAAAAAAATGTCCGGCTGGGAAAATTTGACTTTCAAATATATTCTAACTGCTAATTAAAAATAGAAAGTGTGTTTTCAAAGTGAGCCAAGCAAATCTGTATTCATGAGAATCACAATCATTAAAACACATAAAGCTCACAGTTTGAGCAGAGTGACGCAGACGGCTTCATTCATCCTGCTCTGTGGGCACAGATCATCCACATTTGTCCTTTTGTTGTTACACATTAAACACACTGTTTCTGCTAAAGAAAGGGTTAAACACAGACTAAAGAGGTGGAGGAAATATGAGCACAGATGGTGCAAATTTAACAAACTGCTGATAACTGAGACGTTAACTGGTAAGAGGAGAGATTTCATGTTTTGGAAAAAAAAAAGTTTCTTCCTTTCTGAGGATGAGATGAGATGAGGAGACTGAAATTTAGCTGAAACTCCTTTGAGAGGATTTTATAAAAGCTCCTTTTTTTCTCTGTTTTTTAAGCTTCTGCCAGAAATTTATTGTTCAACTTCCTGTATTTTTTTTTCATTTTATTGTTGTTGTTGTTTTTTTTTTAAATCTCCATTAAGAAACTATTAAAGCTTATTTTGTGGATCTTTTTTTTATTATTATTATTTTATTTTATTTTTCTTTTTTTGCTACTGCTAAGAAGTTATTATTCAACTTCTTGTAAAGAGTTTTTTTTTGAATATTATTTAATTATTTATTTTAAGATCTGTGTTGAGGATTATTTCATCAAAGCTCCTTTTGTGTTTTTGTTTGTTTGTTTGTTTTGTGTCTTTTTTAAAGCTCCTGTCAGGAATTTCTCATTCAATTCCTGTAATTTTTTAAAATTTTATATCACATTTTTAATCTTTTTTTTTAGATCTCCTTTGAGAAACTATTTAAGCTTCTTTTGTGGATTTTTTTTTTTTTTTTTTTGCTGCTGCCAAGAATTGATTATTCAACTTCCTGTAAAGAGTTTTCTTTTCTTTTTATTTTTTAAAATTTATTATTTTTAAGATCTGTGTCAAGGATTATTTTATTAAAGCTCCTTTGATGAGTTTTTATTACAGTTTTTTTTTTGTTTAATTCCTGCAATTTTTAAAAATTTATTTTATATCTTTTATTTGATCTTTTTTTGTTTTTTTAGATCTCCATTGAGGAACTATTTCAGCTCCTTTTGTTTTTGTTTTTTTGCTGCTGTCAAGAATTAATCATTCAACTTCCTGTAAAGAGTTTTTTATTTTATTTTATCTTATTTTATTTATTTATTTATTTATTTATTTATGTATTTATTTATTTATTTATTTATATATTTATTTATTTATTTATTTATTTATTTATTATTTATTTATATATTTATTTATTTATTTATTTATTATCTTTAAGGTCTGTGTTAAGGATTATTTTATCAAAGCTCCTGTGATGAATTTTTATTAAAGCTCCTTTTGTGTTTTTTGTTCTGTTTTGTTTCTTTTATTAAAGCTCCTGTCTGGAATTTTTTGTTCTATTTCCTTTAAAGAGTTTTTTTCTTTTTCTTTTTTAAGATCTCTATTGAGGATTATTTTTTAAAGCTCCTGTGGTGATTGTTTGATTAAAGCGCCCACGATTTTTTTTTCTATTTTTAAATGTATTTACTTTATTTTCATTTATTTAATTCTTCTTTTATCTGAGTTATTTTTAGACTTTTATGCCTTTAGTCAGAGAGGAGAGGTCATGCAGGAAAGAGACTTTCAATTTCTGCCAAAATAACAATGAAGTATTTCCTCTACTACACACACCTGAGGTTTGAACACCTGACAGAGTCTGGGTTCAGGAAACAGGTCTGTGTCAGTCTCAGTCTGGGGACCTTAAAAGTCTCTGCAGACCCTTCAGACCTGCTGGTCCATGGTTGTGGGTCTTAGGATGGGTTTCTGGCCTCTGATTCCTGTCTCTAAGTTTAGGAAAAGCTGAAAACATCCCACAGGTCTCCGTCAGCAGACTCGTAGTTGTAGAAATCATCAAAAACACGGTGAAGAACAAACAGATCTGTGTTTTTTCTCAGTCAGACCCAAACAAACCGAGTCGTTTAATGTCATCCAGCTCAGCACAGCCGGGCCGGTTTCTCTGAGGCGGGAACAGGACGATCCTCGCTGCGTGCAGCAGGAACGCCCAAACGTCTGCCGCGTTTAAAGTTCATCCAGTCATGCTGACTCATGGTGGATCCAGTTTTTAGCACCCAGTCAGAACCAGGTCCCTGTCCCCGCTTCACTTCACACCTCTTCATCAGCGTCTGCTTCAACCTCTCCGCCTCCCGCTACGTCTCCATCAGGACCTCCGTCTGAAGGCTGCCCGTCTCAGTGCCTGCTGCAGAGGCCTTGACAAGATATCACACACACACACACACACACACACACACACACACACACACACACACACACACACACACACACACACACACAGCCATGCAGATGTCCACATGCTGTAGATAGTCCTGATAACGGGCCTATCAGGATCCTTGAGACAGATCAGTGTGTCGTGATGTGGTTATCGTCTGAGCACGCTCAGATGTGACTCACAGCCGAGTCAGCAGTTTGTCTGCAAACGTGTGTGTGTGTGTGTGTGTGTGTGTGTGTGTGTGTGTGTGTGTGTGTGTGTGTGTGTGTGTGTGTGTGTGTGTGTGTGTGTGTGTCCTCTCTGCACAGCCTTCATGGGTTCATTCTGACACCATGTGACCTGCCAGCCGGTCAGTCTGTTCGCCTGTTCAGACGGAGGAGGTGGAGGAGGAGGTGGAAGAGGAGGTGGAGGGAACAGAGTGGAGCGATGAGCTCAGCAAACAGTGAGTGTGTTGTCAGCGTGCAGCTTTGTTTACATGGAAATGTTTTATTGTTAATTTCTGTTTTTGTCTCCTTGTTTCCTGTTGCTGTTCAGAAAGTCCTTAAAGAGGGGAACTGGACTTTCTTCAGTCTGGACTCTGATCCAGGAGTCTGAGCCTCACTTCTAGATCTTGTCTCGATCTTATCTTGCAGCTCTGCTCTCTCATGAAACGTCAGGATGTTTCCAGCTCCCTGTCTGCTCAGCGTTTCATCTGGACCGCACATGCTCAGTAGAGACGCTCTGAGTGCTCTGGCCTGAAGCGCCGTTTCTGTGACACTCACAGGTGTTCCTCCTCACTAGCCGAGCCAGACGACTCAGACCGATGTTTAACTCTGCTTCAGGTCAGCACTA
>NW_027437182.1:427563-487563 GCF_033239565.1 Halichoeres trimaculatus | reverse complement strand
AGAGAGCATGGTGCTTCTTTGGGAGGTGTGGAGCTGTGGAGGTGTGGAGGTGTGGAAGGAGGTGCGGGCAGAGCAGGAGCTCATTACGGTGATGCTGATTTGGGAGAAGAGGAGTGGACCTGCTGCAGGCGCTGACCCTGAGCTGTTATGCAGCAGATCACTCAGCAGTCTGTGTTTCTGAATAACGTCCACGTCCTCTCTGCACGCAGCGCTGTTCGCCTGTCAATCAACAGGTCGTCCTCCTCCTGCGCCTCCAGCAGCTCAGGGATGATGAGGAGCTCTGTCCAGGAGCTGCTCCGCCTGCGGGGACCAGGGAGATCCTCCAGAGACACAGAGACACAGCCAGGTTAATTATAGAGGCGCTCAGTTCAGCCCTTTAAATAATGCATCAGCGTCTGTCAGAGGGAATATGTTTCCCTGCCACGCTCCTTCATCAGGCTGATTAAACGACCGCAGAGCAGCAATCACAGGGAGTCAGTCACTGAGGCTGAAGGCTGAGTGTCAAACCCACAGGATGCACTGTTCATGGAGACGAGGAGTCTCCCTCCTGACCTCTGATTGGTCGGTTTCTGTCTGTGATGGTAAAAACTCTTTAAGTCAAAATGCTCTTAACTTTTAGCGGTCGTACTTCCTGATCTGAGGTCACGTCTTCTAACAGATTCAGGCAGCTCAATCTGTAACGTTAGGGTCAAACCGGGCCTGTAGACCACCTCCAAGAAGTGTGTGTCCCCAAACAGCAGGGGGCGATGTATCACAAACACACATCTACCACAGAACTATGCTAGGAGTATGGACACGATTTCACTCCAGGAACTGTTCATCACACGGTTACCATGGTGACCTCTGTGTGATGGTGATAAACCATTTAAATGCAATACAAGTTTTTATACTTCAGAAACAAGGAGCTCCGGTTTGTCTGCGCAGAGAAGTGTAGGAAACTTTAGGAGTGAGTCACTTGTAGGTTTTCATCTTAAAAAGAACAACACGTTACAACTGTTTCAACATGTCAGAGAGGTGGACCACAAACACCAAGGTCTTCCTCTCAACAGGCCTCCAAAGGGCTGGCCAATCAGAGTGAAGGGGGTTCCTGGAGTAGGGCCTTAAAGAGACAGACGCATGATTTTTTGAGCTGTAAATCATAAAGATACCACAGGGAGACCAGAGAGACGGACTAAAGATTTTAAAAACTGGAGAAAAAAACCCTCTGCTTTAACACTCAGAGAGTTCTAGAATGTAGTGACATCATCAGGGCAGAATGTAGTGACATCACAAAGACAGAAAGCTCTCTGTGCTTGATGATGAACATTCTAGAACCTCATTGATGGAGCTGCAGCAGAAAGGCCGTGTTGGCGTCCCTGATGCTCAAACCTGATTCTCTGATTGGCTGTTCAGGTCACATGTTTAGATGTGGTCTGTCTGTGGACTGTGATGTGAGCAGCTCTCGCTCCTGAAGTGACCCACATGCTCAGTCCGACATTAATGACATCACACATTGAACGGTGTTTATGAAAACAAACATGGCGTCAGCCGGTTGTCCCTTTAACCACCTGCTCACCTATTTATATTACACCTATTTATTTTAAGTCACTTTATCTCACTGAAAACATGTTGAACTGATTAAAACCTGATCAGATCATCTCTACAACTCGGAATATAATTTTCTGAATTTCATGGTTTCTGATTTTAGTGCTCCAAAAACTTCAAAAATACTAAAATACTTTTTTTATTTCTGTAATTTTTCTCACGTGGAATAACAAAGGGTTAAAAGTTAAAGTGATTTCATATCCTTTGCATTTAATAAGTAAAAGTTTAAGGGTTAAAAGGAGAGGAAGTTAAAGGTTTAAATTAAAAACACTGTGCAGCAACAGCTGAAAAATCTGTGAGCAAACAAACAAACAAACAAAAGTCCTGTGTGTTATTGATAATACCACATTTTAAAGGAGCCAGGATGAAGACTAGATTTCCTGGAGGTCTGTGGTCCAAACCTTTACTTACGGACTATTTTTGTCAGCTTAAGTTAGGAATCAGGGATTTTTACACTGTAAAACTTTTTGCATCACATCTTCTCCCCCTCCACACACTTCTCCGTCTAAAACACCAACAAACTCTCCAGCCCAGCGTTAAACAGCGAACCTGTCCACACTACGAGTGAACAAACAGTGAAAAGCTGTCAGTGAAAGCCGTCGCTGTAACCCCGCCTGGACCGGACAGTTTTTATCTGTTACTGCCTTCACACGTGTGACTGAAGATTTAATAACCCTTCAATAAAGACTCGTCAAAGTGTGTGACTGCTTTAATGAACAGCCGTTTAAAGCCAGTCACTCCCTGACTGAGTCACTCTGAAGTGGCGCTGAGAGCCAAACGTCAGCTCAGGACAGACAGAAAGGCGAGCAGCGATTACCAGGACGAGTGAAAAGCTTCCTCACAGAGAAACTGACACAAAACTGTCTGAGAGCGCCGCCGCCGCCGCCGCTGACATTATCAAAAGCTTTTCAGAAATGAAGAGGTCTGAAAGAAAGAGGCCCAGAACAACAGGCGGATCAGAGGGAGCGTTAAAGGTCTGGACTGACAGACGGCAGAGTGCGGCAGGCGTCAAGGATCGGCTGAAAGAGTCAGACTGTGAAAAACATCCACTCCAACGCCGCGAGGAGGTTCAACACGCAGGGATAACGAGCTGGAAACTTCCCTTCAGGGGTCAGAAATGTTTGGGCCTGAGAGACGAGCAGAGGTGGAGCAGTTTTTATTTTAGAGACTGCACCAAGACGTGGAGCTCCTCTGGACACGAGGACGCCTTCAGCTCGTACCCTGCACACGCTAACATCGCTGACTGAAGACTGAAGAGTGTGTGAAAGAGTCTGTGTCATCAGTGCAAGGAGCTGTTTCTCATTAGTAAAGGGATATTCCCGTCTTTTTGGAGTAGGCTCGTACGCAGCAGCAGATACCTGTCAGCTCAGCCCGTTCAGTCAGAAACCACAGAGACCAGACCAGGAGTCAGCATCCAGAGGTCCTGACCCAGAAGGGACCAGCTGCTCAGGTCTGCAGGCTTCAAGGAGACCAAACAACAACCAATCAACAACGAGTGATTCTGACCTCATTCAACGTGTGCTGGGCTGAAGTTCACAGAGGTAGAGGAGACTCCACCCACCGAGAAGGAAAAGGTGGAGAAACTTCTGGTGTGCAACCTGTTACTTTCTTTTCATTTTTTAAAAGTTTTCTCTTGGGCTTTTTTTTTCAGAAGGTCCATTAGTCAGAGATTTAGCTTGGATTGAGTTAAATTCAAACTGATTGTCTGACTGACAGACCTTCTAACCAAGGGCCTCTGAATAACAAGCCTTTCAGCTAAAGGTTGTTCTGACTTACAGGTCTTTTGACAAGAGGCACAGATCAACAGGCCTTCTGACCAAAGGGCCTTTTGACTAATTGGCCTTTGGACCAAGGGGTGTTCTGACCATCTGTCCTTCAGATTTTCTGACTAAGGTGCCTTTGGACCAATGCGTTTTTTGTCTAAAGGGCCTTTTGTGTATCAGGCCATCTGACTAACTGGCCTTCTTGCAAAGGGCATTCTGACTAACAGGCCCTCAGATTTCTTGAGTAACAGGCCTTCTGATGACTAATGGGCCTTCTGACTAAAGGGTTTATGACTAACCAGCCTTCTGACCAATGGGCCTTTTGACAGAGAGCCTTGAACCACAGGCCTTTAACTAACAGGCCTTCACGTTTTCTGACTAAAGGGTCTTTTGACTAGTTGACCTTCTGACAAACTGGCCTTCTCACTAAGGGGTGTTCTGACCATTTGTCCTTCAGATTTTCTGACTAATGTACCTTTGGACCAATGAGTTTTTTGTCTAAAGGGCCTTTTGTCTATCAGGCCATCTGACAAACTGGCCTTCTTGCAAAGGACATTCAGGCCCTCAGATTTCCTGAGTAACAGGCCTTCTGACCAATGGGCCTTCCAAATGATGGGTCTTTTGACCAAGAGCCTTGACCAACAGGCCTTTGACAAACAGGTCTTCAGGTTTTCTGACCAATGGGCCCTCTGACTAACTGGCCTTTCAGCTAAAAGCCATTCTGACTGACTGTCCTTTAGATTTTCTGACTGATGAGCCTTTTGACTAAGGTTTCTTTGAATATCAGCCCTTCTGACTAAAGGGCCTTCAGTTTCTCAAGCTCAGGCTCTTGGACCAAAGGGCCTTGTGGGTACCAGGGCTTCTGACTAACAGCTTTCTACTTTCCTGACTAGTGGGTTTTCTCTTCACAGCTCCTCACAGTCAGATCTGTTCCTCCGGGTTTATTTTCTTTTCTTTTTTGTGTGTGTTTGTGTTTGTTTTGAGCATCTGCTGCTTTTCTTTACTGTGTGTAAACGTGATAAAAGTCACAACAGTAACAAACTCCGACATGATGAATTGTATGAAACCTGACGGCCTGTGCTCTGATATTAATTCCTCTTTGATGCTGATGTTTGATAATTGAATCCTGCAGCGTTTCTGCTTCCTGCTGTACGACAGACACGCTGCTCGCCCAGATGGAGGCTGAGCCTGACGCCTGTCGACGCCTGTCGACGCCTGCGTGTTGACGCCCGAGTGTCTCTGTCTGCCGTACATCCATCCAGCCTCGCTGCTCTTAATGAAGCTCCATTGTCTGTTGTGGAGCCAGCTGTTCTGCTCAGATCTGTAGATTAAAGTCATTAATCTTGTCAAACAACATACCTGCAGATATCTCATTTCCTTGATGCTGCAGATGAAGGGTCTACGACGGGCTCTGGATCCCTCCCAAGCCCTGATAAAGCTCTGTTAATTGACATGCTAATAGGATGCGCATCATGCTTTCTGTATGATGAGCGCAGGGTGAACCTAAAGGAGGCAATTAACTCCAGCGCCGGCACAAAGGAGCTGCGAACAAAGACCGATCGTCTGTGTGAGCTCTGTCTGTGACTCCTGGCTTTATCCCTCTCAGTTCAGGCGCGTGGCGTCAGTTTGTTACGGTCTGTTCATACCTGCCCACACCAGACTCTGATTCACCACCGACCTCAGGTGTTAGCAGCAGGAGCCGAACGATGCATCAGTGGAAGAAAAGGAAACACAGGATAACTCCTATAAGTTAAAAAAAAACTACTCTTACAGAAAAGTTTTTAAAACTGGAACTGAAATTTAAAGCTTCAGTGTGGATCTTTCAGTTTTTGTTGATTTTGGCACCCCCTGTGGCCAGGTGGTTTTGCAGATTTTTGTAGCTTGAGCTCTTGTTTTAGTCAAGTGAGACACTTTTTGCCCTAACAAATGTTAAAAAAAAAAGAAAGAAAAGGAAAAATAAAGTAGACCGGAGTTCCTGCAATCCAAAACCTCAAAGTACCTCCAAAAGTTCCTCATTCCAGGTCAAAGTTCTTTTGGTTGAAAAGTGCCTTTAGTCCAACACCTCCACACTGCAGATTATTACCAAAAGTCTCTGAGTCGATGGCCCAGTTAGATTTTTAAGGTTAAGATAATAATAATAATAATAATAATAATAATAATAATAATAATAATAATAATAATAACAATTGTAAAAAAAATTATAATACTAATAGAAATAATAAAAATAATTTCAAGACACCCAAGGACTCCACACAAAACATATTTTAAAAGCATTTCAACAAAAGTGAAAACAGGAAAAATGGATAAACGTTTAAAAAGAGATAGATTGAAAAGATCAGCTGGATGGAGGACAGTATTTTTCAGACTGGAGGGGGTGTATGGAAGCCCATTTCCACCAGTTTAAAAAATGAAAAAAATGAAAATAAACAAGATAAAAATTCCATAATTATGAGATAAAAAGTCTTAATTTATCTCATACCATCTTGTATCTCATAATTATAACTTTTCTATCAGAAAACTTTTTATCTCATTATTTTCACTTTTTTCTCAAAATGTCAACTTTTTTTCCACAATTATATATTTCTATCCCATTATTATACATTTTTATCTCACAGTTATGACTTAAATGTTTCATAAATGTGACTTTTTTTTTCTTTTTAATTATTTTTTTCATTGGCATTAATGGGCTTCCTTAGTGGTGTGTGTATTGACTTTATGCCTGTGTCATGCAGATGTTGATAGTTACACTAACAGTTGTGTCAGTGTGGGCAGTGTCTGCCATCATTTGGCTTCAAAATGTTTTAAATTACTTTGGGTTTAAATGAACCTTAAGTCCCAGAACCAGAAGGTCAGAGGTCAGAGGGTCAGAGGGTCAGAGTGTCAGAAGGTCAAAGGATCAGAAGGTCAGAGTGTCAGAGGGTCAGAGGATCAGAAGGCCAGAGGATCAGAAGGTCAGAGGGTCAGAGTGTCAGAGGGTCAGAGGATCAGAAGGTCAGAGGGTCAGAGGGTCAGAGGGTCAGAGGGTCAGTGGGTCAGAGGATCAGAGGATCAGAGGTCAGAGTGTCAGAGGATCAGAGGGTCAGAGGGTCAGAGGGTCAGAAGGTCAGAGGGTCAGAGTGTCAGAGAGTCATAGGATCAGAGGGTCAGAGTGTCAGAGAGTCATAGGATCAGAGGGTCAGAGGTCAGAGTGTCAGAGGATCAGAGGGTCAGAGGGTCTGAGGGTTGGAGGGTCAGAGGGTCAGAGTGTTTGTATGTTGTGAAAGTCAGCGCCCGGCCCACCCCCCCAGGTCTCTAAACCTGTGGGCACGGCCCTGCTGACCTGGGTCTGATCTTCCTGTGTCTCAGCCTGTGTTTTCGTTGGGTCTGAAACTTTCTCTCGGAGCTCTCTTCCATCAGACGGCGTGATGACGGCGGTCCACAGAGTCACAGCAGCAGCCTTAATGAGCTGCAGACCGTGACAGACTTCATTCACAGTCCTGGTCCTGGACTTCAGAGCTCTGACAGCTCTCTGGGTCTTGGCAGGGCTCCTAATGGCCGCTCTCAGCGCTGACTCTCTGTGGCGGTCGGCTCCTGGGGCCGTGCGGGGCCAAGCGTAGCTCCAAACTTCTCTTCTTGTTCCCGATCATTAACATCTGATTGATCAGCTCTCCGTCACATGATTGGCTGACGGCGGGCTTTGAAACAGCGTCTTTGATTTGTTTGCTCTTTGACTCAGGGATCGATGTCCGTCATAACCAGCGGGATGGAAGAGCTGACTCTGAGCGATTTGTTGACGCCGTGTGAATTTACTGCCTCAGACGCTCTGAGAGGGAGCTCTGCAGCTCGGAGGCAGCGGCGTCCCTGTTTGCTCTCACGCTGCGGCCGTCAGGCTGTACTTCCTGTTCCTCTCTGTCCTGGTCTGACCCTGCTCCACGCTTTCTGCGCGGTTTATTTCCACCGCAGAGACGTCGATCAGACGCTGATTTCCTTTACTCAGAGTTTCTGTGGATCAACAAACAAAGTCCAGCTCCAACTCTTTCTGCTCCTCTGAAGGTTTACCAAACAAAACAGTTTCTACTTTAGAGAAAAACTCGTAAAGAATTCAGGTTTTTCAGCGTGGAAACACTCTCCTGCTGGTTCCCTCAGAACTGGATCTCTGCTTTATGTTTAAACCTTTGTTTTCATAAACCTGTCTGTCGTTAGCGGCAGGCTGCTGGGTGAATCCTGCTTCCTGTTCGTGGTCAGCTGACTTCCTGGGACAGTTAGCAGGAGCTGGTGTGGAGGCGTGTTGATCAGGCTGAAGGTGGTCACATGGAGAAGGATCTAGAAGCTGAGGAACTTCCTGTTTGTCTGATCTGTGCTCAGGTATAGATTAACGGTTAATGATGGAAACCCTGAACATCTCATCCAGCTTTTTCCACCTCGTTGTTGCATGCTGTGTGTGTGTGTGTGTGTGTGTGTGTGTGTGTGTGTGTGTGTGTGTGTGTGTGTGTGTGTGTGTGTGTGTGTGTGTGTGTGGTTTGATTGGCATGTGTCACACACGTCTCAGCTTGGCGAGGGAAACAGGAACACTTAGAGCTCTTATTCACGCTGTGCTGCTCTGTTTAACATCTCGCCGTGGTCTGATTCAGCTGCTCTGAGCCGCGCTCCGCACCGTCCATTAACGCCTAAAACGGGAAAGAGTGGATCAAACAGGAGTGTGGACTAGAGTCTGCTCAGGGGGGTTCCCACCCCATGTCTCAAGGTCTGAGTGCTTAGGATCCACAGAGGGTCCACAGAGGATCCACAGAGGATCCACAGAGGATCCAAAGAGGATCCTCAGAGGATCCACAGAGGATCCACAGAGGGTCCACAGAGGAGCCACAGAGGATCCACAGAGGGTCCACAGAGGATCCACAAAGGATCCACAGAGGATCTATGGAGGATCCACAAAGGATCTATGGAGGATCCACATAGGATCCACAGAGGATCCATGGAGGGTCCACAGAGGATCCACAGAGGATCCACAGAGGGTCCACAGAGGATCCACAGAGGATCCACAAAGGATCCACAGAGGATCTATGGAGGATCCACAAAGGATCTATGGAGGATCCACAGAGGATCCATGGAGGATCCACAGAGGATCCAAAGAGGATCTATGGAGGATCCAAAGAGGATCCATGGAGGATCCACAGAGGATCCACAAAGGATCCATGGAGGGTCCACAAAGGATCCATGGAGGGTCCACTGAGGGTCCACAGAGGATCCATGGAGGGTCCACTGAGGGTCCATGGAGGATCCATGGAGGGTCCACGGAGGATCCATGGAGGGTCCACAGAGGATCCATGGAGGGTCCACAGATGATCAATGGAGGGTCCACAGAGGATCCACAGAGGATCCATGGAGGGTCCGAACAGGATCCATAGAGGGTCCACAGAGGATCCACAGAGGATCCATGGAGGGTCCACAGAGGATCCATGGAGGGTCCACAGAGGATCCATGGAGGGTCCACAGAGGATCCACAGAGGATCCACAGAGGATCCATGGAGAATCCACAGAAGATCCATGGAGGGCCCACAGAGGATCCACAGAGGATCCATGGAGGGTCCACAGAGGGTCCACGGAGGGTCCGAACAGGATCCATAGAGGGTCCACAGAGGATCCATGGAGGGTCCACAGAGGATCCACAGAGGATCCATGGAGGGTCCACAGAAGATCCATGGAGGGTCCACGGAGGGTTCACAGAGGATCCATGGAGGGTCCACGGAGGGTTCACAGAGGATCCAGGGAGGGTCCATCGAGGGTCCATTATGGATTTGGCGTACTTCCAGCTGCGCTCACCGGTGGATTAACTCGCTGCATGTGGACGTTAGTGTTTTTCAAAATGAACGAGGGGGGATATTAGTTTTTGGAAATACCCGGCTACATGTGAACATGGCCCCAGTTCTGCTGCCAGAACTCAGGGAGTTTCAGACAACATAGCATAGCATAGCATAGCATAGCATAGCATAGCATAGCATAGCATAGCATAGCATATTAAAGGGCTTTCATAAATAAAGCCTGGTCGTTGATAACCCTCAGGGTAAATCTTCAGGTGTTTTTCGACAATTGAAAACTTTGGAAGAAAAAAAAACAGGCTAACCCCTTATATTTTATTTTGTTTTATTTTGTTTCATTTTGTTTTATTTTGTTTTATTTTGTTTTCCCACAATTTTGACCAAAAATAAAATGCTGAAAATCCATGGAGGGTCCACAAAGGATCCATGGAGGGTCCACAGAAGATCCATGGAGGGTCCACAGAGGGTCCACAGAAGATCCATGGAGGGTCCACAGAGGATCCACAGAGGATCCATGGAGGGTCCACAGAGGATCCATGGAGGGTCCACAGAGGATCTATGGAGGATCCATGGAGGGTCCACAGAGGATCCATGGAGGGTCCACAGAGGACCCATGGAGGGTCCACAGAGGGTCCACAGAAGATCCATGGAGGGTCCACAGAGGATCCACAGAAGATCCATGGAGGGTCCACAGAAGATCCATGGAGGGTCCACAGAGGATCCACAGAGGATCCATGGAGGGTCCACAAAGGATCCATGGAGGGTCCACAGAGGATCCATGGAGGGTCCATGGAGGGTCCACAGAGGATCCATGGAGGGTCCACAGAGGATCCACAGAGGATCCATGGAGGGTCCACAAAGGATCCATGGAGGGTCCACAGAGGATCCATGGAGGGTCCATGGAGGGTCCACAGAGGATCCATGGAGGGTCCACAGAGGATCCATGGAGGGTCCACAGAGGATCCACAGAGGATCCATGGAGGGTCCACAGAGGATCCATGGAGGGTCCACAGAGGATCCACAGAGGATCCACAGAGGATCCATGGAGGGTTCACATAGCATAGCATAGCATAGCATAGCATAGCATGGCATAGCATAGCATAGTAAGCATAGCATAGGGCTTTCATAAATAAAGCCTGGGTGTTAATAACCCTCAGGGTAAATCTTTGGGTGTTTTTTCGACATTTGAAAAGTTTGGAAGAAAAAAAAACAGGCTAACCCCTTATATTTTATTTTGTTTTATTTTGTTTTATTTTGTTTTATTTTGTTTTTCCAGAATTTTGACCAAAAATAAAATGCTGAAAATCACAACAAGGACGAGCCCTGGGCTTTTATTAAGACGCCCCACTGGTAAATAACTCCTGGAGGTAAACCCCACGGGTGTTTTTAAACAACTGAACATTTTTGAAAAAATCAAGGCTTACTCCTTTTCTTTTCTTTTTTTTCCTTTTTTTTCTTTTTTTTTCCTTTTTTCCTTTTTTTTCTTTTTTTTTTTTTTTTTTTTTAGAACTTTGCCCAAATATCAAATACAACAAAAACACAATGGGAACACTCCCAAGGCGTTCATCAAGACGCCCTGGGGGTTAATAAGTCCTTATGGTACACTTTTCTACATTTTTATTCTTTGATTATTTTTTTGCAGTGTTTTTCCAAATTTTGCGAAAAAACCACTACTAACCAGAGTAAACCTTTCAGTGTTTCTCAACATTTAAAAAAAAAAAAAAAAAAAAAAAAAATTAACCAAAAAATAACAAGGTTAACCCCTTACATTTTTTGGTCTTCATTTTTTTCTTCTTTTTCCTTCTTTTATTTTTTAATTTCTATTTTTTTGTATATGTTTAAAGAACTTTGACCAAAAATAAAATGCTGGAAAAACAAAAATGTTGATATTCCTGGAGCTTTCATAGACACAGCCCAGGAGTTAAAGGTCTTTAGGGGAGGGTGTTTTTTTCACTGCAAAAACTGAAATCTTATCAAGTCTTTTTCTCTTGTTTTCATTAGAAAATGTCTTTTTAGACTCAATATGAGCCAAATTCATCTGATCAGTCTATAACAAAATTGTTTTAAGACTGTTTACAGACTAAATGAGCTCTGAGTTACTGTAACAAGTTAAAAAATCTGCCAGTGAAAGAAGAGAAAAGTCACGTGTGTTTAGACTTTTTCTAGTTTCAAGCTGATTTTTCTTGTTGCAAAAATCAAACAACTCAGACCTGATTTTTGTCTTTTAATGACTTAAAACAACATTTTTCTGGACTGGTCAGCTGGATGTGATCAGATTTCTACTTTTTGCGGTGTTATGTTAGGTAAATTAAAAAACAACAATGAGAGAGTGGATAAATATGATAAATGTGATTAATCAGAGCAGGACGTGTGTGAAAAGAAAAGACAGAGGCTCAGGTTTTAGTTTTGAAGAAAAATTCTCTTTATTCTGAAAGAGAACGGAAACGGTGGAGCTCACTGACCAACGCACGAGTTCAGCTCAGCAACAAACGGAGAAACTACAACAAACTACTGCAACCCAGACGAGAAGGGAAATGAACCGTGATTCAAACCATTAAAGAGAGATACCAAGAGAAGCTGGGAGCAGGTACGGCACAGAGGAGCACTGAGGAGGAGGAGGAGGAGGAGGAGCAGCTCCATGGACTCCTGCAGGAGGCCTCAGGGTTGGTGTGAAACGTGAATTCACCTCAGGAAAGTTTATTTTTACTGTCTCCTCAGAGGTTTTTCTCTCTGATGGCTTTATTTGAAGCTTCAGATTTATGTTAATTATTCCAAACTTTACACCATGTGCATTAAAACGTGTCACCAGAGGGGGCGCTCTTTGACCCCAGCTAACACATCAACAAACTGGGTTCCACCAATCAGAAGGAAGTTTTCATTTCAGCTAAGTTTCAAAAGGCACAAACTGCACCTGAGCGATAAAAAACAAACTAGATAAAAGTTAAAATCTGTGAATTTGAGAAAGTTTCCAGAAGTTTCAGAAGTTTGGACCTCCTGCAGAGCGACGCTCCTCCTCCTCAGTGTTTGGCCGTTTAGCGTTTGTACAACCGACACAGAGAGGACTGGTTTCAGCTGTTAGCAGTGATGTTCAGTTTGCTCTTTAAAATTCAGATCTGAAAACACCATAAACAGACAAATAACAGTTGTTTTTCAAAGACATCTTTTTATCCATTTTTCTTTTTTACACAAAAAACAACAGTCAAGAGTACCAAATATGCATGCTGGATCTGTACGTATGTCAAAAAGGGGAGGTAAGGGTGGGGGTGAGGGTCATATACACTTTTTAAAATCTTTTTTTTTTCTTCCTGTGTTAGTTTTTTTAAAAGTTCTGTTTTTTCATATATATATAAGAAGCTGTTTCTCCTGGACGCTGTGCTGGGTACTGTGATCAGATACGCAGTGGTAAGAACAACACGACTCCTCGCTGAGAATCACAAACGTATTCAAACCTCGCTGCAAATAAAACTTTGCAGATCTGCTGGAGGGCGAGTGGAGAAGCAGAGGAACAACAGACAGTCGCTGTTTTAACAGTCCTGGGGTGTTGGTGAGCGGAAACACTCAGAGATAACAGTAGGCTTATTGTACCTGTGAGTCTGACGGGCCGTCGTTTGGCCAGAGCTGGACGCCAGCCCGTTTCCTGGAGTTAGAAGAGTTGGCGTTGAGATGAAACTCAACTGAACAGTCTGTGAAGGTAAACAGATATTTTGGTTTGTCCCAGTAACGCTCTGTGACTGCTCGTCTGTCCGCAGCACGACGATGAACTAAACCCTGCCCGTTCAGAAACACCTGGACTCTGTGGGGGAGGGGTCTGCGCACCTGAGGGAAAACATGCACCCCTCCATCACGACCCCGCGCTGACAGGAAAGGGAGTATTGCATGTTCAGCGGAGTGAGACATGGAGAGGAACCGTCCTGCAGAGACACAGATGTGATGTTTGTCCCTGTTGGCTTTCCGTACGTGCTGCATGATAAACACCAGTCAGTAAAAAACATCAGTCTGAGTCCAGACGAGCTGGAAACCAAAGGACAAACTTCAGGAAATCAGTTTCTGCTTCTTTAAAGCCCTGAAAAGTACAATCTACGGGATCCCGAATGTGCCAAAAAAACAAAAGGCTAACCCCTTATATTTTATTTTATTTTATTCTATTTTGTTTTGTTTTCCCAGAATTTTGACCAAGAATAAAATGCTGGAAAACACAACAGGGACAAGTTCTGGGCTTTTATTAGGACGCCCTACTGGTAATTGACACCTGGAGGTATAAACCCCACGAGTGTTTTTAAACAGTTAAAAAAATTGGAAAAAAATCAAGGCTAGCTCCTTACTTTTTTTTCTTTATATATATATATATATATATATATATATATATATATATATATATATATATATATATATATATATATACACAAATATATATATATGTATATACACACACACATGTATACAGACATATATATATATGTATGTATATATATATATATATACATACATATATACATATATATGTATATATAAATATATATACACACACACACACACACATTTATATATATATATATATATATATATATATATATATATATATATATATATATATATATATATATATATATATATATATGTATATGTTTTTTAGAACTTTGACCAAATATCAAAAACTACAAAAACACAATGGGAACTCTCCCAATGTGTTCATGAAGACGCCCTGGGGGTTAATAAGTCCGTGGGGTACACTTTTTCTTTTTTTGCAGTGTTTTTCCAAATTTTGCAAAAAAACAGGAAAAAATTCAGGATCCAAAATGTGCCCATCTGTCAAATTTAGAGCACAGTTTGTGGATGGGGAAAGCTAAAACTTATGAAGCACATCTTCAGGTCTCTGCAGGTCGGCCCCCACACGCATCATGTGCAAATATATGAAGGATCATGAGTGAGGAAACTGTGACTCTGGGACTTTTGGTAGATTTGGAAAAAAAACTGAGCAAAAAACAGTTTATATATCCACAGCACATAAACTGGAGAGTGCAGGTAACGTTACTCTGATTGACTTTAACCATCGACATCATTGAACAAGGATTTAAAGACGGATCCTTCCGGACACGCCACAGAAAAATGACCTGTTTACTTTTTGTTTCTTTTCTCTCAAACACAAACAGCCGTAGCTTTCCGTACGGACGCCATTCACACAACAGGGTTTGATCTGAGTGGTGACATATCAAGGCAATGGAGATAAACACAGCAGTGACACATCTCTTTCCAACAACTAAAGGAGGAGAACTGAAATCTTTGGTCTAAACGTTGAAGGGGAACAAAAACAGTCAGCGGCTCAGACCGTGGGTCATAGTTAGCTTCATAGTTAGCTTCATAGTTAGCTTCATAGTTAGCTTCATATTCACACCATAGACACGACATCTCAGTGAACACGTGATTCAGGTAAATACTAACAAGTCTCTTGTAGTCCATAATGTGTGCAATTTCAGACGAGCCCTCTGTGAAGGAGAAGATCCGAACATATCTCTGAGAAAAGTTTCAAAAAGCGCCTCGTCCCTCCTAGATTAGCTCTGCGTATGCCTGTAACCAATACTGTACATCTGTCATAAAACTCTACAAACCTGGCTCTGCTCACCATAAAACCAAAGGGAACTCTCCGTTTTTTGTTTTTCTTTAATAAATGTATTTTTTCATAGAAAGACATTCAACAGTGAGCAATGCAGTAAAGTTCAAGTAATAGAGTTCGGGATTTTCAGAGTTCCCTGTTCCAGAAAAAAAACAAAAACAGCGAATAAAAAAGTCAAACCAAAGCGCTGAGTGTGGCGTGATGGAGGGGAGGAAAGACTATGACATCCTTTTTGGCGATGACTGTGTGGAAGCTACAGGAAGCAATGAGGGACATGCCTCTTGAAGTGAGGACATGAAGTCGTTGGGGTCTAGCTTAGTCGACTGAGAGCGGTTCACGTAAAGACGCAGAAAAAACCCTGATTTCTTGATTCTTTTCAGATCGCTGGCTTCGCCGTGTGGTCGTTTGTACGGTAAACTTGAAACACCTGAGGGTTAATGAGCGGACGCGTCGCCATGGAGACGTCGAATCCAAACGGGCCTGCGTTTCCGGTTAGCACCTTGAGTTGTGGTCGCGTCGTGAGCGCGGTGCTTTGACGAATAAAAGGAAAGAATGTTCCAGACCCGGACTCATCGTCTTTTTTTTTACTTCTTTTTTTTAGTTTTTTGTTTTGTACATTCAATATTCTATCAACAAACCCCGCCTTGCTGTCCCCGGTTAGTCTACGAGGAAGAGCGAGGGTAGCCAATGGACGAAACATCGCTAGTTGGTCGAGAACAGAAAACGGAAATTATACGTCAACTCAACCCTTAACGTCCCAGAAATCCCGACGTTTCTAGCAAAGATATTTCGTCCAATGGGCCGACAGCCTGCTGTGCTTCTTCCTCTGTGGTTTTTAGCCAAACTGGGCGGTAGAGGGGGCTGCTGGGGGGGGGGAGTCAGCGTGGAGCTAAACCTAGCTCAGCCGTCCTGGAAAGACAAAGATTTTTTCCAATTTTCTGGGGCCAATTCTTGGATCTGTAGGCTAACACCTTGATGATGGGCGCACTTCCTGTTTCCTGTCACCTTCTGAAGTGTCTTAACTGTGAGTCCACGGAGGCTGAGCTAGGGTTAGCGCTAACGGCTGAGCGTCTCCAGAGGAAACTCAGAGAGGCTTCAGCTCCTTTCACCTCCCCTGACTCGTCTACCCGCCCTACGAGGACCACGTCAAGGACCGGGTCAAGGACTGGGGCGTGGGGGGGCGTGGGGGGCTGGTTTACCGTGGGGGACGTCACTGTGGGTGTGGAGGAGACGTAGAGACGGGGTGTAGATAAACAGGTGGTGGGTACAACCAACGTTGTATCATTCACTCGCTCCTCTGCAGCAAACAGCCGCGCTCTGCCCACAACCAGTTCACTTTTCAGACGCACACGAGTGTGTGTGTTTGTGTGTGTGTGTGTGTGTGTGTGTGTGTGTGTGTGTGTGTGTGTGTGTGTGTGTGTGTGTAAGGTCACACACTCTGATGTTGGATTAAAACGCTGCTGATAACAGAGGCGTGGGCGGGGGAGCGGTGCTTTGTCTGACTTTGTAACCAGCGTCTCGTCTTTTTAGGCGACAGTGGAGTAGGAGGAGGAGGAGGAGGAGGAGGAGTAGGAAGAGGAGGAGGAGGAGCAGGAGGAGGAGGAGGAGGAGGAGGAGGAAACAGCTGCTTTTGTTTGCTCAGACTCGGGGTCGACAAACGCCCCATCCTGCAGCTCTAACCTTTGACCAGACGAGCGGCGACAGCGCTCAGCGGCGTCTGAAGCCCTGATCAGAGCTGTGGACGTATTATCACGACCTGAGAATCAAACCTGCAGCGGCGTCCAATCAGATCCTCTGGAGACACAAGGTTACTTCATCTAAACGAAGCAGAGTGTCGAGGAAATCTGATGTTTTCTTCAATCATTTTTCTGTTTACATATTATTAATTTTGACTTTCAGCTCGTAAAATATTAAAATCAGCGACTGTGAAAGTTCAAACTAAATATTCAATCTTAATATTCTGACTGTCTCCACCAATAAGGTCTGACTCATGTTATTCAGATTTTTAAAATATTTTCAAATATTGAAATTTTTAATCCTAATCTATTTCAATAATAATGATAATTTTAAATTTCGTCCACCCCAAAAAAAAGATGGACATAAATAACTTAATCAAACGTTCAGAGATGAGTATTTTTGCAAAATTTGGCAGTTTTTGTTTTTGAAACATCTCAAACTAAAAATTATGTTACATTTGAACCAACTTGTAGTTAATATTTTTGACTTTCCAAAACAAACTAAATTTTTGATGATGATTGACGGTTGCTTCTCAATATCTGGCCATCAGATCAGAAATCTAAAAAAAAAAAAAAAGAAAAAATCTAAAAAAAAATTAATTAAAGAAATAAAAATATTTAACATTAATGTATTTTTTGTTTGAGTTTATTCCACTAAACAGGACTTAGTAGTGATATTCAGTTTTTTTTAGTTGCATTAGTATCAAAATTTTGACCAATTTTTTGGCTTTAATTTAAAACTTTTGGGAAAAAAACTCTCCAATTTTAAAATTTGCAAGTAAAAGTATGTCAAAAATTAACACTTTGATTTAATCACACCAAAAATTAATTGTGCACGATACTTTTTTTTTTTTTTAGATGCACAACTGGCTTTTCTCCTATTTAGACTACAAAAAATTTGACTCTGGATATTTTTGAATTTACTTTTCTTGGCCCAAAATAAGTTGAACAATTTAAAAAAAATCCTCCAATTTAGAAAAACTCCAATGAAAGACTTCTACCTGAAGCCTTTGGTGACTTAGTTTTGTCTCTTAAGAAAAACTGTAATTTTTAGGCTGCAATACCAAAAGTGTCCACTAGGCCAAATTTAGAGCAACTTAAGGTTAATGACTTTGAAAACAGTTTGAACCTTAACGTCCAGGTTTGGATTTTGATGACATGTTTTGTGGCGTCTTTTCTTGCGGAATTATCTGAACTAATCATAAAACTATTCATAAACAAAATTGTGTTTTTTCGTTTTTTGTTTGGGCCAAATTTGTCAGTTTTTCAATTGAATGTCTTTTGACCAGGAATTGGTTTCCAATCATTTCTTGTTGAGTGTCGTTTGTTCAATAATACATCCACAGACATGCTGACCCCCCCCCTTCATCGTCCTCCCCAATCAGAGCCAATGGCTGAGCAGTATCCTCATCCCAACAGCCAATCACAGAATTTCAGATTTCCAGGAAGAATTGAATGCAACGTGGTTTAGTTTTTCACTTTTGTTTGAACAGAGTTTTTATTGTGTGAAGCTTCCACTGGTTATAAAGTCAAGCACCGGGGCAATGGGAGTAGAAAACAAAGCAAAGAGGAAACGGTTCAATCAGACAAACAAACCAAAGCTTGACTGTGCACTTTGATTATCTCTGGGACCTTTAGTGCATCTCTCTGCCTCTGCCTGACTGCTGAACTACACCACGCTGGATTGCACGTTCGTTCAAGTTTTCAGTTTTTTCTTCTAAAGCCTGTGTCTTCAGCTCGGACGCTCTCCGTCCTCCTGCTCTGCGTTTACACACACAACATTTCTCAAAGCTTATTATTTCTGAAGGTTTGTTACAAAAAAAAACAGTTCAACAACCACACAGTCGTTAGCATATACTCATTCACCTGTTCCTCAAAACCACACATAAAACCAGGCTCAGGCTCCACGGTCAGACTCCTTCACGCCTCCTTCACGCCTCCTTCACGCCTCCTTTCAAAGGATCGTTTTGGTGAAACTGAACGTTTGAGACTTTTTCCTCTTGTCTGGTTTAAGGTTGGCGACATCTGTGACCTCAGTGCTCTGCACGCTGCAAAGTAAAGATTGAAAGCTTCCAAAAACAATCATTTTGTTCCTCAATCACATTTGTAGGAAACTGAATTGAGCCGTGAAACTAAATTGTGATGCCTTTCTTTTGCAGTTTTTAATCACAAAGACTCGGCAGACGTACGCATTTAGCTTGTAAAAACAGGCAGAAGTCTCTTTACATTCAGATAAAAATGCAAAAAAAAAGAGATGTAATGACTGTTCTCGCCACAGAGGGCGCCAAACTCACTCAGACTGAGTTACAGAACAATTTAAGTTTAAAATTGGAATTAAAGACACATAAGAGACTAAAATCGAATGCTGGCCCATGAGGAAAAATGAAATGAGGCCAAATTCCCCTGCCTTTCTTTTGAATTTTATATCACAAAGACTCGGCAGATGGATGCATTCAGTTTGTAAAAGAAGGCAGAAGAAGTGTCTTTACATTTGGACAAAAATGCCAAAAAAAAAAAAAAAAGGCTGCAATGACTGTTCTTGCCACAGGGGGCGCCAAACTCACTTAAACTGAGAGTTACACCACAATCTAAGTTTAAAATTTAGATTAAAGCCACAAAAGTGACTAAAACTAAATGTTGGCCCATGAGGAAATATTAAATGAGGCCGAATTTTAACACCTTTCTTTTGCATTTAATATCACAAAGACTTGGCAGAATAGACGCCATCAGCGCACAAAAGAAGGCAGAAGAAGTGTCTTTACATTTGGACAAAAATGCCAAAAAAAAAAAAAAAAAAAAGGCTGCAATGACTGTTCTTGCCACAGGGGGCCCCAAACTCGCTTAAACTGAGAGTAATAGCATTCTTAGTTTGAAATTTTGATTTAAGTCATAAAAGTGACTAAAACCAAATGTTGGCCCATGAGGAGATACAAAACTAACGTGTATCAACAAATGAGCTACGTGGATAAATTTCACTACCTTTGTTTTTTTTTGCAGTTTTTATTACACGGACTCTGCAGCTGGATGACAGGAGAAGTGTCTTTGTCTAAAGATTAAAAAAAAAAGGAAATGTAATAACTGCTCTCGCCACAGGGGGCGCCAAACTCCCTCAGATTGTGAGTTACACCATCCTGAGGATTTTCTAATTTAGGAACTGGATCATAAATCATATATTTGTGCAGCTCGCAGAGCGCCGAGGTCACAGACGCGGCTCTAAGTGCTTCGAACTCGACCATCTGTGTTTGCAGACGGCCGTTTGTTTACGTACCATTTGGTTTACCAACAACAACAACAACAACAACAACAACAACAATAGAAGGGCTGAGAGCTGCAAAACACGCGGCCCAAACTCGGTTTTATGTGTGGTCTCTGACACACCATTCGTTTGCTTTTCCTCCATTCACAAAAACACTACCACACACACACACACACACACACACACACACACACTCTCACACACTCTCACACACTCTGGCTGCCCCCCCCATCTCTCCACACCAACTTTGGTCTCTGGTTCCTTCACTTCCTCACTCACTCACACACTCACACTCACTAAATAGAAACTTCCAGCAGAGAAAAACAAACATTAGTAGAAAAGCGAGCCTCTCCTCCTCCATCGAGACTAAAAACGGTTTCGTGTGGCCTGTGCCCCCCACCCTCCCCAACCCCTCAGCAGCAGCAGCAGTCTACATGGAGGAGCACACAGGAGAAGACGTGTCCGTTGTCTCGTTATGCTACATTAGTTTTGCTCTTCGTACGAAGAGAGAGCAGACACTGTCTCCTCCTGCATTCACCACAAACAAAGGAAACAAAAAGGAAACAAAGAGGAAACCAAGAGGAAACATGGAAACGACTCCAGACACGCTCGCACGCCGGGGTCAGGGCGGGAAACCAAAACTGTAAGGTGGGAATGTTTTGTGGTCTTGGTGGTCTGTGTTTGGAGTTTCTGGGTAAAAAGTCTGAGCTGGAGTTTAGGTAGCAGCGGGGTCGACCTGAAACTCTGACGTCTCCTACTCCGTTTCCTTCCTTCCTTCCTTCCTTCCTTCCTTCAGTCATTTTTTCACATTCACAAACATTTAAAACTTCCTTGTGCAAATCAAGCAGTCTTAGAAAGAATGCCCTCCGAAAATGTTCTTGTAAAAATATATAACTCCAAGGTGGCTGACGTGTGTGTTGCAGCAAGTGTTTCATTTGTTTCTATCTTTACGGGGTCTGGTGTTGGTTCTGGGTTTCAACCACCCCCCTCCCTCCTTTCCTTTCCTTTCCTTCCTTCCTTCCTTCCTTCACTCCCCGTCCCTTCTCCATGAGAGAGGGATGGTTTGTTGTCTCTTTGTTGTCTATGTGGGGTTGTGGCCAGGCGGGTGGGGTTCATCTGCGTCCGGAGGGCATCTGTGCGTAGACGGGGTATGCGAGGCGCACGTTGAGCGAGTCGTTGTGCTGGACCAGGGAGGTCTGGTGGTAGTGGAGCACCAGGTCCTTCAGGCTGCTGTACAGGTTGTAGGGCTCAGCGAAGCCGAAGCCTCGCGGCGTGCTGTAGATGACGCAGTGCTTCACCTCGCCTTCCACCCTGAGGGGACAGAGAGCGGGAAGGGTTAATCCTGCACACGTTAACCTCCGTCTGTGTGTGATAAACTTTAAAGTAGTAATTATCAACCAAATCTAACACTGAGCCCATGCTAAGTGCCTGTAGCTAGCATGTAGTTAGCATGGTGCGATGCGTGTACTCACACGACAGAGCAGGCGTAGCAGCCCTTTTTGCTGCTCTCTCTGATGAGGAACGCTCCGTCCGGCTTCCCGATGAGCAGCTCCTCCGCCTGCGTCCTGTTCAGGTCCCCGACGAACCAGCTCTTCTCGTCGCAGTGAGGCAGGTTCTCGTCCTCCTCGCTCACAAAGTATCCTCTGCACACACACACACACACACACACACACACACACACACGAGAGAGGAGCGTTAGCCCTGTCAGAGCAGGTAAGCTAACAGTCAGTGAGCAGGGATCACACAGCTAACAGAGCTAACCCTGGATGCTAATCAGCAGCACAGGCAGAACAGGACAAAGGGAAACACACTCACTCGTCAGTGTTCTCGTTCTTGATTCCCAGCCAGTCGTTAATTCGTTTCTGACGAACTCCTTTGTGATTGAGCCAGCTGCAGACACGCACAGACAGAAGAGAGGAGGAACCATTAGAGCTACAAGGAACCGTTTCAAAAGGCCGCTTTCATTTATAACACAGAGAGACTGAGAGACAGGAGCATGCTCCTCTGACCAGGGAATCCCTCAATCTGTTTGTAAACTGATCAAAATGCTCAAACATGTTCACCAGAGGACTGGCCAATCAGAGGGCCAGGGGTCGTCTTAAAGGGACAGCAGCTAAAGCTAAGTTTTTCAGACACAGGCTGATAAAGCCATCTTTAAAACGCTTCAAACACCAGGCAGAAAAAAAAGGATTTCTATGAGCAGCAAATTGGGTAAAGATACTACAGGGACACCACAGGGACAAAATAAAGACACTGTTACTTGTAGGGCTGGGATGATGTGCTTTTTTCCTGATTTGGCTCTTTTTCATTTTTTTCATTTTTAAGCATTTTTAACTTCAGACCATGTGAAAAAGTTAAATCACGATGGTGATGTCTACACACTCTGTTAGGAGCTGTATAAATAAAATAATGATACTGATAAAACAGTTCCAGGCTGAAAGTTTTGACCCCAGGTTAAAAAGCTAAGGGTCTGTAGTTTGCTTTAAAAACTCTCAGAGAGATCAGAGAGTTCTAGAATGTAGTGACATCATCAGGTCAGAATGTAGTGACATCACAAAGACAGAAAGCTCTCTGTGCTTGATGATGAACATTCTAGAACCTCATTGATGGAGCAGCAGCATAAAGGCCGTGTAGAGCTTTAAGGAAGTTTAGGAAATACGGGTTTAACTAAACGTCAGAAAGTACCGGGACACCAGAGGGACAAAACAAGGTCAAATACCCCTTTTTTAAAAAAAAAAAAAAAAAGTCAACAGTCTCTAACTGTCTCCAACTTTGCTCCAATGAGGAAAGTATCTGACTTTATAAAAAGCCTTTTGAGAACAGATGGATGGTTTCTGGCTTCTGTTTGAACAGATAACTGAAGAGGGAAAGGACTAAACCTCAAAACCATCAAAAAAGTCAAATCTGGAAAAAGTTGAAGACAGAAACATTCCTGATCACTTCCTGTTCACTCCTGCTTTTCTCGGCAGCAGAGGTTATAAATCTTCAGGGTTATTTTGAGCTCATATCGCTCTGATGAGATTAGATTAGATTAGCAGTGAAGGCCGAGCGTTCTTCCAGGACCTGTTATCGTATTTCACTTCCTGGGTCTGAAGGACTCTCAGGTCTCCACTTACACGAGGTACTGGTCCCTGATCTTGCGGAGCTGTATGAGGTCGGGCTTCAGGCTGTTCATCTTCTTGTCCGTCTCTCTGTTGTCCATGGCTTGTGTCTTCAGGTCCTGCTCCAGCCGCACCTTGCTGTCGTGGATCTCCCCGAGCCGAGACTTGAGCTTCTCGTAGTTCATCATGATCCGCTCGATCTCCTTGTCGTTGCCCTCGCGCCTGAAGCGCTCGATGTAGTCTTTGCTGTAGCGCTCCTGCGTGTGGCACTGCTCCTCGAAGATCTTGATGGTCTCGTTGAAGGCCTCGATGGCCGTGCGCTTCATCTGGATCTCCTAAAGGTGGCAGAGACGGAGGCTCGTCAGGATCCAACGCTGAGGTTGGTTTAAGCGTGAAGAGGGGAGCGGGCGTGCACGTACCTGAGACGTCTTGGTGTACTCCTCGTACAGCCTGTCGTACTCTTTGCTCTTCTCCTGGTACTGATTGTGATACTCCTGCAGCTTCTTGCCCACGGCGTCGATGTTGTCCTCCTTCACCAGCTGATCCTGAAGAACCAAGGTGGAAGAAGAAGCATCAGATCAACTGAATCAAGGACGGTGTGAACACAACATGTTTGCTCCCTTCACCTCAGACTCTGCCTACTTATCGTACTTATACAGAAAAAACAACCCTTTCTGCACTGACCTGCTGGAAGCGGGAGATGGGGTACATGAGCTTGACGTCCAGCTTGGTGTTGTACTGAGCCAGGGACTCGTGTCTGTAGTGGCTGATGAGCTCCACCACGGAGCCGAACGTCAGCGGGTCAGAGAAGCCGTACTTCCCGTCCCGATGGTAGATCTTGATCAGCTTGTTGTTGCCTCCTTTCCTGGACACGGGGAGAGAAGATGCAGGGAAACGTCAGCTACATCCTCCCCGTAACAGAGAGGTTTCTTAATATTCACACGTTAACAGCTCCTATTCCTGGCTCGGAGCCTCGCAGCACTTCGTTTCCAGGGCAGTGGGCAATTTGCTCCAATTTACCAGGATGCTGCGTCTGCAAAACGCTCCACGGCACATGATCCTCCTCAATCTGAAGCTAACTGGAGGCACGGCTGCTCGTAAGTGGGGCAGGAGAAGTAATCTAGCGCTCCTTCCAGCAAACATAGGCCCCCTGTGGTTTCGAGCATGCCCCCCCCCTGAGGCCGGTGCAGAGTGAAGACTTTACCTCAGTGTGAGCGTGTAGTCGCCCTGCATCTTGGTGGAAGCATCCCGAACCAGGAAGGTCCCATCGGGCATGTCTCTGAGCTTATCGTTCACCTCCTCCCTGCAGAGAAACACACCAGTTACAGACGTGACTGTTTTATATTCACTGCCAACCTAAACCTGAGTTTCTTCTTTTTCATCCTTCATATCCAGATGTTAGGGCCGAGCTCGACCTTAAGGGGGCAGTAAAGGTAGTCCCTACAGGTTTTCATGTTCTTTATCTTCCATGTCCTCCTCACAAAACTCACAAAATTCAGTCATGGAGAAAAATTTATGATTACAGTGCTTTCATTCAAATACATGCTCCACAGCGCCCCCTAGGTGAGAAAAACATAGCCCTTCCAGCTACTTTCAGCTACAGGCCTGAAATTTTTTGTGCTTAACTTTAACGCTCAGACCTATAAAAAAGTCTCTTACGACCATCGTGAAATCTGAACAGGAAGTTTGGAAATTGGAGTCAGATGTCAGATTTTGAGGGTTTATAGGGTACGTTTCAAAACAACCTCGTCCCAGGTTTTTAATCAGATCAACTCCAAACTTGGTTTGTGTATACTACACACATTGATGATTAAAAGCTATTTATAGATTTTTTGTAACTTAATGGGTGTGGCCACAAGCGACCACCAAAGTTGACGATTAAATGAAAACCTTCATATCTCTGTTAAATAACATTCAAGTTAGGAAATAATTGTTCTTGAAGAGAGGAACTGGATGTTTTAACATCACATTTAAGCTGCTAGAGTCCCAGTCATAACATTTTTCTTTGTCAGAACTCAAATCTAGATATTTGACTAGCTAGCGCATCGACTCACCAAACCCCATTCACAAAAACAGTATTTTTATTAGCAGCACTTTAAGCTTGCAGGTGTGCGACTGAAAAGTCTTTTTTCTGATTTAGGAGGTGTTCAGGGTTAATTCTGCTCTGATAAAACATTTGTGTAACACAAAACAACTCAAAAAATCCTCCAAGAGAAGAAGGAGCTGGCCTACGACTAGCATGATCTGTAGGGTAAAAAAAGCGTTTTTGTGAATGGGGTTTGGTGCTAGAACAAAATGAATTTCTAAAGCCTGTGTGAGGTTTTTTTTAGAAGAGGGGCGGAGTTTGTTACCTGGATATGTCGCCCCAGTACCACTCAGCCTCCTGCAGCGAGCCTCCATCCTTCGCTCCGTTGCTGCTCCCCCCTCCAACGCCGACTGACGAGGGCTGCTGGGGCTTCGCTGGCTTCGGAGGAAGAGCTGAAACAGAAAACAAACAAAACTCAGCTCTTTGAACTCTCTTTGCTTACATCTATTCATCCTTTCCACCATCACAGAGGCTGCAGCAGGAGAGCGTTAACTCCGCACACGCTCAGTCACTTCAAGAGCTGCAGGAGCGCAGCGTCGTTATTAATCACACAGGAAACAGCTGCACGACAAACACAGAATAATTACTGGGATGATGAATGGTGTGTGTGTCATGGAGCACGCACTGACACACACAAAGACGAGCTGCAGGAGGAAGTGAAAGTTCCTGCTTCAAGACAGCTACCAGGAAAATCATTAAGTGCAAAAAAAATGTCAAAAATTAAACAAAAATTAACTTTTCCTGACAGTATCAGACTCACTCTGTGCGTACAAAGAGTGTCGTGTTGTTAGAAATATCCCAACATCTACTTTTAGTTTCACTTTAAGGATCCATGTTTCTGATTCACACAAACACCTCGTGCTCACCGAGGTTTACGAGTCTCTGGACACATCTGGAGCAGTTTACACCACAGCAGCGTAATTACTGCAGAGCTGCTGCATCACAAATCACACACACACACACACACACAGAGTGGAGGCCATCGTTTAAAGGGAGAGTACGCTGCAGATGCATGAACATCCTGACCACTGCACGTCACAGACACGTCACATTTTCTACATTTCAGCATCATATGATCCAAAGATGCAGATGAAGTGTGTTCCCAACCACCAGGGGGCAGCAGACGTATCCAAACAATCAAATTAAGCTCTTCATCAGAGTTCCTGCAACAAGTCGACCACCAGCTGCTTCCCTCTGCTCCAGAAACAAGACGCTTCAGAGTTTTCACACCTCCTGTTTCTCCAAAAACTCGCTCAAACTCGTCACCTCGAGCGCGATCCTGGAGCACATGCACGCTCTGTTTGCACAAAATGTCATGTTTATAATAATATGCACTGTTAAACTGACTGCTGACAGCGCCACAGCCACTAGGGGGCCCCGAAACAGACTAATTAACAACAGTTAATTAAAGAGTTTTAAAAGAAGGGATATTCACAGAAAACATGTTTTAATTCTGCAACACCTGCACAAAACAGGTGTGTTTGAGTGGAAATCAGAGCACAAAATCAACAAAAACATGATTTTATTATTGTGCAGAAAATGTTTGACAGTCGTATCAGTTTGTTTCATGGAGTTTTTAGGATTTTAAGATCTCTGAAAACTGATGAAAAATGTGGCATTTTGCAAGAAAATCAGCGTGCACGCTCCTCTTAATGATGATTTATGCAATTAATCAGAGTTAATTAATTAGATTAATGCTTTAATCACTGAGCAGCACTTGACTGGATTCAATAAAGCTTCAAACAGGAGAGGAAGGTGGCGCCATCAGCTGTGAGGACGCCGTGCAGCGTGCAGCGTGCAGCATGCAGCGCGTCAGATGAAATATTCAACATTTACTCCGAGCTGAGGAGTTACAGCTCCTCGTCTTTGTTCCTCCTCCTCCTCCTCCTCCTGCAGCCAGAGCTGTCACTCCTGCAGCTGCACCGTTCGCCTCTCTGTCAGCACTTTATACACACACACACACACACTCACTCACACACACACTCCAATGCACTGTGACCATGTGGAGGACGGATGCTGCAGAGATGTTTTTTTTTGTTTTTAAGGAAACTTTGAGTAAAACCAAAAATGTGCAAGAAAGAGTTTGTTCAACAAACTCTGTCTTGCACATTTTTTGTTTTATTGCTGTTGTTGTTTGTTGTTGTTGTTGTTGTTGTTGTTGATGTTGGGCACGTGCAGGTGGATGCAAACAAAGAAAAGTGGCGTGGAGCTGGACGCACAGGCGACACCAGAGCTGCAGAAACGTGCAGCTTGATTTGACAAAAAGACGAATAAATCTACAAATCACTGAGGAACACTTTCTGCAGCAGCACGAGCAACAACAGGACAATGAGCGACACACACTGACACACACACACACACACACACACACACACACACACACGTCCTTTGTGCAGATGAAACCAGAAGCATTAAATCAAACTGTGTCACTGACTCCTGCAGCCAAACCCCCTGACGCCCCCTGACGATCGATGCTCCTGATAAGTCTGCTCTTTTCACCAAAAACCGCTCAAATCCCGCCGTGACAACCGTCCCACCCCAGAGGACGGCGCCAGGAAATGTCAGGGAACATCACAAATATTCGTTTCACGCCTTCACGGCGTTTAAAAACCTGCCAGGAGTCAGGCACGAGGAGCGAAGGAGGGAAGGAGGGGACGGCGAACAAAGGCGAGCATCAGCGCAGCCTCCTCCTCTCCCTCCCCCTCTCCCTCCCCCTCAGCAGACAAAGGAGCAACGCTCAGGCACACACACACACACACACAGATACCACTTACCATCACACACACGGGCAGAAACACACAGCTCTCCTGAACAATGACTGTCACACACACACACACACACACACACACACACACACACACACACACACACACACACACACACACACACACACACACACACACACACACACACACACACACTCTGACACACAAAGAGCAGAGTCTCTGAGTCTTTGTGGTCCTGAAATCAGCTGATCGGAGGCTCGGCTCGGTCTAACTCCTGGGTTTGACAAAGATCCTGAATGCAACAAGAGCTCACACACTGAAGACAAACCTCTGCACAAACTGAAACAAACTCCAAACACACACACACACACAGACACACACTGGGGACACATGGGGGATCTCTGACAGGAGCGTTTGGCAACACTCGGGTTGACATTCCTACAACTTGAGGCGTGCAACTCTGAGAAATTTCACTTTTAGTGTCAAAAAAAGTGAAAGTAAAAAATGCAGATTTTCTTTTCTGTTTCCTAAACATGATTTAAAGTCAAAGTAAAAACTGTCAGTGAAAGCACAGGCAGAGAAAACTAAAAAATGCAGTTTGGAGATTTTTTTTTGCAGAAGGAATTGTTGCAGCAAAATGTTTTTAAAGTTGCACAAAATGTAAGAAAACAACAACAAAGCAACTAAAGAGCTGCAGAGTGACAGTAAAGATGATAAAAAGAAAGAAGAGGAGGTGAAGAGGAGGAGAAGAGGAGCTCCGCGCTCCGTCTCTTACCGTCCTCCAGCGTCTCTGTGAGCTGCATGCTGCCGCGCGTCTCTCAGCTGTTTCCCTCCTCCTCCTCTCTGTCCCTCTCTTTCATTCACTCTCCCTCCTCTTCTCTCAGTCTCTCTATCTCCTCCTCTACCTCCTCCTCCACCGCCTCCTCCTCCTCCTGCTCCTGCTCCGTCAGACTGAAGAAAAGAGCGAGTGAGGCTGATCCTAAAAGACAGACCACGAGCCAACTAATCCTGGCGTGGAGGCCCGCCCACTCGGCCAATCAGGACGCAGCGGGGGGAGGAGGGGGGGGGGCCTCTGGAGGGAAAGAAAGGAAGGAAGAAAGGAAGGAGAGGAGGGAGGTGGAGTTACCCTATGGTACATCTACTCCTACTGGGACGCTCACACACACACAGAGAGTGGCAGCTGCTGCAGAGCATCCAGCGCTAAATCAACAGGTTGGATCCTTCAGACTCCAAAATCTGAAGTTTAGGATGAAACGACTCCAGGACCAACGGAAAATCTGCAAAAACTCTGCATCAGCTGCAAAAATCTCTAATAAAATCTCATTTAGCTTCATGCACATCGTTTTAAAAACAGAATGAAAATGAGGACAGAGCTGGACAGTCACAGCTCTCTGAGGTTTCTGGTCTGAACGGTCAGATTATGATCCTGGCTTTAAGGCTCTCATCACCCAGAGACACTTCACACACACTCTCTCATGGCCCACACGATGATGATGAAGATGATGAAGATGATGAAGATGATGATGTTCTAATTTGACGACTTATGATCGAAGCAGCTGCAGAAAAAGCTTCACTCTGACTTTAACCCTCAGAGACTGTTGGTCCTTCCAGCTCAGTTTTTGCTCCTTTTTTGTTGTTGCTCATGATTATCAGGATTTTTAGTTTCAAAATATTTAAATTTTGATTCTTTTCTCTTTTTTTTTAATATTAAACTCCTTTGTTTTGGTCTTTGTGTATGAGCTGGGCTGGGTGAAAACTACCGCTTTTCCCCAGCAGGGGGCGAAATGTTTTTCTCTGATGATGATGTGCTGTTTTGGGGGGAAATATGGCTCCTGAAGTCTGTAGACATCATCATCATCATCATCATCATCATCATCATCAATAATCAACTTTTCTACACGATCTAGAGTTTAAGAAATGAACTAAAAACCAGAAATATCAAAGATTCGCAAACATCCCCAAACATCGTAAAATTATCGTCCCAGCCCGAAGTTCCTCCACACGGAAAAGTTTTTTTTGTTTTTAATTTTATTTTTTTGATTAAAAATCTTAAAATTTACAACACTCGAGGAAAAAAAAAATTACCACTCGAGGACATCAGAGGACAAAGATGCCCTGTACCAAAAACTGCTTAAAAACACAAGAGATTAGAATTCAATTCAACTTTTTTCTCTTTTTTTTGGCTCAAATATTTTAATTAACGTTCAACCTCATCAAATACACCAATATTTAATTATTTTAAAAAAAAATTATTTTAACCCTTAAAATGCCCATTTGGTTACATGATGTTGTCACTGTTTATATAAAAACTAAAAAACAAAAAAAAAAAGGAAAACACAAATCAAAACAAAAAAAACAAAGGAAAAAAAAACGAAAAAAGGAAAAAAAAAAAAACAACAAAGGAAAATAAAAATGAAAAAAATGAAAACACAAAACAAAACAAAAAGAAAAAAACGAAAAAACAAAACAAAAAAACAAAGGAAAATAAAAATGAAAAAAATGAAAAACAAAACAAAACAAAAAGAAAAAAACGAAAAAATGAAAAAACAAAACAAGAAAAACAAAGGAAAATAAAAATGAAAAAACAAAACAAAACAAAAAGAAAAAAAAAGAAAAAAGGAAAAAACAAACCAAAAAAAAACAAAGGAAAATAAAAATGAAAAAAAATGAAAAAAACAAAACAAAACAAAAAGGAAAAAACGAAAAAAGGAAAAAAACAAAACAAGAAACTCCACCAACAAAAAAAAAATTAAAAACATAATTTGGGTTATTTATCCTGCTTAACCAAACATATGATAAGAAATAAAATCGATGCACTGTTATTTATTCATGTTTTTATGGCAGAGTCAGATTCTTCTTTTCTGACCGTTTAGAGACGTCAGAGGACACAAAGGTCCCACAGAGTCTCATCATTACCACAGTTCATAACAGCTCAGTCATTACAGAGTCAAACCACACACTCTCTAAGGTCAGGGTTTCACTTTGGAAAAAAAAACAACAATTTTTTTTATTTTTACTGTTTTCTATGAGATGAGACATTTTTCCCATTGTTCAATGAAATCCAACACAGTCACACCTCCCAATGGGAAAAACAATGGGAACAATACAAACAGGCTGTTAAAGGGTTAAAATAATAAAAATATTTAAACATTTAGTGTTTTTGATTAAGACTGAAGTTTACTGAAAAATCTGAGTCTGTTTTATTTTTAAAGCTGAGGTTTTTTAAAGCGACCCATGAGGTCTGTAACAATGACAGTTTCTGCACTTCCTGTTTGAGTGCATTAACTCATTTTACTCCATTCAGACTAATAATTCAGTCAGAAAACGCTGGTTAGAGCGCTGTGAGAGCGCTGAGACAGCCAGGAGATGTCATCTCTCCTGCGCTCATTGTTCTCTCTGTTACATAACGCAGCAGGACCCAAACGCTGCGCGTCCTGGAGAGTCAGAGCCAGGAGCTCCAGCACGGCTGTGTTCACGCTGGGTGTGTGTGAAAAGAGATGTGCATCATCCAACCTGTGCAGAAACACACACACACACACACACACACACACACACACACACACACTCTAACTGTCAGTGACAGTCGCACGTTTCAATCCCAGAGTGATAAATATTCTAATGACCATCTGCAGGACGCTCAGCGCCTTTGTCATCCATCCCTCCATCCCTCCATCCACTTCTCCCGTCAGCATCTCTGCCGCTCTCCAGATTACATGTCAGGCACGCAAAGACAAAGACACACACACACACACACTCTCTCTGCACGGACAAAGACGAAGAGATGAGCGAGTGACTGAAAAAGCTGCAGTGATTGATGACAGGGGATCACACACACACACACACACACACTGCAGGATGCACAAGTTGTAAAACATCACACACACTCATATGGAGGGTGTGTGAATGGACTGAGACCCCTGGGTGCTGTGGGGGCAGCTCGGTGTGTGACTGACCAGCACAGACTTCAGAGGAAAGAAAAACACAAACTTCACATTTCTGCAGGAGCCAAATTTCCTGCTCCATCCCTGCAGCAGGCAGCAGATCACACAGCACTCCAGGCTGCAGCACTCACACACACACACACACACACACTCACACACACACAGAGAGAAAGGATGAGGGAGAAAAGGGGACAGAGCTACCGGGCATTCAACAGCGCCTCCTGGAAACAACACAACGTCCCACATCTGCGCCACGATCCGTTCAGCGCCGAGGAGGAGGAAGGAGGAAGGAGGAAGGAGGAAGGAGGAAGGAGGAAGGAGGGGGGTGGGAGTCAAATGACACCGAGCAGTGACTGACTGAATGAATGAATGAACGGATGGATGAAGAAGTGAATGAAACAGACTCAGGTGAGGGTGACAGTTGTGCAGGAAGAGGCACAAAGAGTCAGGGATGTGTGTCGGGTCCGGTGTTGCGGTTGCGGAACGCTCCGGACCTTTTCTACCCGGGTTTGCTCCTCATCCCGGTCCCATCCCACCCCCCTCCCCCTGCTGGCTGGCTGCCTGCCGGCACCGGACAGAGCTGCTGTCTGGAGGAAGCGCATTCAGCTGCAAACATGAGACTTGGAGCACCAAACTGCGCTTTTTACACAACCGCAGACTAACAGTGAGGGCTGACATGGGAGGTGGAGGTATGACATGAGAAAGGATCACACGATCCCTGAGAAGATTTAAGAGTAAGGCGACACGGAGCCTGCAGACAGCAGCAGAAATCCCTGGAGGAGTGCGACCCAAATATCGCTCCGCACCGCCCGGAGAGGAGGCGGAGGAGGAGGCGGAGGAGCACCAGGATGTGCGCCGTGAAACTTCCCAGTCACGAAACCAAACATTACACCTCCTCCTCCTCCTCCTCCTCCTCCTCTCTGCAGCCTCCACACTCCCACATCCAGGTCTCCCTCTTACCTGGCGGCTGGTCCATCTCCAGGTAAAATATCAGCTCGGTGGAGTAGGGCATCATGGAGTCCCTCCAGTCTCCCTCCTCTCCGGGCTTATTGTCCGCTGTCCACACCGTGTTATACATTGCTTTCCCGTCGCGGAACAATCTCCAAAAAAAGCAGGTCCAAAACGACCGAGTTCCGAGTTAAAAAAGATGAGATAAGCTAGTCTATCTACCTATCTATGTGACCTGAGGAGCTGTCTGTGGGTTCCCGCCTCAGACGGGCAGAAATGGACGCTGTGTGTGCAGCGGGCGGCGGGCTCCGGCGGCTCCCTCCGACATACTCGTCCTTCCCGCGGCCTGGAGCTCCTCATATGTCTGTCTGAGCGGGTCTCTGGCTCTGAAAGCGACCGTGGGAGCCAGCTCTACATTTCAGCTCCTCTCCGTCTCCTCCGCAGGTGCCGCCGGCCTCCTGCCTTCATTTTAAGACCAGGTCTGAGGAGAGGAGGCAGGCAGAGGCTGACAACGGCCGGGAGAGACCATTCCGCGGCTCCGGGAGGGGTGTTCGGCGCTCCCGCTGCCGCTGCGGTCCACAGGCAGAGCGGGAACACCCCCCCGTCAGGCTCCGTCTTTCCCAGAGCCCGCCGCTCGCCGAGCCTCTGTGCGCAGGCGCAGACGCTACATTTCAAAGACAGTGGGAAAATGACTTGAAGTTACAAACTCTGTGGTTTTCCACTCAGAGCCCCCCCCTCTCTGCCTGTCACTGGAGCTGCTGGCTGCTGCCGCTGCCGCCACACCGGGGAGTGACGTCACAGGCAGCATGGAGGAGCAGCTGGGGATGTTTTGTATTTTTCCAAGTGTCAACAAATCCCACGAACAGATCCAAACCAGCAGTAAATTAATCCAGACCACAAACTGTGACCCTGTTTTATTCAGCTTCACTGTAAAACATCACTTTTTTTAAAAGACGTCACCAGCCCAAACTGTTCACAGAAAAACTTTTTACAAAGCAAAACTTCATGTTTCATTTATTGGTGGCTGAAAAGTCAAACTACAAACATTACACTGTGGAGTTCAGTTCCTGGATCCTCTCCTGGTCCAGGTTGGGTTATAAAACCTCAGACCTGGTTAGAACATGTTTTGATTTAAAAGCAACCTGAAGGCCATGCTGCAATGCAACTTCACAACAGCAACTCAACACTGCACTGCAATGTAGCTGCACATTACAACAGTGCAACGCTGTAACAGCAAAGCAACACTGCAAAATACACACACACTCACACAAACAACCTTTGGGACTTCCTTTGCAGAGCATTTCAAAGTAAAAGCTTTTTGGCATTTCAAAGCATTGCATGGACAAAAACAGTTTAACCATCTCACAGCGTCCTTCATACCCTCCACCAGCCTGAGTAAATAATGTCACTACAATGGCCTGATGCAGATCTTTGGATTACTGATTTCTTAGGAGAAGAGGGTTTGTCAGACATGACAGTGATGTTTTAAAGTGGCTCAATGAAGCAGTGGAGACTTCCCAAAGTGACTGAACTCTGGGTTTTCACACTGACAGCCCTGTCCTGTCAGTCCCGTCGTCTTTACAGCCTCCCTCCATCTCTCCCTGTCATTTTAGTCGTCTATGTCTATGGACTCGTCTATCTTCATGTTTGGATCATGAAACTATAGACATCTTCTCCTAGTCTCATATTGAGTTTTCGGCCTCCTCATCAGCACATATCCTCATTGATGTGGATCCTGCAGGAAATCAGCTCCAAATGTGCAGATCTGCATCTGAATTCACACAACAACACTGACAAACTGAACAATCTGCATCCCCACAGGAAAAAGCGTTTGTACTGTGGTTAAAGCATGGTGTCAGAGCAGTGGTCAGTGTCCTCAGTGTCCTCATTTCCCTCCAGTGGAGGAGAAAACCCTGTTCACACAGTGAGCGATCAGCCCACAGCGTGACGAGAGGCCGTGACAGGTTCATGATATGAGGCAGAGACACCAGCTCAGGGATACAGAGGTTCAGACATGTATTTACAGTCTATAATACAGGGATTACTGCACACACACACACACACACACACACACACACACACACACACACACACACACACACACACACACACACACACACACACACACACACACACCTGCTAAAATGGATATTATGGATTTACAGGATTTCAGGTTCATGTCTGTTTCAGGATTTACGTGTTTCTGGATGTGACAGAAAGTGAGTGTGAGTCATTTTTTCTTTACTTAAAATAAGATGAAAACACTCACTTTGATTCCTGTGGTACAAGAGTTTTTGCTTTGTGTGATTCTTTTCAAGTGACCAAAACCAAAATTATTATCCCCAACACTGTAACCCACGTATGGAAATTCAAAGATGGTCAGGGCCAAACTTCAAGATCACACGGAAGACGTGAAAAACCATGGATTTGCAATTTTTTATGAATAATATTTCTTTATTATAAATGATTTTTTTAATGCACTGGTGATTCATTTAACTGACAACGTGTTGGCTTAATATACATGCTTGATTAGCAAACAACAAAATATGATGAGTTAAGCAATAATACCGTTATATTTTATCAAATGCGAGTATTCTTTCAGATATTTTGCAATTTATTACATTCCACTTCATTTTGAAATTTTGCAAATTTTTGTTTTATTTTTCTTGAAATTTTTGCAAAAATGTCCACAATTTTTGAAATTTTGAAAAATACAAGTATTTTTTTGAAACTTGTAATTCTTTTTAAATTTGCAAAACTTTTTGAAAATTTTTCAAGTTAATTAAAAATAATAGTCATAAAAGAACTTACTTACATCTACAATTTTATAAATTTAAAAAACTTCTCAATTGATAAATAATTCTCCAGATTTGATCTATGTATAGAACTGTGTACACTGTTTAGTCTTGACTGTGAAGATAAAGTAGATTTTGTGTCTCCTGAATGACTTTAATCCAGGTGAGCTGAGGAAAAATGGCTTCTCTGAAAGTAAAGGATGCAGACCCCTGCTCTATGGGATGGATAGGAGTTTGTCAGCCTCTTATCTGCTAACAGGTAGACCCTAAACAAACCCAGTCAAGTAAACAAACTAGCGTAAAGTGTGACTTCCTGGCAGCTACAGCGGCAGCCAGTGGCTGGAAGTCGTTAGTTGCAGCTCTTTAGGTTGAAACACATTATTAGTTAATTCATTATCACGAGAAAACAATCTTTGTTACGTTGAGATAATGAGATAATAAGTCGTTATCATGAAACATAACAGTGCATTAAAAAAGATAAACCCACGGCCGACTCGTCTCCTGAAGAATCACACTGACTGCGTCTGTTCCTGATTCTTCTGGTTTTGGTGTTCCTCTGGTTTTAGGACGACTCGTTGGTTTTTACTTTAGGTTTTTCTGTTTCTGTTTTTTATTTCCACCTCTATTTTAAAACCACAGTGCTGTGTGTAAATATGAAATTGGGATGACAGTCTGTTTAAGCTGATTAACTCTTTCCAAAAACGCTGCTCTGAACGATGAGCCTGTTAATCCCCCTCTCTTCCCGTGCCAGCAGCAGAAAGTAGAGCACTCTGAGATGAGACAAAAAAAAAGAACAAAAGCATCGTCACCATCAGCTGCCCCCTCTGACACACACTCTGGAGACCCAGACTGAGCCAGTCACACACACACACACTCACACACACTCACACACACATGGTAATCTCCTGTTAACAGCCTAATATCAATACACTGTCTTCAGATGGGGGCTGCTCCACCCGTCAGTACAGCTGCTCCGTCTCTGTCTGTCTGCCCGGTGTCCTACTTCAGGGAGCCACAACACATGAAAGGTCTGCTCCCCAATCTGCCACCCATCCAGCCTGTCCTCCCTCTGCAGGCACCCACCCACCCACACGCATCCATCCACCCGTCCATCCCAGCAGCCTTCCCCTCCTGAAACCCGTGTGTCTCGTCTGTCCATCATGGAGGAAGGAGAGGAGGAGGAGGAGGAGGAGGAGGAGGAGGAGGAGGAGGAGGAGGAGGGAGGCTCTTTTGCCTAAATAAAAAAAGAGGAGGGGGGAATGTGACTGAATGAAATCTAGCACACACACATGCCTTGGTGTGTGTGTGTGTGTGTGTGTGGGTGGTTGTTCACAGATGGCTCGTGCCGGACACACAGCCCAAAGCTCCTCTCTGTCAAGTGTGTCAAACAGGTTTAATTGCTGCTCTGTGTGTGTGTGTGTGTGTGTGTGTGTGTGTGTGTGTGTGTGTGTGTGTGTGTGTGTGTGTGTGCTGGCAGGCAGATGGATCCCTAACAATGACACAGGAACTGACTCTGCCTCTCGTCATACAAAAGAGACAGAGAGAGGAAGAAGGAGGGGCAGACGTGTGTGTGTGTGTGTGTGTGTGTGTGTGTGTGTGTGTGTGTGTGTGTGTGTGTGATGATGGGAACAGCCGTATTAATCTGCGCCGTCCACACACGGCTCCTCGTTTCACCTCCTGACAATACGTCCGAGTGGCATCAAGTGGCCTATTAGCATAGCGTCTACATAATCACATCTGGAGTGAGAGGATCAGGCCTCGGTCTCTGGGCTCAGGACGGAAACGATAACACAGAAATCAAACCAGGTGAAAGCTGGCGGGTACCTTTGTACACAAACGGTCATTTTCCTGCTTTAGGTGCCTTCGTACGTTGTACGTGGAAACCGTTCTCTGCTTGCAGCTGCTGCTGGGGTAAACAGCTACTACCATAATAGAGCTCTTCTACCAGGATGTAAACAGTCACACATTACAGATATCATCTCTCAAAAATTTGATATAATACAAAAATTGACCCCAGACATTCCAAAATGTGCTCTATTGTGCCACCTAGGCACACTAAAACGGCTCTCAATGTCAGTAGGAATGTCATACAGAGATCAAACCAATGTCAAAATGTTCGTCTCATTGAGACGCACAAATTAAATAGAGACACTCCTGAGCTATCTCAAACAGGAAGCCAGAAATTTGCCTTTCGAAAAACATCAAGCCAAATTTTGGGCCTTTTTCAAAAATGTTCTCCTCCTTGGCCATAAGTGGGATCGGCCCGAAATTTGCTCAGATGACAGAGTGGACCCTGCTTTACAAAAGTTCTATAGGAATTTATTGTTTCTCAAACAGTTTTTGAATGATGAGCCCTCAAAGTCGGTGAACCCCAAAGAAGCCCGTTCAGCTCCCCCCATTAGAATGAATGGGAGAGGAGGATCCAGCTCCACACAAGCTGCTGTAGATAGGCCTCTACACAAAAAGTCAAAGTGGTACAGCTTTAAAAATGACATGGATGGATTCCTGACAAAATTTACTACAAAGTTCTCTTTTTTAGAGAGATTTGGTCAAAAATTATGGCATCTACGAGGAGATTTTTCAAAACCAAGAGCTCTTAAGCAACTCAAGTTTTTTAATCCAGGTTTATTGAAAGTGAGAGTAAGAACATTTTGAGCATTGATGATTAAATTTCCCATTATTTTAAAATAAGCCACCCTGTCTGTTTACCTGTTTCCTGTCTGTCTCAGGCTACGCTAACCCTCCTCTGTCTCTGGTTTGTACCGAACACTCCTTAGGTTCAAAATCTCAAGTAATCTCTCTGTAAGTGAGCAGATAATCTAACATCAGCACACACACACACACACACACACACACACACACACACACACACACACACACACACACACACACACACACACACACACACACACACACACAAACACACACACACACACACGCACAAACACACTTGGTGGAACATTACCTGTGCCAGAGACACACACCTGTGCTCTGAATGGTTCCCACATGAATAATTTAGAAGAAGAAGAAGAAGAAGCTCATGTTCAGGAGAACTTCTTTCTTTCCTGATCATTTTGTTTTTTTCTTCATATTTCATTTTCTGGTTTCTCTGAGATGTTTTCTGCACTGTGTGTTTTTCCATTATCACACCTTTCTGCCACGCAGCCGGCACAGAGGATCTGCATGTGTGTGTGTGTGTGTGTGTGTGTGTGTGTGTGTGAGCAGGAGAAGCCCAGGTGAGCTCCGGGGAATCAGGTGTTGAGTTTGCCTTTTCTGTCACCATAGAGACAAAAATGTCCAGCGAGGTGTGAACAGAGTCTCCCTTTAAGGGGCTTTGAGCAAAGACAAAGGCGCAGACAGGAGGCCGGATCATGTGCCACCAGCTGAGATAAAGTTTGCAGGGAAACAAAAGTTTGAGGAGAAATGATTCACATCATTGTGGAGGATGAAAACAGGGTTTCACAGCGACGTTTCCTGTGGATGTTGTGCAGTAAGAGCCGACGGTGCAGGACGAATCCATCCAGAGAAACCAGAGGACTCCTCTCAGCCCAGCTCAGCATGGTTGTAAACTTTAAGACATGTTTCCTGGAATTGAAATGAAGGTGTTTGTGTGTTGAACAAAGTTTGGCCTTGGAGCTCCTGAGCGCTCAGAGCCAGCTGTTTGTGTTTCAGGGTTTTGTCTCCTGATCGCTCTCCAGTCGTTACAGTACGACAGCTTCAGACGCAGCTGGTGTCTCTGGAGGGAGCCTCAAACTTTAACCACTGCTCTGTAAGAACAGGCAGTAATCTGTGAGTGTGTGTGTGTGTGTGTGTGTGTGTGTGTGTGCTCTCAGGGTCACCCATCTATCCCCACATGTGCACGGCTCGTCTGAGGCCACACGCCACCTGTGCCCTGGGAGGAGCCACCAAACTCCCAGCAGAACACTGTGTGACTTTCTGAAACAGGAAATCTCCTCTTCTGGAAACTTCTCTCTCCTTTATCAGAGAAACGAGACGACCAGTCACCACAGCGAGGACGAGTCAGCTCAACGGAGCTATCGTGACCCTCCAGCACCTGCAGACCAGCAGCTTATCAGCCCTGCTCTCAGTGTGTGTGTGTGTGTGTGTGTGTGTGTGTGTGTGTGTGTGTGTGTGTGTGTGTGTGTGTGTGTGTGTGTCTCAGACACAGATAATCTTGATGAAGGACATTATGCAGAGTCAGGCTATAAGTGAATCAACGTCCTTATTTGGGAGGTTATTTTAGCCTTAACCACACATTTTGATGTTAACCCTGGAAAGCCAGACCCATTATTAATTAAAAAAAAAAAAAAAAAAAAAAATTCTGGATCCCAAATTTTTTCTATATCCATTTAACAAACTAAAATTATTATTCTAAAAAAAAGGTTGTGTCATTTTTTTTAAAATAAAGGTTTAAGTGAGTATGCAATCTTTCAATACAGAAAAATACTATAACACTAGAACAATTATGATATATATATATATATAGTTTTAAAGCTCTACACAGCCTTTATGCTGCAGCTCCATCAATGAGGTTCTAGAATGTTCCTCATCAAGCACAGAGAGCTTTCTGTCTTTGTGATGTCACTACATTCTGCCCTGATGATGTCACTACATTCTGGAACCATACATGTCACATTTTGCCACAGTGTCAACAGGCAGACTCTTTCACAGACTGAATCCATCAGATGTGTGGGATGTTTCTCATTTTTATAATTGTTTGTCTTTTTTTCCCTAATTAAACTTAATTAGAGCTGTATGTTCCGCCCATAGACTGTCAAAAAAATTAACGTCCCCTTGCTCAGCTTGAAGTGAGGTCTCCACAAAAACTGCTCCCCCTGGTGGCTGGCTGCAGTATAGGTTAAAAAATCCATCTCCCCAGTCATTCCAGATGGGCTGTGGTCAAACTTTAAAAATTAATACACCTGGTAGAAATGTCCTCTTTTTTCTGAAAAGTTTTGTTTTCATTAGTTATACAAGGTTAAAAATGAGGCTTTATGTAACGTTTAACGATGATTGTCAGCTGACGTTCTCGTGTATTTTTTCAGGGATTGTAAAATATGTCTGGAGGTAGAGTCAGGAAGTGATTAGACTCTAGAAAGAAAAAAATAAATATTATTTTTGTCACCCAGCTCCACTCAGATTCTCCCAGAATCCCTCACAGTCTCTACTGCACAGACTCTGGCTCCAAACTGCTTCAATGTCTGCTCCTGAGACGGAGGAATTTTG
The DNA here is from genome assembly GCF_033239565.1 of Halichoeres trimaculatus. Taxonomy (NCBI): domain Eukaryota; kingdom Metazoa; phylum Chordata; class Actinopteri; order Labriformes; family Labridae; genus Halichoeres; species Halichoeres trimaculatus. Next base: position 446,995 of record NW_027437182.1, on the reverse strand, counting down.
GCTTCAAACCCCTACAATGATAAATGGAGGAGCCACGCTGTCCACTCTATATACAGACTATGGTTCAGCCTGCTGTGCTCTCAGTCTGAAAAAGATGCTGTGAGCAGATAAATAAAGAAAGCAATCGTTAAAATGTGTGATTTTTATTTGACTTAAAGAAATTGAGTTTTTCTTGTGCAGCTTCAGCTCAAAAACATATGTTCACTTTCCAGGCCTGAGCTTTATCCATTAATTGGTCCCAGGAGTGTGTACATGTGTGTGCGTGTGTGTGTGTGTGTGTGTGTGTGTGTGTGTGTGTGTGTGTGCTGTAATAAAGCAGTGATTCAGAAAGACACACAACAGGATTGTATATCTCTGTGACTCGTTCCCTGGTGTCAGGGAGTCGCTGCTCTACAATCCATCAGCCTGAGAGCTGCTGCTGCTGAAAGCTGCTTCACCAGGAGGAAAACACAGACTGAGCCTTAACGCCACGGGAGGAGGTGGTGGATGGAGAGGATGGATGGATGATGGATGATGGATGATGGATGGATGGATGGATGGATGGATGGATGAAGAGGATGGATGATGGATGGATGGATGGATGGATGGATGGATGGATGGATGGAGAGGATGGATGGATGGATGGATGGATGATGGATGGATGGATGGATGGATGGATGGATGGATGGATGGATGGATGGATGGATGGATGATGGATGGATGGATGGATGGATGGATGGAGAGGATGGTGGAGGGATGGATGGATGGATGGATGGATGGATGATGGATGGATGATGGATGGATGGATGGATGGATGGATGATGGATGGATGATAGATGGATGGATGGATGGATGATGGATGGATGGATGATGGATGGATGGATGATGGATGGATGGATGGATGATGGATGGATGGATGATGGATGGATGGATGGATGGTTGATGGATGGATGGATGATGGATGGATGGATGATGGATGGATGGATGATGGATGGATGGATGGATGACAGATGATGGATGATGGATGATTGATGATGGATGGATGGATGGATGGATGGATGGATGGATGGATGGATGGATGATGGATGGATGGATGATGGATGGATGATGGATGGATGGATGATGGATGGATGGATGGATGATGGATGGATGATGGATGGATGATGGATGGATGAGGTCTGTAGAGGATCTGAATGGGCCCTGCAGTCTGGGTTTGGCTGTAATTGTCTCATACCAACAGGAGTGTGTGGAGTGTGTTTGTGAATATCTGGCGTATGCAGCTGATGAGGCTCGCCACTCGCCCGCCGCTGCTCGCCGCCCGCTCTGTCCCTGTGCTGATTATCCACGGCCCTCAGCGCTTTTCATATTTTGTCTGCTGCTGTAATAAGTAGAGTGGAAAGAACAATTCAACTGGAGACACGAATAGGCTGCTAAACATAGGCAGGAGTGGAGTGGGGTCTTCACACACACACACACACACACACACACACACACACACACACACACACACACACACACACACACACACACACACACACACAGAGCAGTTGCGTAATGTGGCGCGGCACTTTTGTATATATTATGCATTAGCGTTTTTTGGAGGCTGCACACGGCGTGTCATCATCCGCCCACATGGCTGCTACGATTATCTCTAACATGCTCGCTGTGACTGAGCAGTCACCTCTCTGCTGCCGCTGCGACGCACAAGACGCTGCGCTGGAGGGAACATGGCGGCGTGCACGCCGTCAGCCACACAGACTTAGTGAGAGGGGCAACAGGAAGTCATTTCCCTCCAACACTCAGTACTAACTGCTCCAAGGACATCCTCTACTTTAACCCTGAACATGTTTCACAAACATCAGCTCAAACACTTTCACTGAGCTGTAACTTAAAGAGGGGTATGGTGCTTTCTTTAGTCTTTGTTCTCTGGGGCTTCTGTAGTTTCTTTGTTAGACGAACAGCTCAAAAATCTCTGTTTTCCCTCTTTCTGTTCTAATAAACACCTCTTTCAGCTGCTTTCTTAGCTGCTGTCTCTTTAAGGCTCCCCATCTCCAAAACCCCCTTCTCTCTGATTGGCCAGACCTTTAGAAGCCTGTAGGGGGCAGAGCTATGAAACCTTGGTGTTTAAGGTCCTGCCCCTCCATCATGTCATAGACCAGTGCCAAAAGCCTGATGTGATGACCTCATCATACAAAGCTCCATCTCTAAAAGCTCTGCTTTGAAAAGCTCTTTTTTGCGAAGCTCTATCTCACAAGGATGCAAAGCTCTATTTAAAAAACTCTAGCTCACAAACATGACAAGCTTTATTTTGTGAAACTCTATTTTTCCAAGGTGCAAAGCTCTAAATAGTAAACTCTATTTCAAAGAGCTCTATATCAATAGGCTCTATTTTAAAAAGCTCAATCCCCAAAACACGAAAAGCTCTATTTTGCAAGACTCCATCTTTCAAAGATGCAAAAATCTGTTTCGTAATTAATTATTTTAAAGAGCTCTATTTCAGAAAGCTTCATCTCTCATGGCTGCAAAGCTCTATTTTAAAAAATGTTCCATATCGCAACCATGAAAAGCTCTTTTTTTTTTTTTTTTTGCAAAACTATCTTGCATAGATGCAAAGCTCTGTTTTGTGAAGCTCTACTTCAAAGAGCTCCCTTTCAAAAAGCTTCATCTCACAACAATGAAAAGCTCTATTTCAGAAAGCTCTATTCAAAAAAGGTTTTGCCGATACTTGATAGTAACAAAATCCATCTTGGCTGTCAGTCAAGATCCAACAGCGCCAAAAAATAAAGAAAAGAAGGAAAGAGAAAATACGCAGAAAAATTGATCAGTCTTCATTTGGGTAAAATTTGCTCTAAAGTTGTGAGAACCGTTCTGTGTCCTGTGTTCATCTTTAGGGAACAGGTTCTGCTCGGTTCCCTCTAAAAGAACCTGATCCCGGGCTCTGCTCCACCTGTTCCCTGGCTTTTTGGGGATTTTTCCCGACCACAGATCTGTTTACAGCCAGACAGCAGGACATGAAGCTACGTTTGACCCTGTTACACATCCAAGACCCATTAAGTCCATGTACCGGCGGTCTGACATGGCAGTTAGACCCGGGTCTGACGCGTCCTGTGGGGTTTCTGATCCGATGGCGGCCTTAATTGGAGAAAACTGTATTTAAAGAGCACCACGCTTATAAATTCATGCATGGGAGACTGAAATCAGCTGCTTTACAGTCGGCCGCGGCTGCAGCCCGCTCAGACACAGACACAAGCTGCTCAGCGGGGAGTCCTAAATATTTAACGAGAATCCTTTTAGTTACTTTGAGACTTCACTTCTGCCTGTCTGCCTGCAGCGCGGGGCAGCGAGAGGCGGCCCGGGCTGCACAGGTGGAGCAGGTTTACCGCTCAGATTGAGTGAGACGGATCAGTGGATGCCTGGAGAGGAGCTGGATCCTCTGCAGAGACCGTGGCTCTGAGCCCCTCGTTGAATCAGCTGAGTTGAAAGTTTGAGACGGCCCAGCTAATCGGCGAGCTCCCCTCGCAGCACATGACTCACAGCCGGCGCGGCTCACAGACCAAAGCAGCTGATGTAAACCTGATGTTCAGGATCCACCGGAGGCAGCCGCGCATCAAACGCGCTGATCAAACCAGCCGCTGTGATGTGAACCACTGCAGCGTGTCTCGTCCACCATGTTGGAGCGCGGGCTCAGCCCCGGAGGTGTTGGCTCTCTCAGGAGGAACCACGCAGCGGGGGGCCGCAGAAATGCTTTGTTCTGGATGTGAAACTTAGCCGCCAATCCGCCTCTCCCACCTGGGAACTGCATACATGTTTCTGAAATGAGCTTTCCTCCAGAACACGCTAAGGATGGAGTCAGGACTCACGAAGAGGTCTGACGAGGACACGGGAAACGGTTCCTTCACACGTTGTCTTGTGATCATGACAGGTTTATTTATGACGGCTGTGTGAACAGGAGGAAGGAGTTCTGTTCATCACGTGGGCCTCCTCCCACACACATCCAGAGCAGGAGGTGCACACTGAGAGGAGGCGCACAGGGAGGAATCAGGGGTTTATTCTGAGGAAAACAGGCTTCACCTCAGGACGAAGAAATGCTTTGGTTAGCTTATCCTGCGCACCAAACTTTATGCTACATCACAACACGTACAGCCACAAAGGTTCTAGAATGTTCATCATCAAGCACAGAGAGCTTTCTGTCTTTGTGATGTCACTACATTCCGGAACTCTCTGATCTCTCTGAGTGTTTTTAAAGCAAACTGACCCTTAACTTTCTAACCTGGGGTCAAAACTTCACTTTACTTGATCATATTTATCAAATTTAACTAAATGAATTCATCTTATTCCTATTGATTTCTACCATCTCTATGTTTACTCTTCTTTTTAGTTACTGTCTCTTTAAGGCTACCAGCTCTACGATCCCTCCTCCCTCTGATTGGTCAGCCCTGTAATCACCAACCAATGTAGCCTGTTGGGGCAGAGGTATGGGCCGACCTCAGTGTTTGAGGCCCACCCCTCCAATGTGATACGGTCATGATAACTGTGTGATGAACAATACTTGGTCTGAAATTGTGGCCAAACTTGGCTGAGAATAAGAAATGGTGAAAAACAGTGTAAACTCCTCTAGTTTAGCTCTGTGATAGACGTTTGTTTGTGCTACACCGCCACCTGCAGATCTCAGGGATGTCTACAACAGATGAATATGTAGAGGTTTGAAAATCTGCACATGCTCAGTCTGAACACCCAGAAATATAATTCTGTATCCCAGACTACCGTATTTACACTAAATGAGGGACACAAATTTTGATCAAGAGTAACAAGTGGAAAGTAAATTCACATTCTTGGGAGCTTAGACCAAGCAGCGACCTCCAGTCCTGAGAAATGAAGCTGATGTGAAAAAGTGCAGTTCCTCAAGTGTCCACTTGGGGCTGGCTCTAAAGCAGCAGGAAGCACAAACACACCCATTCAGAGAGCAGAGACCAACATGCTACAGCCTGATTCAACCAACGATTTCAGACTGAACAGATCGCTTTGCTTTTTGTTAGCTGGAGCTAATGTTAGCTTTCCCAACATGCTAACTGTGCTGTGGGGGCCCTCGGGTGACGTCACAGAGACCAAGTCCATGATAGACTCTCTGACAGCGCCCTCACTGACAGGTCTGGGAAGATATTTCAGGGACTAGGACCGTGAAAGTCTGGATTTAGACTGATACATTTATCCCCACGAGCGAAACACAGGGAGCAGGAGCTGAGGGTCGCTTCACTCCAGTGTCACACACTCCAGTGTGTGTGTGTGTATGTGTGTGTGTGTGAAATGGATTTTTGCTGTCGCAGTCAGAAATAGAGATGACGACTGAACTCTCAACCTGCTCTGTTTTAGGGAGCAGCGGACACTCACACACACTGGTACACACTGATACACACTGATACACACTGATACACACAGATACACACAAACACACACTTTCCATCTGAACCAAATCATAGCAGCCCTCCTCCTCCTCCTCCTCCTCCTCCTCCTCCTTCTCCTCCTCCTCCTCCTCTCTTTTTCAGGTTTGCAGTATCATGCTGGCTCACAAGGCTGAGACTCTCCACGAGCATCTGTGTCTTTTTCCTTTCTGTGTGTGTGTGTGTGTGTGTGTGTGTGTGTGTGTGTGTGTGTGTGTGTGTGTGTGTGTGTGTGTGTGTGTGTGTGTGTGTTGATCTGTGGACCTGGCTCTTTGTTTTACCCTCTTTCACACACTCACACACTCACACACACAGATGATCTCCTTCAGACAGGAGCTGACTCGGTAACAGGTGATGTCATCCTGTAATGTGAGCGTCCCCCCTGGGTCCTGATCCCATGATGCAACACTGTGGTGTCACTGTGAAACAGGTTTCTGCTGCAGGCTGCATCCCAAACTGCTGAGCCGCCTCCTGTTTCCTCTGCTCTAAATAAAGCCTGCCTTTATCTGCCTCCAAACCTTCCTACCTCCTTTCCTCTGCCCTACATTCACACTGTTTCCTTTTTACACTTCATCAAACCCTCTCCTCTCCTCTCCTCCTCTCCTCTCCTCTCCTCTCCTCTCCTCTCCTCTCCTCTCCTCTCCTCTCCTCTCCTCTCCTCTCCTCTCCTCTCCTCTCCTCTTCTCTCCTCTCCTCTATATTTGCTCTCTACCCACACAGATCTCCCCCCGCCTCCCCTCACTCCCCCACTGGTTGTCAAGGCAGCAGGCACCATGGCTCAGCATTATTCATGCAGCAGCACAGTCAGCCGCTCGGCGGACAGACAGGTAGACAGACAGGCAGACAGGCAGACAGACAGACAGATAGTCTGACAGGCAGGGAGCCAAGTGGGCAGGCTGTGAGGCCGTCAACCGGTCCAGCAGAGTCAGGCAGACATGGGAAAACCTTTAACTCTTTCCTCCCTCGCTCTGAGAGCACAACTCCTGGTTTCAAACCGTCAGACTTTCACTGAAACTGTCACAACCTGAGGGCAACGACCTGGGGCTAAACATGACCAGAGTCTGATGCTGTGTTGATTTTGGCGCCCCCTCTGGGCAAAATCAGTATCATGTTTCCAGGATGAAGACTACATTACCCATAAGTACCTACTGAGCTAAAGAAGTGAGCTAATGTGTTGATACATCAAACTATTAACAGTAACCTCACAAAAAACAAGCCTTTTTATTAGCATTAGCTAGCTTACAACAGCCCGCTACATGTCTGTGAATATCCTCACGGTTTAACGTGGTTAAAAAGCAGAGACGCCTCCACACATCGGCACAAACATGAAATCCTCCTCACAGACATCTAGCAAAGAGCTAGCAAAGCTAACAAGTTTCTCAGTCCAGAGGTGGAACTTTCCCCAGGAACTCAGGACTAACTACCGCAGGTCATTCCTCCATTCTGCAGTAAGACTTCATAACACAAACACCTGAACCCTCACCATGACATCAAACATTCAATAAACACGTCTTTAGCTCACCGTCCCAGTACTCATTGTACATTTTCATTGTCAAAAAACTATCTTTGTATTCATCTCGCTCCAATATAAATATGTAAATAGTAATTATTTTCTACTTTTTTATATTTCTATATATTTCTTCAAATTTCTAGTTTTATATTTTATTATCATATTCTATTTATATTGTTATCGCATTACTGCACTTTGTTTTTTTTTTGTTAGCTGCTGTGACAAAAAAATTCCCTCAAGGGGGATCAATAAAGAATATTCTATTCTATTCTATTCTATTCTATTCTATTCTATTCTATTCTATTCTATTCTATTCTAAACATAGTTCCAGGGTTGACACTTCCAGATGTCCAGGAACTTTGGGGGCGGGGCCTACGTTGCTGAATGTTTCTGATTGGTGGAGCAGGGTCAGTTCTAGAACAGGGAACCATCCCACCAACCAGAGCCGTGATCAGTTGTTGGACTTATGTGCTGGTCACAGTTTGTATCTAACACCACATTCCAACATAAGAGCTGTCAGCTGATCGCCACCTGGTGGTGATGGATCAGATGGTGGGGAAGATGCTGGTTAGACCCAAACCAACAGTGAGGGTCTGCTGGCTGAGGATCCTGTCAGGATGGTCATCCGTCAGAGCTTGGTCTGGGTCTTGGGGTGGCCAGGTTCTCCCTGAACCTGCTACTGGAGCTGAAGACGGGGTCTCACAGGGCATGGCCGGCTGGTGGGTCTCCAGAGGCAGCTGGCAGGTACCGGTGTTCTGCCGAGCTGTCCTACCTCGTCAGAAAATGCTACAGTGCGATTCCCGTTTCTTTTCTCTTAGTTTCTGTTCTTTTCAAAGGCCTTTTCATGTAAATAGACCACTGAACAGCAGGAAGTCAGAATGTGCTTCCACATAGATCGATGTGTACGATGCTTCGGCGGAGGAAAAACCTCGTCAAATCACACTTCCACATAGATATTAGCAGGAAGGATGGTTTGACAGTTAGAAATACCCTGTCAAGGCTAGCTGACACGCAAACAAACATGAAAAATACAAGAAATTGGGATTAGGTTGTAGAAAACATTAATTTTCACCGTTTTCCTTAATAAACAGCTGATCGGTAGGACGATTCTGTGCTGTTGTCGTTCAGGCAATGCTGTTGACTGGTGCGCAGTGATGCAAAGTAGGACGTCTCGATGGGTAGGACAACTCGACAGAACACCGACAGGCCAAGCGCTGTGCGGCTCTTTTGGTCACCGAGGAACAAGTTTGGTGAGGCCATGAAAACAAAAAAACAAACTCCCCCTCCTTAGTCTCAAACTAAACCAGGGGAGATCGAAACCCTTCAGGATGAAGGACGAACACAGACTCTCCAATCTTACAGCATTTAGTCCAAAGTGTGTGTTAATAACCGTCTGTGTTAGACAACAAACAACTTCCAACTCTGGACTTTTCCCCAAACACCAGGGAGGATCGAAGGGATGGAAAAACACAGGAACGGCCCTTTAACTCAGGAGAAGTGTAAGCCTGGGAAAAGCTTTAAACATGTTGATAAATGCACACGGCTCCTTTCAGACTCTGTTTTCCTCCTGATCAACCTGAGACCAGATCATCAGCAGCCAGAGACCATCCAGCGCAGAGACGACGCTCCTTAATAATAATAATAATAATAATAATAATAATAATAATAATAATCATAATCATAATCATAATCATGATCATAATAATAACTTAAATTTATATAGCGCCTTTCAAAGAACCCAAGGTCCCTTTCACAGTCGCTTTCCTTATCTGATTCCTGATGCAGCAGAGCACCAAATGTGAAACAGGTAGAAATTAAGGCAGAGTTGAGGCTTTCAGATGCTCTAAACTGGGTTTTTTGCACAAGCAGAGTCCGGTGAATCCCTCCTCGCAGGCACGAGCAGCGAATCAAACGTCATGTGACCCAGTTGGAAACAAACAGCTCCGTGCACGCCCAGACCAGAGCTGCAGGGCTGTGGGTAAAAAGAAAAGCTCCAACAAAACAGACAAAAAGAGGAGCAGCACTGACCCCCAGGAGCGTTTACAGGGTGTGTGTGTGTGTGTGTGTGTGTGTGTGTGTGTGTGTGTGTGTGTGTGTGTGTGTGTGTGTGTGTGTGTGTGAGGGAAATCAGTGACAGGTGTACAAACAGATCCACCCTCCCAGCCAAAAGGCGCAGACAGAGCCCTTGTTTGTCGGCCTCACACAATCCCTGCAGCGAGGACAAAGGTGGAGGGTCAGCGAGCACACAGGCCAAACACACACACACACACACACACACACACACACACACACACACACACACACACACACACACACTCTGTTACAGTATATCCCAACACACCAAACTAAATGAAAGCCGTCAGAGCGAGCCAAGCTGACTGATGACGCCTGACACGCGAGGATTTCAAACCCCCCGGGGCGGGAACGGAGGATTTGCTCCGGGTCGGGATCCGTGGGACAGGAGGGGACGGAGAGGAGGGTCAGGCTGTGAGGCTGCCAGCAGGTCAGGATCTGGATCTGGATCTGAGCTGTGGGTGTCTGGGATCAGGAGCAGACACCTCTGAGTGTGAGCTTCAACCCAGCGTTACCCAGAATCCACTGCAGGAGGTGATGTGATATGAGAGGCAGACCCAGCTCTGGCTCCAGGTTTACCTAACGCTGACCTCACGGCGCCGGCTCCTGTCCCGTTTGTCGACTTATCCAACACAATGAGAACTTTATCTTCTATTTTTACGGAGGGAGGATGACTAAGACGTGACACGGAGCCGCTCAGTCTTTCAGCTGACGCCTGCAGCTCCTCGCCGTCCCTCACCGCCCCTCGCCGCCCCTCGGCCGGTCAGGTGTTCCCATGAAGAGCTCCTTTCTTGTTTTGAAGAAGATATTTATGTAATTTAAGTCAGGAGGACTCTGAGTTTATCTCTCCAGCCTCTCACCGACCAGAACCTTTAAAATCAGGCTCATATGTGGCCGGTGGAGTCTGTACAGACTCAGAGTGTTGCTCTGACTCAGGAGGAGGAGTCACAGAGACGTTAACCACAGCCCTGAATGTAGCTCTATTGTAAGTACTTTCCAAACCCCAGGAACTTTGGGGGCGGGGCCTGTAGGCTGAATGTTTCTGATTGGTTGAGCAGCCCCAGTGTTTTTGGCCTTGTACACACGTAGCTGAGTGTTGTCAAAAACAAATCTCCCCTCACTCCTTTAAAAACACGACTCAAAGCACGCCGCCACCGTCCTCGATGTTCCCAGCATCCTCCAGTTCACAGGGTCACTCTTTAAACTGGGACACTGGGAGCTGACAGAGACACATTCACACCATCAGGCTCAAAGGAGACCATTGGTTAGAGCAAGGGTGTTCAACCTGTGGCTCTGGAGCCTCATGCGGAGTTTATGGCAATTTTAAAATTTTGTTAATTTTTTTTTGTATATTAATTAATTTTCAGTTTATGGCATTTGAAAATTTTGTTATTTTTTATATTTTTATATATTAATTAATCTTAATCTGCTTTTTTATTTTTTTATTTTTATTTATTTATTTATTTATCTATTAATTTTATTTATTTATTTATTTATTTTTTTTTACAATTTTTGAGAACCAAGCAATTAAAAAAAACAAAAACATTTTTTTCTTTTCTGGTATTTTTTTTTTATTTTAAAACTTTTTGTATTTTTGCAAATTTTGACACATTTTCCAATTTTTTTTTTTATTGAAAAATTCGGGGAATTTTTGAAGTTTCTAAATTTTTATAAAATGTTTCAACTTATTAGAATTTAACAGATTTAATAAATTTATGAATTTCATGGTATCACAGTTCTTAAAAAAATATTTTAAAAAAATTAAAATAAAAAACTAAGACATAACAGTACAATTTTATAAACACAGAAAAACTTTTTAAATCGATAGTTATTTACTAGATTTCTACTTTATTTAGACTTTTATTCACATTCTTTTGATTGTAAAGATACAGTAGATTTTGTGGTTCCCAAATGACTTTACTCAGTAAAGTCGAGGTAGAAACTATGAGGCTGCTCCATTAATCAGAAAAGTTTGGCTGTAGAAACAATTTTACCCCAGCTCCTCTGGTGGAAACGCACAGAGTTCCTGGGGACAGTTCCTGCAGTTGAAAAGCACCAACATATCTGAGTCTCTTCACTTTAAAATACTTTACACACGCAGCCAAACACGAATCAAAGTCTGACTCCTCTGTGAGATCCAGACCATGAAGGGTCACGCTGGCCCTGCTGCAGAGAACCAGGACCCCCCCCCCCCCCCCCCCCCCCCAGCCGGCCTAGCCTACACCCTGACCCTGCAGAGTTCAGCGTGGCGAGCCAAACAGAGGGTGAGCTGAGTGTCTGCGTATCACTGTGACAGCCACAGAGCCAGATAAAACAGCAGCAGGCCCAGAGTCCTCCTCCTCCTCCTCCTCCTCCTCCTCCGTCACCCAGCGCCGGCTCCTGCTGCGCTGATGGGAGGTGCTGGGTCTTAATGACTCCCTGCTTGATCTCCTGTTTTGATTTTCTCAGCTCATTAGCTGTGAAATGTCAGAGCAGGTAAAATGACCCCACCTGACTCTGAGCGTGACATGAAAAGGACCTCTGGTGTCAGGCGCCTGAACGGGGGCGGCTGGTTCAGGTCAGGGATCCAGGATTCACTGTACGTGTGAGCAGCGTGCGCGCAGCGTGTGAGCAGCGTGTGATGCGCTGCATATCAGATTAGAGATAATCTGGGACGGCTGCAGGAGGGAAAGTGGAGAGGAGGAGGAGGAGGATTGCTGAGTGACTGAGGAAGAGCTGAAAGCCACAACACCTTTCTGTTTCTCCCTCCACTTCACCTCAGCTCACCTCAGCTCACCTTTTCACCTTTTCACCTTTTCACCTTTTCACCTTTCTCACCTTTTCACCTTTCTCACCTTTTCACCTTTCCCACCTTTTCAACTTTTCACCTTTTCACCTTTCTCACCTTTTCACCTCAGCTCACCTTTTCACCTTTCTCACCTTTCTCACCTGAGCCCAGCAGCTGGCTCCAGCTGTGGGCTCAACCTGCTCAGAGATTAACCAATCACAGGCTCTGAGGCCGGCTGGGAGGGGCCAAGCTCCAGTCCGCCACTGTCAGGACAGGAAGTGATGTCACTCACTGTGATAACACTTTCAGACAGTGGTAGGAATGACAGCATAAAGAAAGGAGTCTGAATTGTTAATAAAAAAACTCTTCTTACCTTTAAACAAAGCCTTATTTTTGTTGTTTTATATTTAGAAACAAGACATTTTTCAAGAAACATCACTAGCAGAATTTTTCAGTTAGCATTTTCGTCTGAAATGTTCAGACATTTTTCTGGACCTGTCGGCTGAATGTGGTTCATATTAATTCTAATCAGACAGTTTTACTAAAAACAAGTCTTTAACACTTTGAGTTTTTGCAGTATAACACAGGAACGTTGTATTGGTCGTCTTATAACGGTAAAATAAACCCCAGGATTAGCTGCAGCAGACGTTTCTTGTTGCGAGGCGCCGCCCTAGTGGCCGCTTGTTGCCATGGCTCTCTCTTCTTTGGCTTTTCTTCTCTTTTTGTTATGTGAGTTAAGAAAAGATGACATTAACCTGATGGACAAGCTAGCCATGCTAACCCAGCACCAGAGAGAATACCAGAGGGCAGAGTAGCATCATGCTATTCACAGAGCTAACACCAGAAGCTACACGTAGCAAATAAAGAAGTTAACAGCCTGGTTCAAAGGACAGCCTGGGTCTGATTAGCTCCTCTTTGCCTCATACAAACTCATATGAAGCTAGAGTCAGCATTTCCAATATGGCGTCTGTTGACGATAGGCTGCAAAACTCTGTATCAGAAACAAATGGGTGATGTCACAGAGGCTTTGATTTCTGAAGGACCATGGGTTAAAGAAACACCCCTAATGAAGGAAATCACAGGAAAAACACTGATTGTTCCTTTAAAGCGTGAGAAATGCCGCCACACGTCGGCTGAGTTACGTGTCACCGAGGTCCGTCGGCGCTCAGAGAGACGCATTTCAATCAAAGCTTCATTCTTCATCAAACGGCGAGTCTGATTTTCTGTGTCTGCAAAGTTTGTGCACATCAGAGGAAGTTTCAAAGGTTGTCATTGAGATTCATGCTCATATGTAAAAGACAAAATGAGCCGAGCTCCTCTCTGGATCCACAGAAACGCAGCGAGCGAGGGAGGGAGGGAGGGAGGGAGGGAGCGCGCTCAGAGGAAGAGAAATGAGAAATGTCTGTGGAGGATTTCATCTCTAACAGCATCATTTTATCAAACCAGGCAGTCAGAGAAAAAGGCAATCATCGATGTAATTACATCTCCAGATGGAGAGTCGTTTGCTTTAGAGTAAAAAGTTGGCGCCCGTCCTTATATGATCTCACTGTAAGAACTTTGAAGAGCTCGCCGCCGAGCGAAGAGCAGGAAGTGGATTAATAACACGACTCAACGCCACATCCAGAGATTCAAACAGTGACAAAGAAAACTGATAAACGGACGGAGACGTGAACTAAAGACGATAAAACAACAGCTCATCTTCACTGCCTGACCCAGAACAAGAGCAAACTGCACCAAGCTGCAAAACCACCAGGAGGTTTTTCCCACGGCGGTTTATGAAGTGGACTTTGACGTGAACAGAAACTCTTGGAGCTCTCAGTGGAAACAATCAGCGTGTCGAGATGTTTCCCTCCACAGGAAGTGATGTCACATGGTCTGTGAATAACCTACAGGATATTAAACACGTGTTGATTCCAGCACTGCTCAGATCTCCATCCAGTGTTGCCATGGTTACCTTGTAAAAGTAATCTGATTACTGATTCCTCCTTTCAAAAAATAAGTTAGTAACTTTGCAGATAACTTGTTTTTAAAGTAAGAAAGTTAGATTAAAAGTTACTTTTTAAGTTACATTCAGCAGCTGCCGACAACAGCACATCACCTCAACATCAAAATAACGTTTCCAGTTTTTAACAGTAACATCAGACAGTTTATCCCCTGACGCAGAGTATCTGCAGGTTCCAGCAGGTCCAAGACCGTTTAAGACTGTTTAAGACTTTTTAAGACTTTTTAAGACTTTTAAAGACTGTTCAAGACTTTTTAAGACTGTTTAAGACTTTTTAAGACCTTTTAAGACTGTTTAAGACTTTTTAAGACTTTTTAAGACTGTTTAAGACTGTTTAAGACTGTTTAAGACTGTTCAAGACTTTTTAAGACTGTTTAAGACTGCTTAAGACTTTAAGATTGTTTAAGACTTTTTAGGACTGTTTAAGACTGTTCAAGACTTTTTAAGACTGTTTAAGACTGTTTAAGACTGTTCAAAACTGTTCAAGACTTTTTAAGACTGTTTAAGACTGCTTAAGACTTTTTAAGACTGTTTAAGACTTTTTAAGACTGTTCAAGATTTTTTAAGACTGTTTAAGGCTGTTTAAGACTGTTCAAGACTTTTTAAGACTGTTCAAGACTTTTTAAGACTGTTTAAGACTGCTTAAGACTTTTTAAGACTGTTTAAGACTGTTTAAGACTGTTCAAGACTTTTTAAGACTGTTTAAGACTGTTTAAGACTGCTTAAGACTTTTTAAGACTGTTTAAGACTGTTTAAGACTGTTTAAGACTGTTCAAGACTTTTTAAGACTGTTTAAGACTGTTTAAGACTGTTTAAGACTGTTCAAGACTTTTTAAGACTGTTTAAGACTGCTTAAGACTGCTTAAGACTGTTGAAGACTGTTGAAGACTTTTTAAGACTGTTTAAGACTTTTTAAGACTGTTTAAGACTTTTTAAGACTGTTTAAGACTGTTTAAGACTTTTTAAGACTGTTTAAGACTTTTTAAGACATTTTAAGACTTTTTAAGACTGTTGAAGACTTTCTAAGACATTTTAAGACTTTTTAAGATTGTTTAAAAATCTTTTTAAAGACTTTTAAAGATTTTTTGGACTTTTTAAGACTGTTTAAAATTTTTAAGACTGTTGAAGACATTTTGACTGTTTAAGACATTTTAAGACATTTTAAGACTTTTAGACATTTCAAGACTTTTTAATGTGTAAAATTTCTGTAAACACTGGCGCTTGCTGAGGGATTCTGCTGTATCACAATCCAAACAGACATCATCATCCAACTCTGGATAAATGTGCACTTACCCATATTCCCTGACCAGCTAGCCAGCTAGCATGCAGATAATTTATATCACAGGGATTAAAGCCAAAAGATGACTGAAAATGAAAGAAAACAACAGAGGTTTTTATTTTTCTATTCTATGAATAAAACTGACATGTTTTTTGGAGCTAAAGATCTAAGATGACAGTTGTGAGCTTGTCTCTACTTTCTTTAACAAACCAGACCTTCACTCAAATTCATTTCAGTGCTGCATACAGTGACAAAGGAAACTGCTGTTGTTCATAAAACTCAGAGTAAGTTAAAGTATGAAAAAGTTAATAAAGTCAGGGGGTCTGTGGGAAAGTCCCCAAAGGAAAAAAATCTGAATTTTTCACCAGATCCCAAAGTAAAAGTCCAGACATGACAGGAAGTGCACACTGATGCTCGCTACCACATTAAAAGCCCTGAACACAGAGTGGACTTCATGTAGCAGATAAAAGCTCCGACTGCAGCCTACTTAAAAAAAAAATAAATAAAAACATTAAAGAGTCCTGCCCCCAAAAATGTAAGATGGATTTAAGACCAGAAAATGACAGTACCACAGGGAGGTGGAGGAGTAACTGTAATCTGATTACTGGTTTGGAAAGAGTACAGCGTCAGATTACTCCTTCCTGAAAAACGTGGTCAAAGAGAAACACGTTGCCTCCAGCGGTTTAAACTCCGCCCCTCTCTGGGTTATAAACCACAAACAGCCAAAGCTAGATCCTGATCCTGGTTCTGAAGGAGTCCCCTCTGTGGACCAGATCCTGACAGGAAAACCTGGAGCCAGGTTTGGTTTTGTTTCTCTGGACTATTCTCCCCCTGCAGCTGAGAGTCTGAGGGTTTTAAACCTGCAACCCGTGGTCCCCGTCAGGAGCAGGTCTGAGAGCTGTTAATGGACGGCTCAGCTAACGGCTAACTGTGCCGGGCCGCTCACCCAGAGGCCGTTACATAAACTCTGCATGAAGTGAACGGAGCATCAGACGCCGCTCTGCTGTGAGAGGACGACGCCGCCGTCCCATGTTTTATTCCCGTAAGTGGAGTCTGAAAACAGAGAGAGGCCTTTCAGAGGCGGCGGCCTGGATCGGCGCCCTGGTTCAGGTCAGGACAGCGAGCTGGAGAGGCGTCCTGACAGCCGAGGTGATCCAGGGGAACTCGTTAACCAGGTTCAGTTTAATGGAAGTTTAATAGTGCAAGTTGTCCATAAGTGAATGGACATGACACCCAGACTCTGAGACACGCCAAGACACATTTACAAACACGCCGAGCGGAGTAATGAGCGCCGCTTCGCCCGGCGTTTACGTCTAATGAGATTTTAAGTGTCTCCTCACTTAGTCTGATTAAGACCTTTAGAGGAGGAGGAGGAGGAGGAGGAGGAGGCTCCTTCATCCTCTCCCTATCTGAGCCACGTTTCTAACTCAGAAAAACTCTGACAGAAAAGCAGCCGTCAGAGAGTTTCTCTACGTTAACCCAGCAGACTCCGACTTTATGAGCCGCGCTGAAGTGAAGGTCTGAGGACTCCACATCCAGCAGGTCCCAGACTTTGGCTCAGAGTAATATCTGAGTTTCCTCCACAGTTGTTGCATTTTCTATTCACCGTCATCCATCACAGATAAAGACTTTGGTTGAACATTTAAAGTTCAGAGGAAAGAAAAAAAGAGGAAAGTTTGGAGGAGAATAAACTTTAAACATTCATCAGATGGATCGGCACAGAGCAGACGCTGCTTTTAGAAACAACAGACTGAACAAAACCAGGACGACAAAAACATCTGCACGAGTGAAGCCAAAATGTAAAGTCCTGCTAAACAAACCACATCACAATCTGCAAAACAAAACAAAACAAAACAAAACAAAACAAAACAAAACAAAACAAAACAAAACAAAACAAAACAAAACAAAACATGAACTTTGACCTTCTGTTCTGACCATCCCTATCCCAACTCACTTTGATTAAAGTCGTTCAGGAGCCACAAAATATTTCTTATCTTCACAATAAAGACAAAAAGTGTATGAAAACAATGTAAAACAACAGACGTTCTTTGTGTTTGTAAAATTGTACATGTGATGTCTTGTTTTATAGTTTCAATAAATTTGCAAATATCAAAATTTAAATAGAAAAATGTGTTACGTCATAAATTATAAATGTGCAATTTTTGAAATTTCAGTAAGTTGCAAAATTTTCAATGAAAACATTCAAAGTTTTGCTAATTCTATTTTGTTTTAAATCAAAGTTAAAAAATGACCAAAAAATGCATGAAAATTTCAAAATTCCAAAATTTGGGAAATTCGCAAAAAATTATATCATTATTTTAAAAATTGTTTATTAAAAAAAAAAATGTAAAAAATAAAAAATAAATACAAATCAAATTTAAATAATTTGCAAAAATTTGTCCCAATAAAAAAAAATTCTAAATAAAAAAATGCAATATCTATAGATCTATATATTTTAAAAAAGTTCAAAAAGAAATGAATGTCAAAAAACTTGCACAAATCTAAAAAAAAAAAAATATATAAATCTGAAAAAAAAACCCACAGGTTATTGCAATAGGTGATGCATATTTAATTTATAAAATGTTCACATGATTTTGTTAAGTGTTAGTGTCTTTAATTATCAATACTTTTTTTCAACATTTTCATTTAAATTACAAGGAGCCACTGCAGAGGAGTCAAAGGGCCGCATGAGGCTCCAGAGCCACAGGTTGAACACCGTTGAATTAGATCATATAATAATTCATCCACTGTGTCAACAACAGAGAGGATGAATCTGGAGTTGATCTGATAGAAAAACTAGTTCTTTAAAGTAAGTATCCTGTTGATTTAAATTAAAAAAAGGTTTAAAAAATCCAAAACAAGGAAGCATAAATTAAACTAAAACTTCTGGGCTTCCTGTTGTGATTTCAGCGAGTCGATGAGAGACTTTTTGTAGATCTTGAGAAGGTAGATATACACCAAAACTGTCAGGCTCAGAGGTTAGAGTCGGAAAATAAATGGATTCCTAAATCCTTCTTTGTGACTGACTAAAGTTTTAAATTTGATCTGACTCACAGCACGCTGAGGGCAAACACTTTCAGGATAGGAAACGAGGAGTATTAATCCTTAGCATTCCCAGAGGCCTTTGCTGCCAACCCTGTGGTCAGGCTCGGGCTCCAACAGTGGATAAATCTGAACAACAGGACAACATAGAAGAGAGTATCATCAGCATAAAGTATCATCAAGAAGAGATTAAAGCTAAAAACCTCAGGTATAGATTTAAAAAGATGGGACCGAACATGGACCCCTGGGGGACACCTCCCTGGCTTCATGTTGGAACAGTCTGGACACTTGTTGTGATCCAGATCCCTCAGACTCCAGAAAAAGACGATGATATGAAGAAAAAGACAGAACGCGGAGCAGCTCCTCTTGTTAGCGTCAGAGAAGTGGATGAATGAAGTCTGGTGTCTGTGACCTACTTTCACAGCCGGCTGCTCTGGCTCTGGATAAAACTTAGAAAACCAGTTTCAGAGAGAATCACACAGAGGTGCCACGAGGTTAACGCATCATCCGTCTGAACCGTCAGCCAGCTGTCACTGTCACCGGGTCATCACTGAGCCCTGAACCAATCAGGACGGGCGTCTGCGAGGAGACGCAGCAGAGTCAGTGTCAAAGACGGGAGTCGCTCCTCTCCTTTCACACGCCTCTTTGTCTCTACTGTACACGCAGC
This sequence comes from Halichoeres trimaculatus, assembly GCF_033239565.1. Classification (NCBI taxonomy): domain Eukaryota; kingdom Metazoa; phylum Chordata; class Actinopteri; order Labriformes; family Labridae; genus Halichoeres; species Halichoeres trimaculatus. The sequence goes on along the minus strand of NW_027437182.1, from coordinate 428,238 downwards.
GCCAGGCGGACGGCGTGTTTGACTCCAAAGTAGGCCACGCCCTCACCCACACGCCGTCCCCCACACACCGTCACCCACATACCCTCACCAACACGCCGTCACCAACACGCCGTCTGCTGAATAACTACAGCAGCGGCGAGGCCTGACAGTGACATCCACAAACCCTGAGCACAAATTAGACGAATGTAAACCGGAGCACGCGCTGGACGGGGACACGGAGGCAGGGCTGCTCATTAATATTTCATGTCCTAAAAACATTAAAGGGCTATTCCGCTGCTTCTGGGAGGTTTCAGCATATTTGTATAATTTACGTTTCTTCCAGCTATTTTTAAAAACCTCTTTTGCAGGGTTCCCTTCTCCAGGAGGAGTCTGGTTTTTGTTGAGCGTGCAAACATCTGGAGCGTTTTTGTTTTTATATTGTTGGTGTGAATTATTAGAAGTTACCACAAACATTTGGCTACGTGTTTGTCATCCAGTGAGAAATGTCTGAGATGCTCCATGACATCTGACAGATATCTAACTTAAAACGCAGAGAATAGAAACAAAGTGTAGGAATATCAGCAGCGTCTGAATCTGAGGAAACTCTAATGATCTGAAGCTGAAACGAAGCAGTCGAGCTGTTTTTCTTCAGACTGAATCAAAGCGGAGAAACATCTATCAGAGACAGTCAAAGCC
>NW_027437182.1:300063-422563 GCF_033239565.1 Halichoeres trimaculatus | reverse complement strand
ATTATCAGGGACGTTATCATCAATGTTATCAGCAAAGTTATCAGGGACGTTATCAGCAATGCTATCAGCGACATTATCATAGACATTATCAGCAACATTATCAGGGGTGATATCAGCAATGTTATTTGTGCCATTATCAGCGATGTTTTTAGCAACGTTATCAGGGACGTAATCAGGGATGTTATCAGCAATGTTGTCAGCAACATTATCACCCACATTGTCAGCGACATTATCAGCGACATTTCAAGGAGTTGAGAAGAGGAGTGAGAGGAATCATTAAAGACAATGAGACAGGAAGACAAACAGTCCAGATCCAGTCCGTCAGAGACCTCAAACTGGACTTTGAAAAAAGGCTAGAGAGACATGTGGAGCTCTAAAGAGCCCAGAAGAACTCCCAGACTACCCAGGACAGACCCAGTCAGGAACTGTCCAAGTGTCAAAGAAGACCGTCTCTAGAGCCCTGATGGGGACTGCTGAGGAGGCCAAGAAAAAGTCCACTTCTACTGGAGACAGAGAGAGACCTTCAGGCCAGCAGACTGATGGGTGCTGAAGACCATCTGGAGCTGGATTCTGCAGACTGGAAGCAGACAAGGTCTGCCATGGTCAGAGGAGACCCAACTGGAGCTCTTTGAGGAGCCTTTCCACCAAGTGGTCCGGTTTGGTCTTGGTTGGATCACTTGGTCTTGATCCTGTTTGTGTTTCCACAGCTAACCCAGGCGGCGTGTTAGCTGGATGCTGAAAGCCAAACAGGAAGTTCTCAGGAAGTGGAGATTTAAACATGGCGGGTTATGTGTTGTTCTCTATCACCGCTGTCACACAGGAAGTGACCGTTCTTTCCACCAATCAGCAGACGGCAGTGATTCTAGCTCCACCTTCTGGGGTCAGATCAGTTTAGTCTGACACCCCAACAGAAGGGAACCAGAACATGGGACGGTACGGGTCAGAGGTTTGGGGATCTTTGGGTTTGACTCAAAGGAAACGTCACAAAAACAAAGAACAACAAAGAACAGAGACACGTGAAGATTTGGAAAGAAAACCTCAAGTAGTCAGCTGGAGAACTGGGTCTAAGTCGAGGTCTGGGTCTGGGTCTGGGTCTGGGTTGTGGATTTGCCTTCCAACGTGACAACGAGCCAGAACAGACGTGGCTCCTGGTGAAGAAACCCTGACCTGAGTCCCACTGAGAGTCTGTAGGGGGGCTGAACTGAAGACCAGGGTCCAGGCTGGAAGATTTGCCACACTACGACAAACGATGCTCAAAGAGGGATCAGGAGAAACCGAGTCCGCTTCATCCAGAGGAGAATTTATTACAACAGACGAAGGAAGAAATGGACGGAGTTTCTGAGGAAAGATAAACACACAGACGAACACGCAGCTTCTTTCCAACCATCGTCTCTGAAAATGTAAACAGCAACCTAAACCACACACACACACACACACACACACACACACACACACACACACACACACACACTTCTGAAAATATGAGTCACAGCATTCATCCTCACACTTACCCCCACACACATACACACTGAGTTTTCTGAGCTCGTAGATCTGATTTTTTATTTTTTACCATGATCATTATTTTTCTATCAGGTGGTAGTGTGTGTGTGTGTGTGTGTGTGTGTGTGTGTGTGTGTGTGTGTGTGTGTGTGTGTTTTCTGGAGGGTTTCAGTCCACGCTTGCTTCATGAGTTCAGACCGCTTTGGCAGGTCTCTCCGTGGATCACATCTTGATCTTTTCACGGCTGTCTAAACTGAAGAAACTGCTCAGAAAGTGATTTTTTCCTGATCGGACAGCCGTGAAGAGATCAGACGTGAGCTGCTCGGAGAAAAAACACTCAGCTACAGTCGAACTGAGTCTAATTAGAGCCGGGCTGAAGGATTCAGGGTGCAGACGCTGCTCACGCTTTGAAGGAAGTCAAAAACCTTGTGTTATATAACCATAGAAACAGCCACGATGCTGAACGTACAGATCAAAGGTCTTCAACCTGTGGCTCTGGGCCTCATGCGGCTTCTTGTTGCTTTAAAAATATTATTAAAATAAAGAATTTTTGATACTAAATGAAATCATGCGTTGATATTTTGTTGAAGTAAATCTTCATCACCTCTATCAACAGGTAACAATTTAGATAAATGATTGATATGTGGGAAGAAATGAGTAAACTACAAGAAATAATGCGTTGAGTGATATTATCATTATATATTTTATCAAATTCAAGTATTCTGTGAGAAATGTTTAAATATTTGGGATTTATTGAATTTTGCTTGTTTTTAAATAATGTTGCTTTTTTTATTTTTTTATTTTTATTTTTTTTCTAATTTCAAAATCTTTTTAAAAACTTTTGCAAATTTTTATGTTTTTGGGGGGAATTGTTTTGATTTTTTTTTTATTTCAAAATCTTTTAAAAAACATTGGAACATTTTTTTTTTGGGGGGGGGGGAATTTTTTAAATTTATTTTTAAAGTCAAAATCTTTAAAAAGCTTTTTTGCAAATTTTTAATTTTGTGGGGGGATTTTTTTTGGATTTTTTAATTTCAAAATCTTTTAAAAAAACTTTTGCAAATTTTTGAATTTTTTTGCAAATGTATTAAAAATTAAAAACCTAAGACACCACATGTAGAATTTCATTAACCAAAAAAACTTCTTTTTTTTTAGATAATTATTCAGTAGATTTCAACTGTGTATATAATTTTTGTTCACTTTTTTGTCTTTATTGTGAAGGTAAAGCAGTTTTTGTGTCTCCTGAATGACTTTATTCCAGGTGAGCTGAAGGAGAAATGGCTCCTCTGACAGTAAAGGTTGCTGACCCCTGATACAGACAGAGATATAGGACGTGTGAATATGGATGGAAATGAAACCACATGTGGTCTGACATTGTTTGTAGGTGGGGCAGGTAGACGCTTGGTTGAGGGATTCTGAAATCCCACACAAAGACACAAAACCTCCTCCAGGACTTAGTGTCTGTTTGTTTGGGTCTGAATGTGTCGGCTCTGGGAGATGGTCGACCTGTCACGGCGTCACTGCAGGAACATCAGCCCAACGTTGATGACAACGAAGCACTGCGGACATCTCTCAGTCTGACACCGGCCAGATGCACCAACGCCACCAACATCAGTGGATGACAGCCATACATGTGTGTGTGTGTGTCCCTGTGTGTGTGTGTGTCCCTGTGTGTGTGTTTCAGAGAGTACCCTGGTCCCCTGCTGTGCCTGAGCAGCAGAAAGAGAGATGACAGAGAGGAAGCAGAGTCATCAGAAAGACGGATGGATGGATGGAGAGGCATGGGGACGGAGGACAAACGGAGGGAGGTGAGGACGGTGGGGAGGAGGGGGAGGCTGTTGAAAAGGGAGAAAAAAGAGGAGTGAAAAGAAAAAAGGTAGCGACATCTGCTCTGGCTGCCTTCAAACCAATGTGACACATGAAGGAGGAGGTCTGCCTGAATTTATTACTCTAATAAGATTCTCCTCAGAGCTCAGAGTACGCTAAACAAACACCGTCAGAGCAGATCCCTCTCTGCTCTCCAAACTCTGGCTCTTTACCCAACATTAGCTTAGCATTAGCCCAACATTAGCTTAACTTTAGCCCAACATTAGCCCAACGTTAGCCTAACGTTAGCCCAACATAAGCCCAACATTAGCCCAACGTTAGCCCAACATTAGCCCAACATTAGCCCAACATTAGCCCAACATTAGCTTAACATTAGCCCAACATTAGCCCTACATAAGCCCAACATTAGCCCAACATCAGCCCAACATTAGCCCAACATGAGCTTAACATGAGCCCAACATGAGCCCAACTTTAGCTTAACATTAGCCCAACATTAGCCCAACATAAGCCCAACATAAGCCCAACATTAGCTTAACATTAGCCCAACATGAGCCCAACTTTAGCTTAACATTAGCCCAACATAAGCCCAACATGAGCCCAACATGAGCCCAACATTAGCCCAACATTAGCCTAACATTAGCCCAACATTAGCCCAACTTTAGCCCAACATTAGCCCAACTTTAGCCCAACGTTAGCCCAACATTAGCCCAACTTTAGCCCAACATTAGCCCAACATTAGCCCGTTAGCCCAACATTAGCCCAACATTACCCCAACGTTAGCCCAACATTAGCCCAACATAAGCCCAACATTAGCCCAACATTAGCCCAACATTACCCCAACGTTAGCCCAATATTAGCCCAACATTAGCCCAACATTACCCCAACGTTAGCCCAACATTAGCCCAACATTAGCCCAACTTTAGCCCAACATTAACCCAGCGTTAGCCCAACATTAGCCCAACATTAGCCCAACGTTAGCCCAACGTTAGCCCAACATTAGCCCAACATTAGCCCAACATTAGCCCAACAACGGTTTGGAAATGGAGAAGTTACTGATCACAAAGTTTAAAGTTTTATTGTAATCACTGGTTTTAATCTTTCAGACTTCATGTGTCGAGGTCGAACTATTTAAGCTCTTCTTTGAAACTAAGGCAACATCGACGGTATAATGTTTTCTCAACAGCAAACGTTCTCACTCCAGCTCCAGTGTTGGTCTCTAGACCCAGTATTATCCTACCTTGATCTCTGGTCTGGACTATTTGTTGTCCTACCTTGGTTCTGGTTTTGACCCAATGGTTTTTTTTCCCCTGAGTCTTGGTATTAACCAAGTTTCGTTCCACCTTGGTCTGGTCTTGACCAATGCTTGTTTCTACCAAGTCTTGATCTTAACCAAGTCCTGTTCTTTCTCTGTCTTGGTCCTGACCCAGTCCACCCCTGCCGTGCCTCAGTCTGACCCAGTCTGACCCCACTCCAGTATTTGTGACCCCATCATTGTCTTCACTGATCTTGATGTAGACCAAGGCTTGGCCTTCCCGGGTCTTCGTCTTGACCCATTCTTTTCTACCTTGGTCCTAGTCTTGTCTAAGTCCTATCCTGCCTCGGTCTTAATCTTAAACAAGTCCTCTTTCACTTCTTTCTTATTCTTGACCAAGTTCTTTCCTGTCCTGTTTTGGTCTTGGAGCAGACCAGTCTGGCCATGCCTTGGTCAGTACCCAATCCTGTCTCCTCTAAGTGTTGGTCTTGATGCAGTCTTGTCCTACTTGTTCCTGACCCCATTTTTTTCTTCACTGGTTATAATTTAGGTCAAGTCTTGGCCTGTCCTGGGCCAAGGGATGAGAACTGAATTAGGTACTTTTATAGGTACTTTTATAGGTTCTGACCGAATTCTGTCAAAAGTACCAGGTATCGATTCAGGTAAAATCAAAGGTACCATATTTAGGTACCTAAACGCATCGCTGTAACTGGGAGGGGGAGGAGGAGCAGGAGATTTTCCATACTGAACACGAACACAGCATTACAAGGTTAAATTTTGAAAAAATGAAATGTTAAATTGAAAAAAATACATTTTATTATTAAACAAATTTTAAACAAATTGTTTTCCATATAGACACAAAAAGTACCAAAAATTGGTGCCGTTGAGTTCCGATACCATTTGATAGGTACCGGACATCTGTACCGTATGGTTTCAAATGTGAAGGGTACCCATGCCTACCTGGGCCTAAACTTGAATCTGTCTAGTCCTACTTTAGTCCTGGTCTTGACCTGGTCTTGTTGACCTTCCTACTCATCCTGACTGAGCCCACTTTTGTCTTGGTCCTGACCCATCCATGTGGTACCTTGGTCACGGACTTCACTGAGTCTTGTTCTTTGGTCTTTATCCTGACTCACCAGGCCTTGGTCTTGGCCTTGACTCACATCCTGTCCCAGTCTTGGTCTTATTTTGGACATGGTCCAGTCTTGCCACTCTTTGATCTTGGCTTCATCTTGCTCTCCTTCGGTCATGGGTTCGGCCTTGTCTTGTGATGTCCTGGTCTTGGTCTTGAAGTCGTCCTTGTGTGCCATGGCCCTCTATCCGTTAAGTTGGTCTTGGTCTGGTCTTAGTCCTGCCCTGGCTTAGTCTTTGTCTTTTTGAGCCTGGCTCCATCTTTAGTTCATGTTTAGTCCAGGTTCAGTCTCGGTCTACCTTGGACTTGGTCCGGTCTTGCCCTGCTGGTCTCACTGTTCTACCCTCTGATTTAACAAAGACGTACCCTCTCTGGTCACAGGGCTTCCTCTCTCTGCCGTCTCTGATATGATCATGGAGGCTAATTGATCGTCAACAGCATGAAACGCGACATGCAAATGAAGCTAAACAGCCCATTGTGGCGGCGCGGCGATAATTAACGACGAGGAAGAAACGAGGAAGAAGAGAGGATATTAGAGAACAATGGGAATCCCCAAACATACACAACACCAGGGAGGAGAACAAAAGCAGGGGAGGGAGGGAGGGAGGGAGGGGAGGGAGGGAGGGCTGAGGGGTGAGAGTTTGTGAGGGGGGGCAGCGAAGAGGAGGTGAATGAGGAAAAACGGTGAGGGCTTAGGCATTAATAATTAAGAGTGTGACACACACACTCACACACACACACACAGACAGGATGGGTCGGCCATGACACAGATAAAGAACAATACCCCCCCCCATTCGCTATAACTACACCGGGCTTATCGCCTGGACACAGGGCGCCATTCACCACCACAATATCATCATTATTTACACCCAGATGGAGAGGGCCTATTGTTAGCTGCCCCCTGAGTGTGTGTGTGTGTGTGTGTGTGTGTGTGTGTGTGTGTGTGTGTGTGTGTGTGTGTGTGTTGCAGATAGGGTCTGGGGGATAGATGTTCAGGCCACAGATTTATGTGCACCGTGTCTTGACCTCGTGCCCTCGCCGTCCATGGGAAGCCTCCTCAGGCCTCAGTGAGGGGTAACAGTGGGGAGGGGGGGGCAGGAGGTGTGGGGGTGTCTGGGGGCGAGAGGCACGGCTAACAATGGAGTGGACAGTGAGAGCTCACATATGGAGGCTGGAGGTGGGGGCTCAGGGGCTCAGGTTGGGGTGCAGGGCAGGCAGACACTCAGAGTCCATGTTCAGAGTAATTGAGGGATCAGCATTTGGCGTTTTCAATTAGTGCTCTGACCTCAGCGCACAGCCGGGTCCTGTCCTCAGACATAAGAGCCTCCTGACAGTAAAGCCGGCCACGATCAGGGCCAGGCCGAGCAGGTGTTACGGGAAAAGTTCAACCTAGAAAGTCTGATAAGTGTGACATCTGCTGTACAACACGGCCTGTGAACAAAGGGGGTCAGCAATCACATCCCAATGAGGCCGGGAGCCAGATCCTGGATCCAGACGCTGAAACGATTTAATAAAAACAGAATATTCTAACATTAGACATTAAAAACCAAAGACCTGTCCAAGAAAACAGCGCAGAAACTAAAAAGGTTTGATGGACCGTCAGTTTAAAAAATATCAGCATTGCTTAAATTTTTGACTTTCTATTGCTGTACAAACCAAAAGCAGCACAAATAACAAAATACAATACGGAGATAAATAAAAACATTAAACAGAGTGGGTTTTAAAATAAAATAAGAAAGAATAAGACAAACTATGCCAGATGATCAATCATCGTTGATAAAAAGCCGTGGGGAAGAGGTGGGTCTTTGAGAAGGTTTTTACACACTGTGTGTCTCTGCTCGGCCCTCCGTCACAGCCCGTACGCGTTTGATATGAACTGGTGTCAACGTTAAAAATTCTGGGTAGTGACTCTGGTAGTTTAATGTTGTAGTTTGTAGTTTATCTCTTCTTCTCTACACTTCAGGGCTGAGTTAGAAAGAGCGTGGGACAACTTCTGCTGTGCATGGCGACACATTTAGCCACCGTTTATCAACGCCCTTACGGTAACGCTGTAAAAACAAACCCAGGCGTTTGGTTTGACAGTTACCTCACATTTGAAAGGCAAACTACTAAACGTATTTTTTCATCACCTAAAAACGTTAAAGATCTGTTTTGATTCTTAAGGACACTGAGATACTTTGACATGTTTTCATTTCCTCACAAGAGTCAGTAACCTGTTCAATGTCACTTCTGGAAATATTAGTAAAATGAACTTTTATCAGACAGCTTTCCCTGATTTTACTTACGTTTTTTTTCTATGTTTAAATCTTATTGTCTTAATGTTCTATTTTTAATTTCCTTTGTTTTATCTGATCTTGTTTTCTGTCGGATTTTACCAGAATATGATTTTTTTTGTTGTGTTAGCTGTCTGTAAAGCACTTTGTAACTTTGATTTGAAAATATGTTATATAAATGAAGACAATAATTATTATTATTTTTATTATTACTATACATTAGTCAGATCCATTGGTCAGAAAATCAGAAGTCCAGTTAGTTTGAAGACGTGTTAGTCCATAATATTACAAGTCCCATAAATCAGAAGGTCCTTCAGTCAGAAAGGCATACGTTGGAAGACCTAGTGTCTGAAAGTTAGAAAGCCTGTGGTAGGAAAACAGAAGGCCTGATAGTCAGATGGTCCTTTATTAGGTCAGAAGGTCTGTTAGTCCAAAAACCAGAGGGTCTGTGAGTAGGAATGAAAGAATGACCATTTGTCAGATTGCCCATTAGTCAGGAAATTATAAGGCCCATCAGCCAGAGGAGCTTTAGTCTTAAGGGCCTGTCATTCTTATTATCATTATTATTATTATCGTAAGTAGTAGTAGTCGTTAGACATGCAACGATTGATTGGTGCCAATTTCCTTAATTTTGGGGGGATCAGTGATCGGCCCATCCTAACGAATAAAACTGATCTTATAAACCTCCAGGAAGCTCTGACAGCCAGCCATTTTTGCTTTTTGCTCCGAGACCTAAAACTCAGGACACTTTGTTGGTTGTTTAAGTTAAAACATGAAGATTTTGTTATTTCACAGGTATTGATCAATGGTTTTCAATAAAATAAGATTGGAACATTGAAGGTATCTGCTGTCAGTTAATAAAAAAATAAAAATCAGTATCGGCCCATTTTGGTATTGGCAGCTCAGGCCTTTTAAAGATTGAATATCAGTGATTGGCCAGAAAATTGTGTAGTAGTAGTATTAGTACTATAAGTAGTATTAGTATTTTGCTAAAACGGTCACCTCTGAGTCCTGACAATCAAAACGTGACCCCCTTAAGTCCAGACCCAAAGAGGAAGTTGTGTGGCACCATGTGACCTCGGTTTGATTTGAGCAGCCGTTAGTTCCTGCTCATTTATTATGAGTTATTCATGTTCCTGGGCTGGGACAAAGATGGGAACCTGTATAGATATATGACAGCGTCTCTCCCATAGGGTATGGTATACTTTCACTTTGTCTCTTAAACACTTAAATATTCTGTTACAGTTTATTTCCGTCCTTCTGTAATCGCTCCTGACACCTCTGCTTCATCACAACATCCAGATCCATCCGCCGTCACTGCGACATACAGATCCCTGCGCGTGGGGGAGCAGAGATGTGTCGTGTGTTCCCATGAGCCCGCGTGTCTGAAATGTCACTCCGTCTCTCTTTTAGCTCCCATTAGTGAATTTTAGCAAACGAGAACAAATTTGCACAAGACATCTCTGACGAGGAGGCGCCGGGCCGGGGAGGTTGTAAAGATTTCCAGGCCTGCAGGCGGTCTGCGGGGAGACGCCGGAGGAGTGGCGTGGAATATTCATCAGCGGCTCACATCTGTCTGCGCGCAAAACCACTGAGAGGGAATTTTTAACCTGCACATCAAGACGACTTTTTATCAGGCTTTGGTCTCCACTTCAACACACACATGCATTATTATTTTTCACTGTATAAAACACACACACACACACACACACACACACACACACACACACACACACACACACACACACGGCGCTGGGAACCGTCCAATCCTCGAGCGCTGAAGTGATGAAGCGACAGCCACTGATGAAATGAAAGGAGGATATCTGCAGAGACGCAGCTCAGAGACGCGGCTCAGACCCTCGGCCTGCGCGGAGTGGCCCTGCACTTTGGGGGGGGGATTCATGGACAGAAGACCCCTGGAGGGCCCTGCCAATCAAACGTAGGGGCCCTTTATCTGCCTGAGCACAAATGGAGTCCACATGTGTTGGGAAGAGAGCGGCGGGTTATCAGGCAGATCTGAGAGGAGCGGAGGAAAATCCCGCCGCTGTCTGCTGCAGCAGCGTGCTTCATACATACATACATGCAAACATACATGTGCTCTCTAACGCACACATGCCAAAACACTCTGTGTCCTACTTCTCTCCGCCTGCAGGATTTCAAGTCTGCAGAGACTTCTCAGCCCCGCGGCGTCACGTATTCTCAGAGCCTCTGCCAAACCGGCTAATTCTGTCGGCGAGGAAACATGCAGCGTATAAATAGCAGGGGTTAACGGCACAAAAGCGCCGAGCGTGGCGAACGTGTCTGTGGCGGGTTATAATTCATGAGGTGAATCTGCAAGTCAAAAGCAGGGAGGGCGCCAACCACTGGAAAGCTGGAAAGCTGAGCGTATGTTCCTCCATCAGGTTTCCTGTCCGCCCCGCGCCCGTCTCTCCACCTGTGACGGCCCGGCTGACGGCGCTGATGGACAGCCCCATTCTGACTGAAACAGCCGCTGTAATTTCCCTCACGTCGGCCTCCTCCTCCTCTCCGCTCTGAGACACAGGGTCAATAATGTAAATCTGGAAAACTTGACTCTGCACGCGAGCAAACACACTCAAACGGCGCTGCAGGGCTGCAGATGCCTGCGCCCGGAGTCGCAATTCGATTACACAGATTAGAGTTACACAATCCTGCCCTCAATAACAAAAGCAATTTTGATTTGAGAGCACGGAGGGGAAATGGAAAGAAGAGGAGGAATGTGGAAGAAAACAGTCTGAGGAGAGTCCAGAGAGGGAGGCGACTGTAGGAACAGAAATCTATTAATATTTATCTCTGGATGAGGTGATCACGGGATAACAGAAGAAGAGCAGAGACAGAAAAACAGCTCCGAGGGACAGAGCTCCTTAACCTGGATAAACTGATCCTTTGTGCTCTGTCCCTGAGTTTACAGGCCGGAGCTCGGCAATACATCGACTCTTATCATCAAAACATCGACTCTTATCGTCAAAACATCGACTCTTATCGTCAACTCATCGACTCTTATCATCAACTCATCAACTCTTATCATCAACACATCGACTCATATCATCAACACATCGACTCTTATCGTCAACACATCAACTCTTATCGTCAACACATTGACTCTTATCATCACGTATCCACTCTTATCATCACCTCATCAACTCTTATCGTCAACACATCGACTCTTATCGTCAACAAATTGACTCTTATCGTCACAACATCGACTCTTATCATCACAACATCGACTCTTATCGTCAACACATTGACTCTTATCGTCAACACATCGACTCTTATCGTCAACAAATTGACTCTTATCGTCACAACATCGACTCTTATCATCAAAACATCGACTCTTATCGTCAACACATCGACTCTTATCGTCAACACATCGACTCTTATCATCACCTCATCAACTCTTATCGTCAACACATCGACTCTTATCGTCAACAAATTGACTCTTATCGTCACAACATCGACTCTTATCATCACAACATCGACTCTTATCGTCAACACATCGACTCTTATCGTCAACACATCGACTCTTATCATCAACACATCGACTCTTATCGTCAACACATCGACTCTCATCGTCAACACATCGACTCATCATCAACACATCGACTCTTATCGTCAACACATCGACTCTTATCATCAACTCATCGACTCTTATCGTCACAACATCGACTCTTATCATCACAACATCGACTCTTATCGTCAACACATCGACTCTTATCATCAACACGTCCACTCTTATCATCACCTCATCAACTCTTATCGTCAACTCATCGACTCTTATCATCAACACGTCCACTCTTATCATCAACTCATCGACTCTTATCATCAACACGTCCACTCTTATCATCAACTCATCGACTCTTATCATCAACACGTCCACTCTTATCATCAACTCATCGACTCTTATCGTCAACTCATCGACTCTTATCATCAACTCATCCACTCTTATCATCAACACATCGACTCTTATCGTCAACACATCGACTCTTATCATCAACTCATCGACTCTTATCGTCAACTCATCGACTCTTATCATCAAGGCATCGACTCTTATCATCAACTCATCCACTCTTATCGTCAACACATCGACTCTTATCGTCAACTCATCGACTCTTATCATCAAGGCATCGACTCTTATCATCAACTCATCAACTCTTATCGTCATCACATCGACTCTTATCATCAACATGTCCACTCTTATCATCACCTCATCAACTCTTATCATCAACACATCGACTCTTATCATCAACACATCGACTCTTTTTGTCAACTCCAGATGAAGAGTTTACTGAGGTGGTTTCAATGCTTCATGTCCTCCTTTGATCATGTGGAAACCCAGAGACCCTTCGCAACCTGAAGCACCTTCAGCTCTGTAGGACAGGATCCCCCTCATTCTCAGGAGGCCTGTTAGTCAGAAAATCAGAAGGTCCATTAGTCAGAAAATCAGAAGGTCCATTAGTCAGAAAATCAGAAGGTCCATTAGTCAGAAAATCAGAAGGTCTATTAGTCAGAAAATCAGAAGGTCCATTAGTCAGAAAATCAGAAGGTCTATTAGTCAGAAAGCACATTAATCAGAAAACAATAAGAGCCTGTTGATAAGAAGGCCCATTAGTCAGACGAACTCTTAGCCAGAAGAAAAGAAAGCCTGTTAGTCAGAAAATCAGAAGGTCCATTAGTCAGAAAGCCTGTTAGTCAGAAAGCCTTTTATTTAAAAAATTAGAAGGCCCATTAGTCAGAAAACCACAAGACCTGTTGGCCTCAAATCAAAAGTCTTCTTAGCCAGATATTTAGAAGGCCTGTTTGCCCAAAAATTATAAAGCCTTTACAAGAAAACGAGTAGGCCTGTTAGTCAGTTATTCAGAAGGCCTGTTGATTAGAAGGCCAATTAGTCAGACGATCTGTTAGCCAGAAGATCAGAAGGCCTGCTAGTCCAAAAACTTGAAGTCTCATTTGTCAAAGGACCCTTTAGTCATGTATTTAGAGGACCTGTTGGTCAGAAGGCCCATTAGTCCGACAACCAGAAGGTCTATTAATCAGAAGGTCCTTTAGCAAGTCAGAAGACCCATCAGTCCCAGAAGCAGAGGGTCCATGAGTAAGAAGAACAGAACAACCTTTAGTCAGAGTGTCCATCAGTCAGAAAATCAGAAAACTCATCAGTCAAGAAGGCCCTTCAGTTTTACTGCCCATTGTCTGAAGGTCTGTGAGCCAGAACACTAGTTTTGATACAGAAATAACACTTTAACTCAGTTAGCAGAATCTTGAATGTTTGAGTTTTTTAAATAAAGTTTTACACAAAACAAGTTCCACCTGAATTCTTTCAGTTCGGCTAATATCACATCGGACATTCAAAGAAATGAATTTAAAGGAACAAAAGTTCAGGAATTGGGGAAAAGGGACGCAGGAGAGGCCCAAAAAACGCCCTAAAGGAAAGTTCACCAAACTCTCTAACAGTTTCAAGGTGAGAGGGGAAAGACGCAGTGATATGGAGCTGGGTCCAAAAAGCTCCCTGAACAGAACAAAGGTCAGAAAAACAGAAACCAAACCCCTGATGCCGAGCAGCTGATCAGAAACATAACTCACAGGAGACACTCCTTACACCAAACACAGAGGTGGCCAGAGAAGCCTTAAAAAACAACACAAGGAGAGAGGCCGAAAAGAGGTAGAGTGACATCGACTGATTTCTGAGAGAAACTGGAAAAGTCAAACCAGACCCTGAAGGATGTGGAGCAGACACACGAGGTCTCTCTACCTCAGACGGTGAGATAAGGACTCAGCACAGGGAACCTAAGGCACAAGTTTGTTTAAGCTTCTGCTCTAAAATCAGAGACGACCAAGCATGATCTGCCTTTGACCTGAAACAAACATGATGAATAAAGCAGGGGACCCAGAATAGAGCCAAGTGGAACACCACTTTCTCTGTACCTGCGTGTAAGGAGAATCAGAAACATCATGCCCCTGTCGTCATGGCAACGCCAAACTAAAGTACAAGTGACCGCTCAGTCTGAAGGTGTGGTCCATGTGTGAGGTGACGAAGTGTTCAGCCTCTCGCTGTCCCACCTGCAGTACCCCAAAGACCCACCAGGGGGCTGCTAACCCGACTCAGGGAAATGAGCGCCTCATAAAACAACGGCCATGGCTCTGTGTGTGTGTGTGTGTGTGTGTGTGTGTGTGTGTGTGTGTGTGTGTGTGTGTGTGTGTGTGTGTGTGTGTGTGTGTTCCTCCTCTAGCAGAGATGTAAACAGATACAAACTGAGGAGAAGCTGCAGACAGGAAAATTAATGACACCTCAGGTAGTTTTTTTTTTTTTTAACACTGGGAAGAAATGCAGCCGAGTCAGCACATGTTTACACACACACACACACACACACACACACACACACACACACACACACACACACACACACACACACACACACACACACACACTGCACATCCATAGGCAATGGGATTTGTAATTTGCATTTATGCAAAGAGTGTCTGCATGTGTGTGTGTGAGTGTGTGTGTGCGCACAGATACATATTCTCTTTATGTGCCTGTCAGCGTGTGTATGCATTGAGTGTGTGTGTGTGTGCAGTAAGTGTGTGTGTGTGTGTGTCCAGATGGGATGAGTCAGAGTGACAGGGAGCAGGAGGTGGAGCTCTCTATTGGAGGAGACGCCGGCGTGACCGCACCATTGTCTGAGAGGTCAGAGGTCATGTGAGAGCTGAGGTGTGTGTATCTGTAAATATGTTTGTGTGTGTGTGTGTGTGTGTGTGTGTGTGTGTGTGTGTGTGTGTGTGTGTGTGTGTGTGTGTGAACAGCTGAGTCTCTGTCTGTTTAACGTGGTTCATTCAGACCAGCACCTGAGAGCAGAGATCCTCCATGTTTCGTCTGCTCCTCTTTGAGATAATCCCAGTGACATAATCTGAGTCTGTAATCTGTGCGTGTTTACATCAGGGTGTCATTTTTTTTTTCTTTATACAAACTTTGTTTTTCTCACATACTTCCCTTTTTGTGCAAAAATCCTTTCCTCTGTAAGTTACGCATCCTCTGTAAGGCCTCAGCCTTTTCTTCTCTGGCCTCTTCTCTTTTTCTCACACACATCCTCACCTACTCTGAAAGTTTCTCTGGCCTCTTTTTGCTCTCATGCCAAAGTTTCTCTGGTTTTCTCCTCTTTGTCCTTTTCAGCCGTAGTTTTTCAATTTCCCTAGCCTCCTTATCCTCCCCTTCTGCAAAAGTTTCTGTTGACTACGTGTCTTCTTCCACAGTTTCTCTGGCCTCCATGTCCTTTTCTTTTAAAACAATTTATTTGGCCTCCTCCTCTACCAGTTTTGTCCTCCTCAGCCACAGTTTCTCTGGCCTCTACTCCTTCTCTGCTCCTGTCACAGTTTCTCTGGCCTCTTCTCCTTCTCTACTCCTGCCACAGTTTCTCTGGCCTCTTCTCCTTCTCTACTCCTGCCACCGTTTCTCTGGCCTCTTCTCCTTCTTTACCCCTCAGCCAGTTTCTCTGGCCTCTTCTCCTTCTCTTCTCCTGCCACAGTTTTTCCAGTCTCCTCCTCTTTTTCTTCTCTGGCCTCTGTGTCTTTCCTCCTGCTCCTCTACCCTTTTCCTATCCTCCCAGAATCTCTGGCCTCCTCCTGCTCCATCATCCTCTTCCTCCTCCATGTTTTTCCCAACCACATTCTCATCTTCTCCTGCAGTATCTCTGGCCTCGCCTTCCTCTTCAGCTACATCTTAATATTGTAAATCTTCAGTTTCACACAGCGACCTGTGTATAGTGTTTTCATTTCTTTCCTTTCATGGACTTTTCATCCAACGAGCAGGAAAAGAGAAAGAGACGATCTCAAACTAAACATCGTAACCGTATCAATTCCTCTTTTCGTAGAAGCTGTCCTCTCTGGCCTCTCGGGCCGACCGCGGCTCCCAGCCAGGCTCTCACAGACAGGTTTACATTTTAATCAGAGGACAGACATAACAGGAAGGAGACGGGCCGTGCATTTTAATTAGAGCCTCTTCAGAGACGCACACAGAGCAGCTAATATTCCCCCTCAGGACCTCCAGGAGCCGGTCGGGGCTAAGCGCCGCCCGCCTCGCTGCCTGATTGTCCATTTTATAGGCCTATTGATTCCCTATCACCTCCCCGCATCAATACACCTCAGCTCATCTCTGCCTCCTTAACATGCATGGAGGTCATGATAAAAGATCTAATGGATGGAAATCCTATTAAAGGAGGAGTGGATGAAAGGATGGAGGAGGAGGGAGGGATGCACGGAGGTGGAGGAGGCTCTGGGTTTGTCTTTTGTCTGCGCTCCACCTGCTCAATGCAAACTAAGAGGGTCAAAAGACCCGTTTCAGTCCAAATAATGTGCAGTTAGGAGGGCGTCAGCTGATCCAGGAGCCTGCAGGTCTGGGAGCGAGGAGGGGCGGGGCCAAACCGCTTTCTGTCTCAGGAACAATCAGCTCTGTGTGAAATATTAAATCAGGTTATAAAGAGGTTTTTATCAGCACCCAGGAGTGTCAGAGACAGCGTCTACTCTTTGTTTCTACACGACGAGTCAGTTTTTATCCAAACTGAGTGAAAATTCATCGCCACGACGTCTGATCCAGAGAGAAACACCACGAAACACGCGTCACATCATCAACATCCAGAGAGGAATCCACAGAAACATCTGGAAGCGTCAGAGTCCCAGATCCTCAAACCCTCAGCGCGCTGCTGATGCTGTAAACCCAGACCCAGATCCAGATCCAGATCCAGACCCAGACCCAGACCCAGACCGGCCTGAAACACACAAACAGATTCCTTCCTCTAAACGCCAGCAGGTGCAGCCAAATGAAAAACAGACCTCGCTATTTTTCAACTCCAGAAAAAAGCCGAGGATGACGAAGCAAAAATACTCAGTAATTGGAGACATGTGAGTGACTGACAGGATGACTTCATCATTTCCAACAACACACACACACACACACACACACACACACACACACACACACACATCCAAATTCGCCCGTCCTCGGGAGGGATGAGGCGACCCGGGACGAGGAGACGAGCTGCAGCTCTGGTGTCGTCCTGACTTTAACGAGTGATTCACTTCAACGTCGCTGCTGTTTAAAGACGCTGAACCCTCTCTGGCCTCTTCAGGATCAGTTCAGCCTCCTGGATTCACGCCGTCCCACCTGAACACGTCGCTCAGATTCTGCTTTTTTATCCCATTGAGGGTGAACTCTGAGATAAAACTGGGTCAGGAGGGACCAGGTCTTAGTCAGGATCCAGGAAAACTAATGAATATCAAACACGGTGGCTGCTTCTGTAACGAATTAACCTCAACATCAGACACTTCAACATGTAAACAAACCAACACGGGACGTAAAGCGGGGCGTGTTCAGCTCAGGGTCTGCATCCTTTACTGTCACAGGAGACGTTTTCATTATGGAGCCACAAAATCTACTTTATCTTCACAATAAAATAATATTAGTGTTTAAAACTCTGAACAAAGTCGAAAACTCGTGAATGAGGATCTAAACAAGAAAGTTTGTTCAACAGATATAACAGCACATGTGATGACTTGGTTTTTCAGGTTGAATAAATTTGTAAATTTAAGAAAAATATGAAATACAACTAATTTTTAAAATAAAACAAAAAAGTTGGACATTTAAAAATATGCAAAAATGTCAAAAATTATTAAAATAAAAAAATATGCAAAATTTGAAAAGTTGCAAAAATTTTAAAAATTGCAAAAATCTTTAAGAATGCCAAAATTTAAAAACATTTTGAAAAACAAAAAAGCAAGATAAATATAAAAAAACAGCACGCAAAAATTCTGCAAACAATTTTAAAAAATAATTTGAATTTAATAAAAGATGAAAAAAATATTTTAAAAAAAGATTTAATCCTTGAACTTATTAACAAATATAGATAATATTGCTTAAGTTATCATTTTTTTGTTGTTTGCTAATGTTTTCCCACATATAAGTCACGTTTATCAATTTGGCCCATTGTCAGTGAAATGAATCCATCCACACAGAATTAAAATCTGTATTTTCTTCCAGAATAGTGTTTTTTTTAATTAAAAAAAAAAATTCAGAAATGTTTTGGAATTTCAAAAATTTGCAAAAATGTAAAAAAAAAAAAAAGTTCAAGCCTTTGAACAAATTTCAAAAAATCTTGAAAATTGGAATTGAGAATATTTAAATTTCATTCTCAATTTAAAAAAAAAAGGAAAATCTTCAAAAATATTTAACATCAAAATTGTGAAAAAAAATCTTAAGTTGGAATTTAAAAAAATACTGAAAACTTTCAAAAATAAATTCAATAAAATTAATAAAAAATGCAAAAAATTAAAATTAAAATAAAAAAATAATAAGGAAAAATTATAAACCTTTGACAGAATACTTGAATTTGATAACATTTATGGATAATATAGCTCAACTCATCATTCTTTGTTGTTTGCTAACGTCTCTCCACATATCAATCATGTAAATTAATCCAGCACGTTGTCAGTGAAATGAATCCATCCACACAGAATTAAAATCAGTATTTTCTTCCAGATGAGTCTTTTTGTAGATGTAGTTCTCTTCCCAGGGCTGTAAAACTTGAGGTTAGCCACAGGTGCATGGAAAGTTGGTGGGCTGTTGATGTTGTAGGAGGTGAAGTAGAGCGGTGGCAGGCTTTATTGACAGATGGGATGAAGATTTAGTTCAACTAAATGTTAACGCAGGATTTTATTTAGTGTCAGTGTCTTTAACCATCAATACCCTCTGGAAGAAAAATAACTATTCTTCATTTCATCAGTTGAACGATGATTCCTCTCTTCCTGTTAGCGAGTTTTAAAATCCATCCACAGCCTCAAACACGGACAGCTGAGTCTGTCCTGGTCAGATCCTGGAGTCACAGCGCTCAGTTTGAGCTCCCTCAGAGGTTTTTTTTTCTTTCAGAGGATGGCGCTCTGAGTTGGCGAGCGTGCGTGGGGACGGGCAGACGGGTAATGACTCTCTCTAATAGGGCTTAGTTCAGCTGTCCGCAGAGCGCCGTCTGGCCACGGCCTAATCTCTGCTCCGCTGTCTGACTCGGCACACTCTGTCCCAGTCAGCCAGGGGTTAACCTACAAAGGGAAGGGGGGAGGAGGCGAGGAGGCGAGGACAAGGGAAGGAGATGTCGAGGGTGGTGTCAGTCATCCGGATGGACAGACAGCAGCACGGCGGCGAGGAGTGATGTGGACGAGGAAGCCGCGGTTAATGAGCGCTCGGCATCGACCCTGAGCGGAGGTAATGATGCTCAGAAACACGCAGCGCAAATTAGCTGCTGAGGAAAGGAGGGAAGGAAGGAAAGAAGGAAGGAAGGAAGGATGAAAAGGAGAAACTAATAAGAGGGTCAGGACAAACACGGCGTGGACTGAAGAGCGGGACAGTGGTGCTGACCTTTGACCCCGCTGAGGTAATGACGCTGCTCGTCAGGACGCTGGTGCTGATTAAGGGAGCAAGTTAAAGGGCAGAGGAGAGGAGGAGGAAAGGAAGGATAGAAAAGGAAGGACAGAAGGATGTGTTCAAGATGGGAAGAGGAGAGGAGGAGAAAGGAGGCCAGGCTAGCTCCCTCAGCTGGTGGCGCTGACCTTTGACCCCTAGGACAGAGGAAAAGAAGCAGGGAGCAGAAATGAGCGACTGTGCTCGCCGTGATGATGACGTTGAACTGTAACCTCTGCGCAGCTAACGACAGCGCCAGGCCTCAGCTAACGGATTAGCCACGGTGCTAACCAGCGGCGGGAATCCACAGGGGAGCGATCTGCAGAGGGAGACATGAATCTTACGGCGTGCAGGCGCGGCGGGATGGACCCGGGCCGGGGGATTTGGTAGATTGATGGACCCTTATCTCAGGTGATGGCAGCTCCTGGTCCCCAACGAGACGGTCAAGGCCTGGTCCTAATGATCCTGTGTGTGTGTGTGTGTGTGTGAGGCAGATGAGGCACACACACACACACACACACACACACACACACACACACACACACACACACACACACACACACACACTTTGTTTCCTGATCATGAGCAGGCGAAGAGTCCAACGCTGACGAATCGATGTCTCATTTCCATCAGACGCGTCCTCGTGGCGCTCCATCATCACGACGTGTTTCAGGAGACTTCACTCACGACTGACATGAAAATCTTTGACTTCTTCAACACTTTCCTGAAATCAAAAGCTTCTTTTGATAAAAACAAAACAAAAAGTCTCTGGCTCGTCTAAAAATCTGCTCAGGTTGGTCTGAGGATCCAGGTCTGGGACGTTAAAGCAGCAGCAGCGTAGCCCCTCTTTAAAGTTCAGGCTGGTATAAACCACATTTATCCTCATTTAACTCACCTTTCTGTTTTTCTGTCTTTCTGCTCCTGAAATCAGCTTCAGGTGTTAACACAGGTGTGAATCTGATTCTGACACAGCGTGGATGCTGAGTGTGAGCGTGATCGAAAACCTGAGAGGAGAGCTGAACCTGTTTCTACAGAGCGTGTGTGTGTGTGTGTGTGTGTGTGTGTGTGTGTGTGTGTGTGTGTGTGTGTGTGTGTGTGGATCTTAAAGGTTAGAGGAGTTATTGCAGCACATCAGCAGCATTGTGCCTAGAAAGTACATAACATGCTGCACACACAGTTTAGAATAACACACACACACACACACACACACACACACACACACACACACACACACACACACACACACACACTGTCACGAGCTGCTGGTTATGATGGAATGAGGAGATGAGAAACTGGATCGATGAGTTGTGATGAAAAACCATCAATAAAGTTTAATCCTGTAAGAGCCCAGGCTCCTCCTGCTCCTCCTGCTCCTCCTGCTCCTCCTGCTCCTCCTGCTCCTCCTGCTCCTCCTGCTCCTCAGCAGTGTCACTCACACCCTTGGCCTCCACGCCACTCGCCTTCATTGTTCCTCCATCACGTCAGTGTGAAACTGGACTGACTGGTTCTGCCGGTCTACGGCTCTGTGGTTAAACATGACAAAGGAGCTGAGTGTGTGTGTGTGTGTGTGTGTGTGTGTGTGTGTGTGTGTGTGTGTGTGTGTGTGTGTGTGTGTGTGTGTGTGTCTCCTCTTTATTACCCTGAGTGAAGCCTCAGAGGTCAGAGGGTGTTTACTCTGGTTTAAGGATCTCAGCGTTTAATAAAAGAGAAAGAAAATCATCAGATCAGCTCCAAACAAAGACTGAGGACGTTTTCAGATCACCCCCCCCCCCCCGTTCACTCTGAGACAGAGACCAGAGATAAAGGAGAAATGAAACTAAGAGAAATGGAACGCGTCCAACTGATCAAAGCCTCAAAACAACTGAGATTATTTCTTTACGCCTCCACAAAAAGTAGTTCCTCTCATTTCCTGTCTGCCTGTTGACTCTGTGGATAACAATTAGTGTCATCTGAGCAGAAAGAGAGAAAGGAGGAAAGACAGAAAGAAAAAGTGAACAAGAGAAAGATGGAAAGAAAGACAAAAAAAGAAATAAAATATAAGAAAATCAAAGAAAAAGAAAAAAATCTTACAGTAAGGAAAAGAGGGGAGAAAGTAAAAGGAAAATAAATAAAGGAAAACAAAAAGAAGGGAAGGAAAGAATGATGGAAAAAGTATGAAAATAAAATCTTTGAGAAAATAAAAGGAAAATCGTGCTTTTTGACAGAGAAAAGAAAGAAAGAAAGAAAGAAAGAAAGAAAGAAAGAAAGAAAGAAAGAAAGAAAGAAAGAAAGAAAGGAAGAAAGAAAGTGAAAACAATAAAAAAACTAAAAGAAAAGCTAGATTAAAAAACAAAGGAATGAAGAAAACAAGGACAGAAAGGAAAAAAGAAAAATGAAACAAAAGAGATTTAAAGAGAAAATGAAAAAGTGAAGTAAGAGAAAGATGGAAAAAGAAAAATAAATAAATAAAATTTAAGCAAATTTAGGAAAACAAAGTAAAAATCTTACAGTAAAAAAAAGAAACAAAGGAAAACAAAAGAAAAGGGTAGGAAAGAGACGGGAAAAGGATGAAAAAATGTAAGAAAAAAAAACTGCCATTTGACAGAAGAAAGAAAGAAAGAAAGAAAGAAAGAAAGAAAAAAGGAGTAAAAGAACAAAAAAGAAAACAGAAAAGAAACAAAGAAACAAAGAAA
Source organism: Halichoeres trimaculatus (assembly GCF_033239565.1). Classification (NCBI taxonomy): domain Eukaryota; kingdom Metazoa; phylum Chordata; class Actinopteri; order Labriformes; family Labridae; genus Halichoeres; species Halichoeres trimaculatus. Next base: position 400,455 of record NW_027437182.1, on the reverse strand, counting down.
CAAAGAAACAAAGAAACAAACAAAGACCAAAAAGTCAAATAAGAAATAATGGAGAAAAAAATAAACAGTGAGAGAAAGATGAAGAGCACGACAGGAAAGAACAAGAAAGAAAAATTGATGTTAGAAACAAAAGAAAGGCCTGAAAAAGAGACACAAGGAAAAAAAGAAAGGAGAAATGAAAAGAAGGAAAAGAGATGAAAGGAGAAAAGTAAACATCTGCCTGTTGACACTGTGGTAAAAACGTATGTGTCTATTCTGTCCTGCAATCCAGACACAGACAGCAGAGGTGATCTTTAAAAGGCCACTGTGACCAGGAGGGAAAGAGCGAGGGAGTGTTAAAGGAGGGAAGGAGGAGGAGGGAAGGAGGAGGGAAGGAGGAAGGAAGAAGGAGGAATGAGTGAGGACAGAAACAACAACATGACATCTCCTCCTCAGAGTTTGACAGGAAGTCCCAGAGTTAACTTCCTGTTGGACTGAGTCAGAAATCCAACCATCACTCACTTCCTGTGGAGGCTGGAGGTAAACACGGGTAAACACTGGAGCGTGCACGCAGCGTTCCTGCGTCTCTGCTGCACAGCCCGGCTCACGGCGCCGTGTCCCGGCTTTACCCTCTTAGAAATTACCCAGCAGCACTTTCATCTGCTGATCTGCAGCCAGCTCCACTGACCCGCAGAATTAGGATGTATAGAACGCACACTTCCTGCTTCATCTCAGTAATCTGCTTTGCCACAGATGGCCGCCATTAAAGCCGCCGCCTTTGTCTCTGCAGCGGGTTTGATTTCACACATGAGCGGTTCAGGGAGTCTGAAGACAGCGGCGCCGCGTGGGACGAGCCCGATCGATGAGCTGATCCTCAGAAGACTCATCTCCTGACCGCTGGCTTTTGTTTAGGTGGTCCCCTATGATCCATGTGGTCTGACCAGGACCAGTTTGGGTTTGGATCAGTAAACTAACACAGATCCATGTGGTCAGCAGTGAAGTCTCCTTGCTCTCTGATCCAGCAGCCTCCCCCTCCTCCTCCTCTTCGTCCCTGAGGAGCCCTCAGCTTTGGCCTCGTCCCGACATTAACACTGCATACCCAGCACACCCAGCATACCCAGCATACCCAGCATGCCCAGCATGCAGTGTGAACACATGAAATGCCACGGCTGCTTGTCTGGAGCCGGGCTGTCAGTGATGAGGAACAGGTCGCTGACAGATGCTGACACCTCGGTGCGTCAGGCAGCAGGAAGGAGCTGCTGCTGAGCGCTGCCAGGAGGCGTCCTCCACCAACCTTCAGCGCTGAGATAACAAAGACTGAAGTGTTTCCAGGAGGGTTCAGAGGCCACATGAATAAACTCATGTTCTGGATCTTTCTGCTCTGCTGCTCTTTAACCTGAGCTCAGGTTTCATAACGTGGCCTAAGCTCCTGCAGCGCTACACACACTCCTGCTTTATGTGCACTTTCATGGACTTTACATTTCCTCTCTGGGGCCCAGTCTCTTATAGACCAAGTCTCTTAGACTACGTCACTCAGGCTAAATCTTTTAGACCAATTCTCTTAGGCCACTTCTTCAAGGATCTGGTTCCTAGGCAACGTTCTTTAGGGAAATTCTTTCAGCGCTAAGTCTCTTAGACTACATCACTCAGGCCAAGTCTTTTAGGCCACGTTTCTAGGCCAAGTCTAGCAAACTTTCCTAGGCCACTTCTCTTATGACCTGTCTCCTAGGCCATGTCTTTTAGGCCATGTCTCAAAAACCAGGTCTCTTAGGCCGTAGCTCATATTCCATACTCTTAGGCCATGGCTCCTTTTAGGCCACATCTTTAAGTCCATGTCCTTAAGGCCACGGCTTTTAGGCCATAGCTCTTAGTCCAAGTCTATCAGGCCAATTTCCTAAGGCCATGTCTCTTAGGCCAACTTTCTTAGGCCAATACTCTTAGGCACATTTCTAGGCCAAGTCTATCAGGCCAACTTTCTCTGGCCACTTCTATTAGCACATGTTTCCTAGGCCACTTCTATCAGACAAACTTTTTTAGGCCACTTCTCTCAGGACCTGTTTCCTAAGCCATGTTTATTAGTCCATGTTCCCTAGGACGCATTTCTCAGGCCACGTCTCTTAGGCCATGGCTCCTTTTAGGCCACATCTTTTAGACCATGTCTCTAAGGCTAAGGCTTTTAGGTCATAGTGCTTAGACCAAGTCTATCAGGCCAACTTTCTTCGGCCACTTCTCTTAGAACCTGTCTCTAAGGCCACCTTCCATGGACCAATTCTCTTTGGCACGTTTCTAGGCCAAGTCTATCGACCAACTTTCTAAGGCCAACTTTCTTAGGCCACTTCTCTTAGGACACATCTCCTAGGCCATGTCTATTAGACCAATTTTATCTAAGGCCAATTCTCTTAGGGCTTAGTCTCTCAGGGCAAGGCTCCTTTTAGGCAACGTCTTTTAGGCCGTGTGTCTTAGGCCACGTTTCTAGGCCAAGTCTTTCTCTGGCCACTTTAATTAGCACATGTCTCCTAGGCCACTTCTATCAGACAAACTTTTTAGGCCACTTCTCTTAGGACCTGTTTCCTAGTCCATGTGTATTTGGCCATGATTCTTAGGCCACATTTCTCAGGCCACGTCTCTTAGGCCATGTCTCTAAGGCTAAGTCTATCAGGCCAAGTCTATCAGGCCAAGTCTCTTAGGCCAACTTTCTTAGGCCATGTCTCTAAGGCCACTTCTCTTGGGTCACTTCTATTAGGCCAATTTTTGATAGGTCAATTCTCTTAGGGCTTACTTTCTTAGGTCAGGTCTTTTAGCCCATAGCTTCGAGGCCAAAAGTTTCCAGGAGTGTTTTGGTGACTTGAGGAATCCAGGTAAAGGAAGAAGAAAAACCCTCATGGCAAAAACCCTCCAGGAGGGAATACGTGGACTCTACAGTCCAGTGGGCTCCTGGCTCCTGGCTCAGTGGGCTCTGAGAGCTGGTGGCGGTTCAGGCGGCGGTTCAGGCGGGGACACTGAGTGGCTGCTGGACTTGACCCTAAGTGTGAACATTTAATCAGCTTAGCATGACATCCCAGCATCCCCCTGCTGCATCTAAAACCATACAGACCACTAAGCTCTGCACAGTGACCCACACCGATCCCTGCACTCACTCACACACACACACACACACGCTCACACACACCGCCCTGCACTCACAGCATACTGTACAAAGTGTATCCTGCACACACACACACACACACACAGACAGCTGACACAGCTGAAAGCCTGCACAGCTTATAGGGCCGGGAACACGCCAGACACGCTGAATCCTATTTAGCCCGTGCTTTTAGTAACGTAAAGTGCATGAGAGCGCACATAAAGCAGGAGGACGCGTGGCGCTGCAGGAGCTCAGGACGCGTTATGAAACGGAGCTGAGGTCAAAGAGCAGCAGAGCGGAAAGATCCAGAACATGAGTCCACAGAGAGAGGCGGGTTTATTAATGCAAGTAATTCTGTGTGTGTGTGTGTGTGTGTGTGTGTGTGTGTGTGTGTGTGTGTGTGTGTGTGTGTGTGTGTGTGTGTGTTCCAGTGCATTAAACCTGTAGGAGGCATCTGTGCATGCTGGAGAAGGAAAGTGTAAAGTCTCTTTCCCCGGGGAACAAACTGAGCGCTAAACACCCCGTCCTCCTGCAGCAGGCGCAGAGACAGGACGCTGCACAGAGACAGGACGCTGCGCAGAGACAGGACGCTGCGCAGAGACAGGACGCTGTGCAGAGACGGGACGCCGCGCAGAGACAGGACGCTGCCTGAACACACTCACAAGCGTAGAGATGTAGATGATTGAACTGGTTAAAAACACGCTCTAAAAACTCAGCCAGAGATTTCTCTTTAACACGTCTCTGAGGCCACGCCCCCTCTGACACGCTAACAGAGACAGAAAAAGAGTTTCGAGGAAAAAGTTCAGCTCCATCGACCTCTCTTCTGCTCCCCTTGTTCGCTGGCTGTTTACGCCGCCGTGCACGCAGCCTGAGACGATCAATCTACATCCTGTGTCACGCAAACCGCCATGTCAGGAAGCATCTCTCTGCTCGCCGCCTCCTCCACCTGACACAGAGGAGGAGGACGAGGAGAGGTAGCGTGAGAGCCAGAGGAGGAGGAGGGCACGCGAACAAGCCCCCTGTGTGTGTGTGTGTGTGTGTGTGTGTGTGTGTGTGTGTGTGTGTGTGTGTGTGTGTGTGTGTGTGTGTGTGTATCAGCTTCACTCTGCTGGAGAGAAAACTCCAGAGAAGAAAAACACATGTGCAGATGTGCTCTTAAGATTTTTTCTCAATATGCCAAGAGCTTTACACACACACACACACACACACACACACACACACACACACACACACACACACACACACACACACACACACACACACACACCACACACACACACACACACACACACACACACACACTCAGCTGTCTCAGCGCTCCTCTGAGGCTCCTGTGGGCCAACAGGAGATCTCAGAGCTGTCAAGTCCATCGGGGCCCCTGAGGGCCATCAATCACGAGAGAGGAAGAGAGGAAGGAAGGAATGAAGGAAAGGAAAGGAAGGGAAGGAGAGGAAGGAGGAAAAGGAGGATAAGAAAGGAGAAAGACAGAAGAAAAAGGTAAAGAAGGTAAAGAAAGAAAGAGAGCATTGAAAGGAAAGGAAAGGAAAGGAAAGGAAAGGAAAGGAAAGGAAAGGAAAGGAATGGAAATGAGGTAAGATGGCTGGAGAACAAGAGGGAAGAAGGAAGTATAGATGGGAAGGAAAGGAATATGGAGGATAAAGAGAGGACGAGGAACAGGTTGAAGGGAACGATTAAGGATGGAGGAAAGGAGATGTAAAAAAAGGAGAAATGTTAAGGAAACAGAAATGATTGTGATGAAAGAGGAGGAATGGAAAGAAAGGCTGGGTCTGAAAAAAGATGGAGGGAAAACATACAAGAAAAGAAAGAGGGGGGAAGGGAAGGAAGAAAGAAAGTAGGACAGGAGAGAGGAGAAAGGAAAGGGAAAAGGAAAGAGGAGACAAATGAGGGTTTAAGGAGAGCAAGCAAGGAAGGATACTGTGGGTAAAGAGGGAAAAAGAGAAGAGAAGAAAAGAGGAGAGAAAATGAAAGATTTTAAGAAGAGCAAAAAAGAGAAGAGTAGAAGTAAGGATGGAGGAAATAGAGGGATGAAAAGGAGATAAGCTAAGGAACCGAGGAGGAGTTGAAAGAAAAAAACAGTGAACGTGGAAAACCTGAGAAAGAAAGACAAACAGGAAGAAGAGGAGAGGAAGATAAGAGGAAGAAAGAGGGATAGAAAACTGAAGGTAAAGCACAGAGGAGGAGGAGGAGGAAGAGGAGGAGGAGGAGGAGGAGGTGGAAGGTGTGAGGTGATGAAGAGGGGAGGACAGAGAGAAGGAGCACGAAGAGTTAAAGATAGAAAAGAAAAGAAAACTGCTCCTCAAGGGAGCTCTGGGTCTGCACAACCTGCTCCACACTGGTCCTTTATTTACACACACACACACACACACACACACACACACACACACACACACACACACACACACACACACACACGCACACACACACACACTTTTCCTAGAGTGAGTGAACTACTCTAGCGAGAGCTGAAACATGTCAAGCTCTGTCACGCAACAAGACTGCAGAGCTAACCAAACGTGTGAGTGTGTGTGTGTGTGTGTGGTGTGTGTGTGAGTCTGTGTCTGTGTGCAGGAGGAGTGTGTGACGGACCAAACATCTTCAGAAATAGGAGGTGGCATATCTCTGGCTGCTTGCGTGCTTCAGCTCATCACTCTGCAGAGAGTGTGTCTGTGGTTTGTACGAGTGTGTGTGTGTGTGTGTGTGTGTGTGTGTGTGTGTGTGTGTGTGTGTGTGTGTGCTGAAGCAGCAGTCATCACTCAGGGTCAGTGTTTTCAGTCAGTTGCTCCTGGACATGTTATTTTACACACTAACAGAATGAAACCTCGTCCTCTCTGAGCGCGCTCAGTGAGGACAGTGTTTCCCCTCTCGTCCTCTCTGAGCGCGCTCAGAGAGGACAGTGTTTCCCCTCTCGTCCTCTCTGAGCGCGCTCAGTGAGGACAGTGTTTCCCCTCTCGTCCTCTCTGAGCGCGCTCAGTGAGGACAGTGTTTCCCCTCTCGTCCTCTCTGAGCGCGCTCAGTGAGGACAGTGTTTCCCCTCTCGTCCTCTCTGAGCGCGCTCAGTGAGGACAGTGTTTCCCCTCTCGTCCTCTCTGAGCGCGCTCAGAGAGGACAGTGTTTCCCCTCTCGTCCTCTCTGAGCGCGCTCAGAGAGGACAGTGTTTCCCTTCTCGTCCTCTCTGAGCGCGCTCAGTGAGGACAGTGTTTCCCCTCTCGTCCTCTCTGAGCGCGCTCAGTGAGGACAGTGTTTCCCCTCTCGTCCTCTCTGAGCGCGCTCAGTGAGGACAGTGTTTCCCCTCTCGTCCTCTCTGAGCGCGCTCAGTGAGGACAGTGTTTCCCCTCTCGTCCTCTCTGAGCGCGCTCAGTGAGGACAGTGTTTCCCCTCTCGTCCTCTCTGAGCGCGCTCAGTGAGGACAGTGTTTCCCCTCTCGTCCTCTCTGAGCGCGCTCAGTGAGGACAGTGTTTCCCCTCTCGTCCTCTCTGAGCGCGCTCAGTGAGGACAGTGTTTCCCCTCTCGTCCTCTCTGAGCGCGCTCAGTGAGGACAGTGTTTCCCCTCTCGTCCTCTCTGAGCGCGCTCAGTGAGGACAGTGTTTCCCCTCTCGTCCTCTCTGAGCGCGCTCAGAGAGGACAGTGTTTCCCCTCTCGTCCTCTCTGAGCGCGCTCAGTGAGGACAGTGTTTCCCCTCTCGTCCTCTCTGAGCGCGCTCAGAGAGGACAGTGTTTCCCCTCTCGTCCTCTCTGAGCGCGCTCAGTGAGGACAGTGTTTCCCCTCTCGTCCTCTCTGAGCGCGCTCAGTGAGGACAGTGTTTCCCCTCTCGTCCTCTCTGAGCGCGCTCAGAGAGGACAGTGTTTCCCCTCTCGTCCTCTCTGAGCGCGCTCAGTGAGGACAGTGTTTCCCCTCTCGTCCTCTCTGAGCGCGCTCAGTGAGGACAGTGTTTCCCCTCTCGTCCTCTCTGAGCGCGCTCAGTGAGGACAGTGTTTCCCCTCTCGTCCTCTCTGAGCGCGCTCAGTGAGGACAGTGTTTCCCCTCTCGTCCTCTCTGAGCGCGCTCAGTGAGGACAGTGTTTCCCCTCTCGTCCTCTCTGAGCGCGCTCAGTGAGGACAGTGTTTCCCCTCTCTTCCTCTCTGAGCGCGCTCAGTGAGGACCGTGTTTCCCCTCTCGTCCTCTCTGAGCGCGCTCAGTGAGGACAGTGTTTCCCCTCTCGTCCTCTCTGAGCGCGCTCAGTGAGGACAGTGTTTCCCCTCTCGTCCTCTCTGAGCGCGCTCAGTGAGGACAGCGTTTCCCCTCTCGTCCTCTCTGAGCGCGCTCAGTGAGGACAGCGTTTCCCCTCTCGTCCTCTCTGAGCGCGCTCAGTGAGGACAGCGTTTCCCCTCTCGTCCTCTCTGAGCGCGCTCAGTGTGGACAGCGTTTCCCCTCTCGTCTTCTCTGAGCGCGCTCAGTGAGGACAGCGTTTCCCCTCTCGTCCTCTCTGAGCGCGCTCAGTGTGGACAGCGTTTCCCCTCTCGTCCTCTCTGAGCGCGCTCAGTGAGGACAGCGTTTCCACTCTCGTCCTCTCTGAGCGCGCTCAGTGAGGACAGCGTTTCCCCTCTCGTCCTCTCTGAGCGCGCTCAGTAGCGTTTCCTCAGTCTGAACATGGAGCTGTGACGCAGCCTCTGGCTCTTTATGATCAGTGTTATTTTCTGAGCTAATGAGGAAGCGTGTGTTTGACGGCGTGGAGAGATTAACGCCTCCTAACACGTTTAGAGATTCAGGTCAAAAAGTGAGCGGTGTGAAAAGTCATTTCACACACTGTTTAAACACACTTAGCCTGGGTCTGTGGAGGCCTGTGGCTCTGTCAACACACACCACTCAGTCTCTGTGTGTTAATGTGTGTGTTAATGTGTGTGTTGCTGACTGATGTAAATGGTCAGGACCAAACAGAAACAGATTCATGGTGAAATGAATCATGAAGAAGGAAAGCAGAACTCTGAGAACGACTGGATGTTAAAGCAGTCATGATAACCAGATCTTCACCAGACTTCCTGAAACAATGAGGTCACCACACGAGGATCTCCTGACTGGTTCATGAAACTTTGGAAAGGAAGACCTTCACCTTTAAGATCTGGCCATAGCTCCGCCCCAGCAGGCCTCCAGGGAGCTGGCCAATCAGAGTGGAGGGGGCTTGTGGAGCAGGGGGCCTTAAAGAGACAGCAGCTAAACCGTGTCATGAAAACCCAGCGCTGCATTTTCTTTGTAGCAGCTTCAAAAAATGTTTACAGCCTTAATCGTAGAGCTGGATTGAATTTCACAGCTTTTTGAGCTGACCTCCAGTGGACATTTGTGCACTGGCTTCATTTTTCATGGGAAAATGGGGATATAGTTTTTCAACAGCAACATATTCTTTAGTTGTAACAGCAAGAGATCCTGATGATTTCTTCACAGGACCCTCACAAGACTTGGACTAACTGGTTCATGGAGGGAAGGGTCCTCAAACACCAAGGTGAACACTTAAAAACCAAAACAGTAACTTAAACGTCAGGGTTCTTTTCCTGTTTTTTAAGCATTAACAGTGTTGGTTGGAGCCTAACTACAGTGAGTGATCCCCTCCTCATCGCAGACCAGCCTCAGCTCTTCGTGCTCCACAATCATCTTCTATTCAGGTCATTTTGGAGCCTTATGTAAAATTTAAGGGCAAATTTGAGGAGAAAAAGTCAGTCAGTGTGCACAGTGTGTGAGAGGAGACCTGCAGGGACAGCAGCTGTGAAACAGGAAAAGATCATCTGTGCGCCCAGTTCAAACATGGCGCTGACACGGTGACATAACGCGCTCAGACACGTCCTGTCACAATGTTTGTGTGCCACGCCGAGGAAGACAATGAGGGGACTGCAGCTCTGCAGGAGGCAGACAGTGAGATTATTTGCTGGTGTGTGTGTTACTGTGTGTGTGTGACTGTGTGTGTGTGTGCACGTATCACTGTGTGTGTGTGTGCACGTATCACTGTTTGTACGCGGAGGGATTTTATTCCAGGAAATCCCCGGTGACGCAGGTAACGTGGAGTTAAGAGAACAAGAGGATGATGTTTGGGGATAATCACACACCAGCATGAGCCCTGTGACTGTGTGTGTGTGTGTGACTCTGTGTGTGTGTGTGTGACTCTGTGTGTGTGTGTGAAAAAGCCGGGTTAGAACCAGCTTTCCTCTTTTCTGATAAAGATAAAGGTGAAATGAGCTGTTGGACAATCCCACAGATAAATAATGTGATGCTGAATATTCACGGCTGCAGCGTAAAGACGACACGCTGCTGTGTGGGCGTCAGCCAGAGGGCAGCCAGACAGGCTCTGACCTCAACAATAAAGAGTCTTTACTGCACGTCAGCTGAGTGACGAGGGTTTGAACCCACCCAACAGATCCCGACAGACCCCAACAGACCCCAACAGACCCTGATATCCGCTGCAAAGCTGCATACTAGCTGCATACCGTGTCTCCATCCAATCCCCCGTCTCCCTCGCCTCGCACCATCATGCCCATGGTCCCACCGTCCTTCCCCACTACCCCTCTCACGTCAGCTAGCTGCTCAGCTACTGAAGCGTCATGGAGCCAGAGAAGACCCAAACCAGGAAGCTGTTACTGTTACCCTCCACAGGGAAGGGAAGAAAACAAAAAAGTTTCAAGGAAAAAGCTGAAGCAAGGAAGAGTTATGAGTGATACAGGTGCCAACAGAGACTGAATATTGGAGAAATGTACGAGTGGTGGAAAAAGTTGCAGAGGGATTTGGGACTGAAGACTGACGCAAATGTGTCTCATCAGCCAAACTGGGTTTCAGGTCGTAGACCATAGCTGTAAGTCACCGAGCTCTGAGTCCAAGTTGAGTCTACAAAAGCTGGGTGCTGGTCCTGGGTCCCAGAGATGGATCTGGCTGCAAAACTCACTGCATCAGTCAGGTATTGGAAAAACAATAGTTTTGTTTCTTTTGTCCATTATATCAGTGTAAAATACAAAGATTTGTCCAAAAACACTGTTTCATTTCACCACCTCAGCGTTAGGAGCATTTCAAACAGGTTTCAGCTCCAGCTATGAAGCTTTATCTCTTCTTACTCCACATTTCACTGAGCTCACATCCAGGCCCAACGTCCTGTCCGTAAGTTTAAGTCCTGAAAGTCCTCACATGAACTCAAAATGCAGTGATATGTGACAGATTATAGATCCATGCCTCCATCTGGCCTCAGTGTCAGCCCGTCTTTCTGAAAACAGTCTGGTTTTACCCAGTCCTCTTTAAATGATGTGAAACACAATGAGTGGCTTCGTGACATCCATGAAAATAAGCATTCAGATAAAGAGGGAGCAGATTAATTAACGATCCAGACATCTGGGCCTGTGATGTGTGTTGGAAAAGTTTGCAGCTCATCATCAGTTGGACCTGAGCTGACGAGGAGGAGTCCTCGTTTAGGCTGATTTAGATCCTGACGCTGCATACATCCAGCGCTCAGTGAGTAATGAGGCAGCTTCAGTCGCTAAACTCCACATTTTTCAGCCTCAGATCACACTTTAAAGCTCCGTGGCCCGGATCCAGACTGTCACAGGTTCTGGTCTGGGCTGCATACAGATGAAGTCTGTAGATTCAGTTCAGCCCTTCTGGTTGTAATTAGCAGTAATCTGAGTCGGAGCTACCACACAGAGAGTCTTCCCCGCTGCATGTCAAACAGCTCCCGCTGCAGAGTACCACCGCAGCAGGTAGCTCAGCGCTCAGGGGTCGGATCAGAACCAGGAGACAGGTGGAAACACAGACTGGGCATGCTCCAACAGTCACAGGGCGCTTCCCGAGCCCTGATGCAGGCGCAGAGAGCGCGCCAGAACATTTCCTGATGGATCTCTAACACGGAGCGCGCCCAGAGCTCAGAGCTGGATCAGGACCGCAGTGTCAGAGCTCAGAGCTGGATCAGGACCGCAGTGTCAGAGCTCAGAGCTGGATCAGGACCGCAGTGTCAGAGCTCAGAGCTGGATCAGGACCGCTGTGTCAGAGCTCAGAGCTGGATCAGGACCGCAGTGTCAGAGCTCAGAGCGCTGTGTGCAGGTGAGAACCCAGACTCTGCTGGACCTAGGCTCCAGTCCAGGTCTCCAGCTGAACCCTTTCCCCTCTGGTTAGGAGCTATTTTTACAGATTAATGAGATTAATGTTGATGTTTTCACTCTGCTGAAGAGGAGGGCGGCTACAAACAGGAAGTGAAAGCTTAGCCCTGCTGCCTCTGGTCAGGCCTTTCAGTCACTCCTGGACTTACAGTGGGTTCAGGTTTAGCAGCAACAGCCTGAAACATCCAAAGAGGAGCAGCTCAGGGTCAGCTTGGGCATTAGCCTAGCCACCTCGCTAACAGGAAGGTAAAACATGTTTGTCAATGTGTAATACACCTGATATTCAAAGACGAATTAAATGAGCCTCTGTGACTCTTTCCCCCCCCCAGGCTTTAAAAAAAGTTTTATCCTTTTTTTTTATCAGACCCATCCCAAGTGGATGTTCTGGGAACTGCAGTTTTTTGGGGGGATTTCTTCAGGACATCTTTATGAGACTTGATGAAATCATCAGGTCAGTGCACAGTGATCTCCTGAATGGTCTGTGACACGATGAAAGAGAATGCTGCATCAAGATCTGCCCATAGCCAATCAGGACGGAGGGGGTTTGTGGAGCAGGGAGTCTTAAAGAGACAGCTGCTGAAATGAGGGGCTGAAATAAGAAGTTTCTAAGCAGACCAGAGGGACAGAATACAGACTACAAAACAACTACTAGAATAAAAGCTCTAAACTTTCCTTAAAAACACTCAGAGAGATCAGAGAGTTCTAGAATGTAGTGACATCATCAGGGCAGAACGTAGTGACATCACAAAGACAGAAAGCTCTCTGTGCTTGATGATGAACATTCTAGAACCTCATTGATGGAGCTGCAGCACAAAGGCCGTGTAGAGCTTTAAGAACAAGAACCAGGACTTTAACATCAGTTCTTAAAGAGACAGGAGCCAGAGCAGAGACTGGAGGAGGAGAGGGTTTAGGCCTCACCACCTCCTCTGCCTGGATGTTGATGTTTTTGGTTGTTTCAGGACATTTCTGGGCGGTCACATCATCCAATCACAGCTGTGATAGTGGACGTAGCTCGTAGGAAGAAAGACACCAACAAAGTGAAACAAAACTCTAAACAGATAAAGCTTTTTCCTAAACCAGGGTGAAGCTTTGCTCAGCTTTCACTCACTTTCAGAAACTTGGAGAGCAGCACGTGATAAAGAGAGACATGAGTTAGCTTTCTGCTAACCAGGTATGTGTCAGATACCTGTGATTAGCTTGTGCTAACATGCTAAGTCAGGCGCACCGCTCTTGAGTCTCTGCCATGTAGAAACATGTTGCTACAGGTAGTTGCTGTGATAGAGAGTGTGTTCACGTAGTCACGGTCATAGGCTGTGGGTGTGTGCTGCAGCTGGCACTGAGCCATGGAGGAGGAGCCCAGTTTGAAGTCTGTGTTTACGAACATACGACCTTTAAAGACCAAGTTTTACTGAAAGAGGCAGCTGGAATCTGTTGAAGCTCTTAAACATGTTTCCTCCCTGATGTTCAGCGCCGACCAACAGCTTCAGGATCCTACTGCTTCATCCTGAGTCACACCTCGTATCTTTGTGTCTCCCAGGATGGGGATACGGGGCAGTGGCACACCAGCTGACCTGTATCACAGAGCTCAAAGCGTGATGCGGTCTGAGGTGGAGTTATGGGCTGGCTGTGACGCTGTTTGTCGCTGTATTAGCGGGACAGGTTGTAGATCCAGCAGGAGCCGCGAGGTTCGCTGGGGTCAAACCTGCAGCTCCTAAAGCCTGTTAGCTCAGAGATGGAAGAGGATGAGCGGTAATGCTGTAACTCAAGCAGTTCAGGCGAGGACGGGGTGCTGAAAAAAGGCCCGTGGACCTCAACGCTTTGACAGGAAGAGCCGAATATCAGATAAGACGCTCAGGTTAGGAGATTAACGAAGATTAGAAAAGATATTCTCAAGCAGGAGAGATAACCTGCCACACACACACACACACACACACACACACACACACACAGAGTCTGTGCTGATGTGTGATTTCTTGTGTGTGTGCGTCAAATGTTGCCGATACGTCAGTCGGGCCGAGCCTGGGAAAAGCTGTTAGCACGCAGAGCAGAGCGCGGCGACGGCGCTCTGTTTCCCAGAGTGACCTCACCCTGCTGGACGCTACAGCACAGGGAGGAGAAGAAGAAGAAGAAGAAGAAGAAGAAGAAGAAGAAGAAGAAGAAGAAGAAGAAGAAGAAGAAGAAGAAGAAGAAATGCAGGTTTCCATGTGAGGAAAGTTCCCAGGGTGGTGTCAGTTTGTCAGCAGCTGCTGAGAAAACATGAACATGTGGGCAGAGACGGAGGATGTGTGTGTGTGTGTGTGTGTGTGTGTGTGTGTGTGTGTGTGTGTGTGTGTGTGTGTGTGTGTGTGTGTGTGTGTGTGTGTGTGTGTGTGTGTGTGTGTGTGTGAGAGGATGGGTTTGTTTGGTTTGGACATGTTGCTGAGGAGCTGTTAGAGTTTCAGGGAAAATTCAGTTTTACTCTTTTCCATCTTTTATAAACTCTACAGGAGCTCAGAAAAAACAGAGAGCACGGACTGAAAGTTAACGAGCAAACAGGAAAAATTCACCATGGATTCAGAAACACGTTTCTCTGATACGATGACACGTTTAAAAAATCCCTGAATGAAGGGCTGAAATAAAGACTTCAGCTGATCAGACGAATATTAATGCAGCTGTGGTGAAATCAGACTGAACCTGACACATTTACAATATTTAACATTATTTTAATAACTATGAAGTCATGGTAGCTCACAATAAAAGTCTCTTATATAATAATAATAATAATAATAATAATAATAATAATAATAATAATAATAATAATAATAATAATAATAATAAATATGATAATAATCATAATAATAATAATAATAATAATAATAATAATAATAATAATAATAATAATAAATATAATAATAATAAATAAAATAAAAAAAATTAAATAATAATAAAAAAAATCTTCTGTTAAAACTTCTACTTTGTTAGCAATAACCAAATGAAATCACAGACATTTCTTAAAATCCAAAAACAGAAAGCCACCATTGACTGCAGATCTGTGAGCCTCAGCCTCCAGCTGTGGAAACCTCTGCCTCTGGTCGTTAGCTGGTTACCTCTCCAAAGATTAATAAATAAATTATAAACGGGTCTGTCTGAGCCTCCAGTCTCTCATTTAATCAAAGCGATGAGCGGACGGAGCAGAGGCAGACCTCAGTCTTTGTCTTCATCTGATTATTGGAGATATGACATTTCTAAACGACATTTAGGAAAATTAACACGCACCTAATTGACATTGAGGAAAACAGGGATGTAGAGTCCTAATAAGACAGTCCTAGTGTTAGACACACACACACACACACACACACGCACACACACACACACACACACACACACACACACACACACACACACACACACACTCACACACACACACACACACACACACACACACACACACACACACACACACACACACACACACACACACACACACAGCAGAGAAAAGGCGGGTCATGATAATTAACCCTTTTAATCAGGACGGGGTCGTTGTGTTATCACAGAGTAATTGCAGACTCCTAATCCTCGTTTAGAGTAATTAATCACTGTGTGTGAACAGAGCGCCTGCCAATTATGACACATAACGAGAGCTCATTAAGCATTCATACAACACAGCCAATCATCTACACCCACTTCTTCATCAGCCAACGCCATCATCAGCAAGCTCCTCCCTTTCATCATCATCATCATCATCATCATCATAATCCTGGTCCTACATTAATGTTATCCTAATATTTGGTATAAACGGTGTCAGTGTCATCAGCAGCCTGAGTTTTGTTGTTGTCTCAGTGTCTTCATCATCTCTTTATCCGACACCGCAAATAAACATAAAGACCTTAATTTTTTAAAACCACAAAGTTATCTCAAATTAATTGATAAAGCTACTTTCCTGTTTCTGATTTCAGAGCTGACTAACAGTAGAAAAAACAGTCAAGAAAATCACTCTTTTTTTTCTTTTAATTTTTTTAAACTTTTAGAATTAAGCAGATTTTTTTGTTTAAAAAATTTAGAAAATTGTTGGCAATTATGTTTTTGTAATATTATTTAAAATTTTTGAAATCACAAAATTGAACAATTTTGGCTAATTTTCTTACAAATAAGTTTTTGAAATATTACAATTTTTTTCTAATTTTGTAAATTCTTGAATTTATTGTTTAAATGTTTTTTTTTGCAATTTTTCAAAATTCTTTTTTTTTTTTTTTTTTTTTTTTTGCACATTTTTTTTTTAAATAAAAAGATGTTTTCTTGGAAATTTAGTGAAATTTTTGTGAAAAATTTTCATCACATGTACAATTTTATGAATTGCAAAAAGTTCTTGTTTGGATAATTATCTAACATTTTACCTATGCATAGAATTTCACACACTTAAAGTTTCATATTGGAGATAAGGACAAGGTAAATTTCATGTCTGTGGAGTGACTTCAATCCAGGTGAGCTGAGGCAGAGTTGCTCCAGTGAAAGTAAAGGTTGCAGACCCCCGGCACAGACTGTGTGATGGTGGGAGAGACAGAGTGTGTCCGTCTGTGAGTGTTTTGGATGGGGGAGGGGCCTACGGCAGCACCTGCTGCATGTTGAGAAGGAGCTGGTGCTGCTTCACATGAGTCTCCAAACTCCAGGAGATTTGACCCTTTAAGGACAAACAAACAAAAAAGTTGCTGGAGGGGTCTGAAAAGTAGGTAAACGTAACAGCAGAGTGGCTGAGTTGGTGAAACTGAGAAGGCGGAGCTTGACGTCTGTGTTTTTAAAACATACAGTGTTTTTAAAACTGAGCATGTGCAGACAGCTGCACATGCTCAGTCTGCATCGTTCAATCGTGGGAGGTGATGTAGTTCACTTTGCTGACTTCTCAATTATCTCCCATCAAACAGTGTGAACGTCTCCACGGTGTGTGTGTGTGTGTGTGTGTGTGTGTGTGTGTGTGTGTGTGTGTGTGTGTGTGTGTGTGTCAGTGTGTGTGTGTGTGTGTGTGTGTGTGTGTGTGTGTGTGTGTGTGTGTGTGTGTGTGTGTGTGTGTGTGTGTGTGTGTGAGTATAATATCAGGTATGGATTATCTCTGTGGGGGTCTGTCTCATCCCTTATTAACGGCCTGTCTGATGATCTGTGAGGTGAAGCTGACGCCCTGAGAGGCTCCTCGGCTCCGTCCATCCTCGGCCTCAATCGATGGAAAACTCCTTCAACTTTTGACTCGTCTGTGAGTCGATGGGAAGTATTGGCGCTGTGGGAGCCTGGAGCGTGCACGGTGAGGTAACACAGCGTTTCTGATCAGGGAGGAGCCTCGGCGCTGGCGTCCAAACTGTAAACTTTCACACTGGTCTTTCTCTTCCTGCGTTCGTCCTGAATAATAAATACAAACAGGAAGCGTGTGGGCGGCTGCTCCTCTTTACCTGAATCATTGATGCCGTCTGCTGATTGAAACTCAGAGACCATGTGAATCTTTAACTCGTCTGGAGCAGTTGAAGGATGAAAAAGGTAAAAAACGAGCGCTTTCTCCAAACCGTGACCTCGCCACCTTAACTTTCTCACCGACGTCTGGGATCAGCTGCTCGGCTCACGCTGCAAACACCAACAGATCTGCACCAGCATCCAAAACTCTGTCTGCTGGCCACCTCGCTATGACCTCACTCTGACCTCACTCTGACCTCACTCTGACCTCAGTCTGACCTCAGTCTGACCTCACTCTGACCTCACTCTGACCTCAGTCTGACCTCACTCTGACCCCACTCTGACCTCTGGCCATGGTCCTGCTGAGATCTGGATCAACAGGGACCTGTTTAACGGTCTTATCACCTGAATGGAGATGGAGCAATGCTCCCAGGTTTGGATGAACTGGTTTGACAGACTGACACAGCTGGACTCCTCCTGTCAGACACATCATGTGCTGTTTGTGAAAAGGAAGTGACAGCCAATCAGAGCAGAGGATCAGACCCTCATCCAGGAAGCTGAATGAGGGTCTGTTTAATGGATCCACATCACGTCTGTGGCTCTGACAGACTCTGGACTCTGGGACTTTCCTGAACCTTCAAATTCCAACTCTTTCTTTGTCTCATTTTTACAAAATGTACCTAAAGTTTATTTAATTATTTATTTATTTATTTATTTATTTTATCTATTTTCCTTCAAATTCAATTACAAATCTTTGTGTCACTTAAACTTTGACTTTTTTTTTTTATCAAGTTGTGTTTTTGTTACAGTTGTTTCTTCACCTTGATTTGGAAAGAACAGGACATGCTTGATGGAGCAGGAAACAAGGAAAATAAAATAAAATAAAATAAAATAAAATAAAATAAAATTAAATTAAATTAAATTAAATTAAATTAAATTAAATTAAATATTAAATTAAATTAAATTAAATTAAAATATTTCTAAATATTTTCAAAAATAAAATAAAAATAAAAATAAATAAAAATAAATAAAAATGAAAATAATAAATTTGAAAAAAAAAAGAGCCCAGGACAGAGACATAGAGATCAGGTGATGACACGATGTGGAAAGTGACCTCAGGCTGGAAACGAGCTCGAGCTGCCCTCAACAAGGACACATGAGGTAACCACGAGGTCAAGCCCACGCCTTAAACGTGACCTTGAACCAGTCCTCTGTTTGACACATGCAGGGCCTCCCTGAAAACTGCTGAGATGGTTTTGGTCTCAGATCAACAGTGAGCTCCTGGTTTACACTAGCTACTGAAACAGTCAGTTTAATTCTAATTAATTTATCAATTTATTTATTTTTGTCATAACTTTCTAAACCTAAAACACAACCTTGTTGATAACTGAATTTTCCTGTAAATGTCTATATTTAATGTGCAGTGTATAGATTACATTTCCTATCCTATCCAATCCTCCTGTTTTCACCATGAGTGGTCATGTTAACCGTTAACTGCGCAGTTTCCCTGCAGTGCATCTTTGGTTGCTTAGCAACAAACTGACTCTAATGAAGAGACTCTGACTTTGATAAAAAGTTTAAAGTCAAACACAGAGAAACAGGATGAACCTGGAGGTGTGAGTAAATGAGATTACCAGGACTTCCACAGAGACCTGTCTGTTCACCTGGGCGGCCTGTGAAGTAACCGTCCACCTCCAATCAGATTAACCAGGTACAGATAACTGCTGATGATCATGATCTCTCCAGGACAAACTTGGCCTCACCAAAGATTTCTTTTCTAGATTAATGTTCCCGTCTGGGATCTTAAAGACCTGGTCTACAGCCAGACTCCTCTGGGTCTGGAAAAGCTTCATCGGCTCCCACCTCTGACAGTCGGCTTAGCGCGGCTGTGAACTATCGCCTGAAGTGACACCATCGCCAGGACGGCGTGTTCATGACCCCGAGGTGACGGCTCGAGGAGTTATCTCACATGTGGAGGAGCAGGGCGACTGTTTGCACTCTGCGACACACAAAATCCACTTTTCCTGATTCAATCCACAGCAGGAGCCTCGTTTGGCTAACAGAATAAAAAGGGCTTCAGCGCCTGTTTGTCCGTTTGTGCCCGTGTGTGTGTGTGTGTGTGTGTGTGTGTGTGTGTGTGTGTGTGTGTGTGTGTGTGTGTGTGTGTGTGTTATGTGCGGACGTGGAGGGGAATCCCTTTAGGTTGACGGGGCGGTGGAGCCACAGTGAAGCTAATGAGATTAGTCAGAAATGGGGAGTTAAAGCGGCACACTGAGCTCGTTGGGAGATAATTCAATCAGAGGCCTGAACGCAGCGCCGGGCTCTGGACGGATCAGCCGCTCTCAGCCGCCGATAACAAGTCACAGCACAATGAGGTCGTTGAGCCACGGCCAAACGAGGACACCTTCTGATTGGAGCACAGGTCGCCGAGGAGCAGGAGGAGCAGGAGGAGCAGGAGGAGCAGGAGGAGCAGGAGGAGCAGGAGGAGCAGGAGGAGTCTGTCCAAACACCAGCGTTTCACTGACACTTGGCGTGATCTACGCTCACACTTCTACGTTCAGGACGACCTGCCCAGAGCTGCAGGTCAGGAAGACGTGTGCCATTGTGTGTGTGAGACAAATCCTTTTACCAAAGACACACACACACACACACACACACACACACACACACACACACACACACACACACACACACACACACACACAGCTGCTTGGTTAAAGTGTAAACCAACAGAGGATCAACCTCATGACGGAGACCATGAAAAACCAACGCTCATAGAGACGTGACGCTGCAGACACTCAGAGAAAACAGACTGACAGGAAGCCCAGAGGACAAACACAGGAAGTGCATCAAGCAGAATACTTGTCTGCAAAGCTTTATCTAAAATAAACATATATAATATCACCCTGAACTAAATTTCTTCTTTGGACCATTTCTGTCTGACGACAGAGCCGAAAAGTCGAGAGAGTCTGCAAAACAGGACGATGACGTGGAGAAAAAAATAAAGATAACTGGAAAAAGACCACCAGGAAAGAGAAGGGCAGTAAGAAAAACACCAAGTCCTTCTAGCAAAACTGAGACCATAGAAGGAGACAGACAAGCCGTGTAGCTCCACAGTTAGCCTGTTAGCATGGAGCCTGTGCTGGTTTTGATGGTTCTTGGTCTCACTGCAGATGGATTTGCTGATACTTGAACAGAGACGGGCTCTAGAGACAAAGCTGTGGCTCCAGAGCCTTTACCCAAGATCCATAGCCTAGGGGGACTGGCCAAAGATCCCTGGTTGAAGTCTGAGAGCCATGATCATGGCCTTGGTGTCGTGGTCTAAGAGTCATAGTTGTAACAGCCTGAGAGCTCTGACCTCCTGGCCTGCCAGCCCTGGTCCTCATGGCCTAAGAGCCTTGGTCTGGTCTAAGAGCCTTGGTTGTGGTCTAAGAGCCTTGGTTGTGGTCTAAGAGCCTTGGTCTTGGTCTAAGAGCCTTGGTCTTGCCTAGGAGTCTACATTGTGGTCTAAGAGCCTTGGTCTTGCCCAGGAGTCTACATTGTGGTCTAAGAGCCTTGGTCTTGCCTAGGAGTCTACGTTGTGGTCTAAGAGCCTTGGTCATGGTCTAAGAGCCTTGGTCTTGCCTAGGAGTCTACATCGTGGTCTAACAGCCTTGGTCTTGGTGTTAGAGCCTTGGTCGTGGTCTGAGAGCAGTGATTGTGGTCTTAGAGCCTTGGTCATGGCTTAAGAGCCTTGGTCATGGTCTAAGAGCCTTGGTCTTGCCTAGGAGTCTACATCATGGTCTAACAGCCTTGGTCTTGGTCTTAGAGCCTTGGTCGTGGCCTATGAGCCTTGGTTTTGGTCTTAGAGCCTTGGTCATGGCTTAAGAGCCTTGGTCATGGTCTAAGAGCCTTGGTCTTGCCTAGGAGTCTACATCGTGGTCTAACAGCCTTGGTCTTGGTCTTAGAGCCTTGGTCGTGGTCTGAGAGCAGTGATTGTCACCTGAGAGTCTTGGTCAGAGAGTTCTGACCTTGTGGCTTGCAAGACCTGGTCCCCATGGCCTAAGGGCCCAAGCTTCAGAGCCCCTAACAGCTTCAGTGGGATGAACAGCTGACCACTCCCCGTCTACAGCGTTAAGATGCAGAGATGGAGCTGGGTTAGTTTCAGAAGGAGCCGTTGATGGAGGACTCTAAACCAGATTCTTCCTCCTCAGACAGCTTCAGATCCTCATTAGACCCTGATCTGAGGAGCAGATTATGACACGTTAATCAGACTGATCCAGGACGACTTCCTGAGGTCTTCCTCTGAGTCTGATCAGCTGCTGTAACCTGGATCTCCTCTGACACGTTCACCTGAAGGTCTCCAGTTTACAGGGTCACTCTTTAAACTGGAACACCAGGAGCTGACAGAGACACATTCACACCATCAGGATCAGAGACCGTTGGTTAGGGGGAACTAAACCAAGTCCAGCACAAGTAGGGCCGTTTTCAGGGGGGATTTATCTCCCAAACTAAACCCTCGCCCTGACGGTCAGAACGCTCAGGATGAACGTCGGTTGAAACGCAGCGTTTGCCGTGCGTCATCCAGACATGGAGGTTAGGTTTGCACACAGAATAAAAACGACAGCACGGAGAGGACGGATGGAAAGAGAAGGAGACAGAGAGGACATCTGTTGTTAGCTGCAGGGTCTGAGTCCAGGCCAGAGATGAGGTCAGAGCCGCCGGCGGGACTCCAGCACTGACCACCGGGCGCACACACACAGGTAGGACGCCGCGTTACCAACCAGAGCCAACACACACCGTCCTCCTGAGCCTTTCCTCTCTGGAGGTCTGAGTTTCTGAGCGGCAGAGAGGACAGTGAGCTCCTCGCCGCACCGCAGACACAGAGACAGAGACAGAGACCGGACTCTGAAACTGAGCTTCACTCAGACCAGCTCCGTCATTTCACAGGTTTCCTGATTCACAGCACGCTCTGAAAATAGCTCTACATCACACACTGCCTCACATCACCTCCCCTGTCACACCTACAGAGAGAGAGAGAGAGAGAGAGAGAGAGAGAAACACACACACACACACACACACACACACACACACACACACACACACAGAAACACACACACACAGAAACACACACACACACACTCTTCCTCGCCGGCGTTATGACCTTCTTTAATGATGCGTTTCATACATCTCGCCACATATCAGCTGTCCCTCATCCTTTTAGCTCCAGCAGGAGGTCCATCTCCTCCTCCTCCTCCTCCTCCTCCTCCTCCTCCTCCTCCTCCTCCTGCTGCCTGAGTTACTCTCCTTCAGTCTGACCTGGACCCATTACAGATTACAGATTACAGATTACAGATTACAGATTACAGATTACAGCAGCTGGATTTCAAACCTGAGTGTTGTATTTTTTATAACCTTTGACCTTTAAAGACCTCAGCGCTCCACCTCCTGCTAACTTTTTAACGGGGTGTTGTGGGGAAACTGGACAGACTGGGAAATACTCTGGATGGGACTCTTCCATAGTTAATCCTGTGACTCAGTTGTTGGAAAGTCTCAGTTTAAACGTGTCAATCCAACATGAGAAACTTTACCGTCTGAATATCGAGGGCCATGGAGGGCGGGGTTTAAGGGGGTTTAAGGACCTTTGGACATGACCTGGTTTTTGGTCTGAATGTTTCACAAACTGCTGATCTACTGGGATTTGAACCCACAACCATCTCCAGAGCTGACGGAGAGTGGTCCAGGGAGCTGCAGGTCTCTGGGAAAAAGGCCGTCTTCACCTCGTCCACGTCTTCTTCGTCTTTGACTCTCAGTGTCTCTGTCAGTCCTCCAGGTGTGGTACCTTCTTCTTCTTCTTCTTCTTCTTCTTCTTCTTCTTCTTCTTCTTCTTCTTCTTCTTCTCTTTTATCTCCCACCAGTGGTGTCATTAGGGATGTGTACCGAATTAGGGACTTTTATAGGTACCAACCGAATTCTGTCAAAAGCACCGGGTACTGATTCACGTAAATTCAAAAGGTACCATGTTTAGGTACCTAAATGCATCCTTGTGACAGTGGGGGAGAGGAAGAGTTGGAGATTTTCCATGCTGGACATGAACACAGCATTGCAAGGTTAAATATTGAAGAGTAAATGTGTCAAATTGAAAAAAGGTATATGTTTTATTTTTAAAGAAATTGATTTTTTTACTACATAAACACAAAAAAGTACCAGAAATTGGTACCGTTGAGTACCAGTAGCGATTGCCAGGTACTGGGTATCGGTACTGTATCCGTAAGGTTATATTTTAAAAAATAAATGTGTTAAATAAAAAAAAAAAAAAAACATGTTTTTTTTCCAAGAAATTGATATTTTTACTACATAAACACAAAAAACTACCGAAAATCGGTACCGTTGAGTATCGGTACCGATTGCCAGGGACCGGGCATCGGTACCATATCACTTCAAATTTGAAAGGTACCCATCCCTAGGCATCATCGTCACTGTCTTCGTCTTCCTCTCCTGGCACTTTCGTCCTCCATTAGCGTTGTTCCCGTCTTTGCCTTCCATTAACATCTCCTCCATCTTTGTCTTCCTCTTGCGTCTTCTTCTTCTTCCACTGGTGGCTCCTTGGTCTTTGTCTCTGACTCGCATCTTCTTCAACTTATGGTGTCCTCCTCTTACACCAGTGCTGTCTTCATCCTTACCCTCCATTAGCATCGTCTTTGTCTTAGCCTTCCACAGTGATGGTTTTTGTCTTTTCCTGGTCAGGTCTTAGCTACCGTCTTCCATTCACGGTGTTTTCCTCTTTGTCCAGCATCGTCTTCATGTTTGTCCTTCATTGCGATGGCGCCGTTGTCTACTTGTGGCGGTTTCTTCACCTTGCACTCGTCGTCCCCTTCCATTAACTCTGTCTTTGTCCTCCACTCTCAGCGGTGTCTTCACTTTCCATTAACATCATCGTCTTCTTTTTCATCTTCCAGTAGTGATGTCATCGTCTATGTCTTCATCTTCCAATGGCGGCTTCTTGGTCTTCGTCTTTTACTCACGGTGTCTTCCTCATACACAAGTGCTGTCTTTGTCCTTACCCTCCATTAGCATCGTCTTTGTGGTTGTCTTTCTCTTTGTCTTTTCCTGGTCAGGTCTTAGCTACCGTCTTCCATTCACGGTGTTTTTCTTCTTTGTCCAGCATCGTCTTCATGTTCGTCTTTCATTGCGATGGCGCCGTTGTCTTCTTGTGGTGGTGTCTTCACCTTCCACTCATCGTTCCCTTCCATTACCTCTGTCTTTGTCTTCCACCAGCGTTGTCTTCATTTTTCCACTGGTCTTCTTCTCTGTCTTCTAATTGTCTCTGTCTCCCACTCGTGCCCTCTTCATCCTCTTCGCCATCTTCTTCTTGTGTCGTCTTCATTTTCTACCAGCATTGTCTTCGTCTCCCACTCGCCACATTTTGTTCTTGCATCGCCTCCGTCTTTCTCTACTGTTCTTGTTGTTTGTATCATCTTCATCTTCCTCTATCGTCTTCCCTTCCACGGTCATTGTCTCCATCTTCATCCTTTCCTCTACTTGTGGCGTCTGTCTTTGTCTTCCTCTTGTAGTCGTCATTGGCAGTCACTTGCGTCTTAGCCCTTCTCACAGATGTCCAACCGCGATGATTATCATGATCGTGATACCTCATATGGGGGCGTGTCTCTTGCGTCTCCCCTCCCATCCAAGCTCACCCAGGCGTTTGGGGGACGCCACCCAGGAAGTACTTCCTGTTCAGGAGAGGAGAAAGGAGAGAGGAGACGTCCATCCCTCTATGAGCTCAGTGTACTCATCATCTGACGGAGACGTCCAGCAGGATGACGCGCCACAAAGCTCCATCATCTCAAACTGCTTTCTTCAACAGGACCCGGACTTCCCTGGACTCCAGCGGCCTCCACCGCCCCAGGTCTGGGTCCAGCAGAGCTCCTCTGGGAAGTGATGGAGCAGGAGATCCTCGTCATATCATATCATGATCATCGCTGAAAGGGGAGGAGCTTGAAGAGTAACGTGTTTTCTAGCCTTAAAGATGAACCCCCGTCTGTCTGCAGACGTGATGGAGCAGGTGAAGCTCTGAAACACCGTCAGCACGTCTGCGTCTGAGAGCAGAGAGGCTGTTATCATTTTATCATTCTGCTGAGAGCACACGACTGATTATTCCTGCTCCCTCAGAGGGCAGCGAACGCATCAGACATGTGGCCTGCTGTGTGTGTGTGTGTGTCTGTGTGTGTGTGTGTGTGTGTGTGTGTGTGTGTGTGTGTGTGTGTGTGTGTGTGTGTGTGTGTGTGTGATGCAGCATATGCCGCCACATGTTGGTGCTCCCTGAGATCCAGCAGATTACCGTCACCTGTGGTCCTGCTGCCTCAAAGCCGGCCTGTCAGACACCAATTACAGCTCCCGGGCCGCCCGTAAAGCTCGCCGCGTGAGAGGAAAGGTGAGATTGTCTCTTTATGGGAGGAAAAGGAGGAGGAGGAGGGAGAGGAGGAAGAGGAGGAGGCAGAGGAGGGAAATGACTCCCCCTCTCCGCCTCTCCTCCATCCAGCCCGTCTAATATCAGGCAGATTTCATATCTTTCATATAAAGTGCCCTTGACCTTCAGGCGATGTGAGGAGCTTGATAGAGCGTCATAATGGGGCTCTATAACTTTCCGTGTGGTTGAGCAGGCGGAGCGGGCGGAGCAGGCGGAGCAGGAAGTGCAGGCGGAGCAGTGCAGGCTTGCTACAGATTAGCTGTTAAAGTGTGTTGCCGTAACTCGTGGAGCCTGTAAAACTCATAAAACACAGCGGGGAGCTGCTGCAGGCTGTAAAGTCAGGCTGTCGGAGAAACAGAAAAACCATGGAGCTGGTTCCAGGTGGATAGGAGGATTTTACACTTTAAAGGATGAGGTGTTGGTTATTCTACATCTTTACTGTCACAACTCATTAAAAAGGAACAGAGTAAAGACTGACGATAAGTCACCTCCTGAGACTGAAGCTCTGACATTAAAGTCTGCTCAGGATCCAAAACCAACAAAACTTGAAATCCATCCATCATCATCCATCCATCCATCCATCCATCCATTCATCTATCATCCATCCATCATCCATCCATCCATCCATCATCCATCCATCCATCATCCATCATCCATCCATCCATCCATCCATCATCCATCCATTAATCAATCCGTCCATCCATCCATCCATCATCCATCCATCCATCATCAATCATCTGTTATCCATCCATCCATTCATCCATCCATCCATCCATCCATCATACATCCATCCATCCATCCATCCATCCATCCAACCATCCAATCATCCATCCATCATCAATCCATCCATCCATCCCTCCATCCATCCATCCATCCATCCATCCATCATCACTCCATCCATCATACATCCATCCATCCATCCATCCATCCATCCAACCATCCAATCATCCATCCATCATCAATCCATCCATCCATCCCTCCATCCATCCATCCATCCATCCATCATCCATCCATCGTACAGACACCTGTCATGTGAGGTTTTGCTGAGTTTTTCCAGTAGTGTCCCTGTACGGACTCAGAGCTGTAGAGATCTCAGGTGAACTTAGTTTCTCAGGTTGATGTCAGATGTTTTTATTTGATGACAGCAAAGGTTTAAGGTGAAAGAATCTGACTGAAGAGAAGCAGATGATGGAAACAGGTTTATTCAAAGACTGAGGATTATTCACCGTGCATCTCGTCCAGCTCTGACCATGGGGGAGGAAAACCTGAGGATGGAAACTAAAGAAAGTAACTCCTACGTATCCCCAGATGCCCCTGCAGCTGATGATTTCTAAACTTAGCATAAACAATTCGTCATGTAGGTTAGCTCCCAGAGACCTAATTCACATCATCCAGAGTCGTGAAAACCCCCAGGCTGCAATCACCAAGCCTCCCAAGGCCGGAGTGCCTCCAAACTGACCAATTTAGAGGAGAAATTCAACAAAACAAAGGCAGGACGGAGTCGTGCATACAGATCAGCCCGCTCCTCAGCCAGCTCCTCAGCCCGCTCCTCAGCCAGCTCCTCAGCCCGCTCCTCAGCCCGCTCCTCAGCCGGCTCCTCAGCCCGCTCCTCAGCCCGCTCCTCAGCCCACTCCTCAGCCAGCTCCACAGCCCGCTCCTCAGCCAGCTCCTCAGCCCGCTCCTCAGCCCGCTCCTCAGCCAGCTGATCCCGAGCCGCCCAGAGGAAGAGAAAACCACTCATTAGGATTCAAATGGGCTGAGTCAGGAGCAGGAACAGGCGGTCTGATTGAAAAACAGGGTTATTACTGCAGAAAAACAACAGATCTCCGCTGGAGCGAGGAGCAAGGAGCAGGAGAGGAGAGGAGCGAGGAGCAGGAGAGGAGTGAGGAGCAGGAGAGGAGAGGAGCGAGGAGCAGGAGAGGAGAGGAGCAGTCGTCAGGCAACAACAAAAGACAGAAACAGACACTAATAACCCCGTGTGCTTTTTACCGCCTGTTTTCAAAATTAGCTGAGCGACACGAGCGCCACACCTGGTTACGACTCTGGAGCTACAACTCAGGAGCTACGACTCAGGAGCTATGACTCAGGAGCTACAACTTAGGGGGCTACGACTCTGGAGCTACGACTCTGGAGCTACGACTCTGGAGCTACGACTCTGGAGCTACGACTCTGGAGCTACGACTCAGGAGCTACGACTCTGGAGCTACAACTCAGGAGCTACTACTCAGGAGCTATGACTCAGGAGCTACAACTTAGGGGGCTACGACTCTGGAGCTACGACTCTGGAGCTACGACTCTGGAGCTACGACTCTGGAGCTACGACTCTGGAGCTACGACTCAGGAGCTACGACTCTGGAGCTACGACTCAGGAGCTACGACTCTGGAGCTACAACTCAGGAGCTACGACTCAGGAGCTATGACTCAGGAGCTACAACTTAGGGGGCTACGACTCTGGAGCTACGACTCTGGAGCTACGACTCTGGAGCTACG
Source organism: Halichoeres trimaculatus (assembly GCF_033239565.1). Classification (NCBI taxonomy): domain Eukaryota; kingdom Metazoa; phylum Chordata; class Actinopteri; order Labriformes; family Labridae; genus Halichoeres; species Halichoeres trimaculatus. The sequence goes on along the minus strand of NW_027437182.1, from coordinate 372,881 downwards.
ACTCTGGAGCTACGACTCTGGAGCTACGACTCAGGAGCTACGACTCTGGAGCTACAACTCAGGAGCTACTACTCAGGAGCTACAACTCTGGAGCTACAACTCTGGAGCTACGACTCAGGAGCTACAACTCAGGAGCTACGACTCAGGAGCTACGACTCAGGAGCTATGACTCAGGAGCTACGACTCTGGAGCTACGACTCTGGAGCTACGACTGTAGCTACAACTCTTGAGCTACGACTCTGGAGCTACGACTCAGGAGCTACAACTCAGGAGCTACAACTCAGGAGCTACGACTCAGGAGCTACAACTCAGGAGCTACGACTCAGGAGCTACGACTCAGGAGCTATGACTCAGGAGCTACGACTCTGGAGCTACGACTGTAGCTACAACTCTTGAGCTACGACTCTGGAGCTACGACTCAGGAGCTACGACTCAGGAGCTACAACTCAGGAGCTACAACTCAGGAGCTACGACGTGGAGGAGAAGCGGCGATGGAGCGATGGAGGCAGACGGAGACGGACAGGAAGCAGCACGGTGGTATTCACGGCTGGTTTCAGCTCATCCAGCGCTGCCTCAGATCCTCTTCATCACATTCGCCCTTCAGCAAAGGGCTCACACACAGCTGGTGGAGGGACGCTTCAGCTCGCAGCAGGCCGGACACGCCATCACACGCACACGCCATCACACACACACACGCCATCACACGCACACGCCATCACACACACACACGCCATCACACGCACACGCCATCACACGCACATGCCATCACACGCACACGCCTCTCTGCTGCAGAAACAAGCGTCTTTAATTGCTACACGGCAGGAAGACATGTTTCATTTTGCGTTTCTCACATTGTTACGAGCGTCGTTATAACTCTGGGTCAGGAGTTCACTGCGTTTCTGACGCCGGGCACAGAGGAAGATAAATCATCAGAAAACAGCAGCTCCGTTAGCAACACTTCCTGATTAAGATCCTCACTCGCTCCTCCTCAGATCTCTGTGAGCCGATGTGAATCAGGCAGACGGGCTGTGGAGCTGAAACATGATGAAATATGAGCCAAACTTTCTATTAACGAGGCTGCGTCCAAGACCAGCGCTGAGAGCTTCAGGAACCAGACAGAAAACTGAGATCAGAGTCCACTTCACATAACGGGTTCAGTACCAGGGTCCATCTAGAACTCTGTTCTCTGGACTAGCCCGGGTTTTTGTTGTGTGTAAACATGAAACCATAACTAAGACACGTCCACACCTGGTGCAGGTTTTTCTTTAAAAATCAGTGGAGCTGTCAAAAAGTGTGATCAGGACATGTTGACGTTATTCCTGAATCTGTGAACTCATCAAAAACCACACTCCAGAAAAAAACCCAGGATCTTCACCTGAGAGAGATCAAGTAAAATCAAGATCTTTTCACTCAAGAAAGATCTGGATCATCTTTTTGTAGAAAAATCAGGTGATCTCAAGAGATCAAGGAAGGTCGAGAGAGATCTCAGTCTTCATTGTGCTGGAGAGAGATCAAGATGGATCTTAGGAGAGTGATTGAGTGGTGAGTGAGTGATCCTTTTGCTCAAGAAAGATCTGGATCATCTTTTTTCTGGAAAAACTGAGATATCTTAAGAGATCAAGAAAGATCTTGATGTTCTTCCCCCTAGAGATCTTAGCTTGTTAGAGAGCAAGAAAGATCAAAGTTTTTTTGCTCAAGAAAACATCTGGATAATCTTTTTCTAGAAAAATCGAGAGCTCTTAAGAGATCAAGAAAGATCGAGAGAGATCTCAGTATTCATCGTGCTAGAGAGATCAAGATGGATCTTACGAGACTGATTGAGTAATGCAAGATTCTTTTGCTCGAGAAAGATCTGGATCATCTTTGCACTAGAGCGATCCAGAAATCACAAGAGATCAGAAAGACTGGGAGAGGTCCATAGAGATCTTGATCTACTTCATGCTAGAGTGATCAAGTGAGACCAAGATCTTTTGCGTAAGAAAGATCTGGATATTGTTTTTTCTAGAAAAACAGAAAGATCTTAAGAGATCAAGAAAGATCTTGATCTTCTTCCTCTCTAGAGATTTTAGCTTGTTAGAGCGCAAGAAAGACAGAAGATCTTTTTGCTCAAGAAAAAATCTGGATCATATTTTTTCTAGAGAGATCTGGAGATCACAAGAGATCAGGAAAGACTGAGAGAGATCAGGAGAGATCTACAGATATCAGATCTCTTTCTCACCAGACTCTCTAAAATCTGGGCTCATCAGGATAAGGATTTTCTAACTGATCCATGAAGCGTTGGAGGCGTGGGCCTCAAACACCAGGTTCCCCCTGATAGGCCCCTGAGCCTGTCCAATCAGAGGAGAGGGGGGTTTGTCTTAAAGAGACAGCAGCTAAAACAGAAGCTGATTTACTGAACCAGCAGGGGGAGAAAAATAAGGATTTTATTTAACATGTCAACCATGTGAAGTTACTACGGAGGCTCCAGAGGGACAAAATAAAGACTCTTACGTTGTTCCCTCACAGCGTCACAATGAAGTGTTGGCACTGATCTCTGCACAGATCCATCAGACGGTCTCTGAGCGAGGCAATGAAAATATTTAAGAGACAAAGTAGAGAAATGAGCCAATCAGAGACGAGAGGGCGGAGCAGAGAGGGCGGAGCAGAGCGGGGTCGTACGCGTCAGGAGGCGTAGCTCCGGTGACCTTATGATCCTTAAAATGACAAAGGAAGGGATAAACACAGGAGCCGAGGGCCGTTAGACGTTAATTCAAGCTTTACGTGAGCACATTACAGCACAACCTGGACATTAACCACCACGCCTCTTTCCCACAATGCATCATAAAACAAGTGGAGCAGAGAGCGGCGAGCTGGATGATGGCCGTCAGGAGATGACCTCCTAATGGAGACGGAGCTCAGGGAGGAGGAAAGGACTGCTCCTCTGAGGGGGAGAGGACTGCTCCTTGATGGACTACTTCCTGTTTGCTCTGAGCTAACATTAGCATGCTAGCTTTACTGCAGTAATGTAACATCAGATCAGCTCTGAGCTTTGAACCTGGACTCACTGCGACCTAAAGGTTGAGTCAGAGAAATTTCAGACTGTGACACGTTGAAGCAGGTGATTGGTGACATCATTAACCTCATCAGAGAGGTTATGAGGAGCTACCTGTTCAGATCAGCACCTCCACAGTTTGATGACCCCGTGTGATTGACACCAGCGGCCCTGACACCGTGTGTGTGTGTGTGTGTGTGTGTGTGTGTGTGTGTGTGTGTGTGCTGCGACCCTCACCTCCTGACCTCCTGCTGGGACCGACCGGGCCTCATGTTTCTCTGGCTCCAGCTAACGTCGTCATTTCAGAGGCCATTACCCTCATCTCAGGCTGCAGCGTGACCTCTGACCTCCTGCTGTGGTGAGGGACGGAGGAGGACGGAGGAGGACAGAGGATCCGAGGCGTCGCTCTGTACGGAGGATCTCACACCTTTCCCGTCTCACGCTTCAGGAAGATGAAACATCCCGAACATAGAAACATTAAATTCATCCAGTTTTTCCAAAACCAGCTTCAGAGGACGACATTCAGCTCATATCGTGTCCAGTTTTCTGACTCTGAGGAGTTTTATTTGGTCTTTAAGGAGAAATCCTGCCTCTCCATCTCCTCAGAGGGGTTGTTCAGTTTTTATGAAGAGGGGCTGTGTGATCGACGTCAGCTCGGCCCTTTCCCTGATCATCACTCTCAGACTGAAGCCTGACTGACCTGCTCTGACAAAAACATGCAAACCTGTCTGTGATTTCACAGGCTGTGATTCCAGCAGCATATGAATCAATGAAATAACGTTTCGGTAAAGACATCCTGGTGTAGGCAGGTTTTTATAAAGTCTCACAGAGCTGCACGCCCCCAAACTCTCAGTGCCATAAGTTCATATATATATTAATGTAAATATTTTAATATCAACATTAGATTAGCTCTGAGCTAACACAGGCATGCTAACTTAACCACAGTAAATTCAACACAAGATTGGTTCGGAGCTAACATTAGCATGCTAACTTTACTGCAGAAAATTAGACATTAAATTGTGACAAGCATGCTAACTTTACTGTGCTAATTTCAACATTAGATTAGTTCTGAGCTAACATTAGCATGCTAACTTTACTGCAGAAATTTAGACATTAAATTGTGACAAGCATGCTAACTTTACTGTGCTAATTTCAGATTAGTAGATTACTAATTAGTAGATTAGTTCTAAAATAGCATGCTAAACAAAATGCAGTTATTTCAACATCAGATTAGTTCTGAGCTTACATTAGCATGCTAGCTTTACTGCAGTAATATTGTCATTAGATTAGTTGAGAGCTAACCTAAGGATGCTAGCTCTAACTAGCAATTAGAGCTAGCATCTAGCAGCAGTTACTGCTAGCAGTAACTTTGACATTAGATTATTTCTAAGCCAATATTAGCATGCTCGCTGCAGAAATTTCAACATTAGATTAGTTCTGAGCTAACATTAGCATGCTAGCTTTACTGCAGTTATTCCAACATTAGATTAGTTCTGAGCTAACATTAGCATGCTAGCTTTACTGCAGTTATTCCAACATATGATATGTTTTGAGCTAACATTAGCATGCTAGCTTTTCTGCATTAATTTCAACATAAGATAAGTTCTGAGCTAACATTAGCATGCTAGCTCTATCGCAGTAATTAAGATATTAGCTTAGTCTGAGCTAACATTAGCATGCTATCTTTACTGCAGTAATATTGACATTAGATTAGTTTAGAGCTAACATTAGCATGCTAGCTTTACTGCAGTAATTTTGACATTAGATTATTTCTAAACCAAAATTAACATGTTAGCTTTACTGCAGATATTTCAACATTAGATTAGTTCTGAGCTCACATTAGCATGCTAGCTTAACTGCAAGAATTTTGACATCAGATTAGTTCTGAGCCAATTTTAGCATGCTAGCTTTACTGCATTAATTTTAACATCATGTAAGTTCCGAGCTTACATTAGCATGCTAGCGTTATTGCAGTTATTTCAACATCATATAAGTTCTGAGCTAACATTAGCATGCTAGCTTTACTGCATTCATTTTAACAACATATTAGTTCCGAGCTAACGTTAGCATGCTAGCTTTACTGCAGTCATTTTTACATCAGACTGGTTCTGAGCTAACATTAGCATCTTTTCAACCTTCAGGCTTCCAGGTTGGTCACATGACTGAAAACTATAATATCACATGTGCCTCATAAAACCACGCTGTAAACAAAGCCAACAAACGATGCATTTAAATACTTGATTCTGATTGGTCAAAGCTCCAGTCTGGACAGTGACGTCCAGATCACACTCAGTGGAGGAGGAGGTGATCACAGGAGCAGCGCTGTGACCTCACTGGTCTGGCTCCTGGTGTTTCCCAGTGTCTCTCAGAAAGACAACGTGATGCTAACAGCTCCACGCCGCTCAGGTTAGCTCAGGTTAGCTCAGGTTAGCTCAGGTTAGCTCAGGTTAGCTCAGGTTAGCTCAGATAAACACGTCGTTGTCGTCTCAGGTGGTCTGAACCTGTGAGACCTGTTTGTGTGACCCGTCATCACCTGGAGCAGACTGTGTTTCTGCGTCACTCCGCTCTCTGAGGTCGGTCTAAGCGCCTCAGGTGTGTCAGCACTGAACAGAGAGTCACCTCAGCTTGTGTAACGTTACCTGTTCTTATGTAGACCACTTACTGTAAATAACCTCAGGTAGCTTCAGGTAGCTTCAGGTAGCTTCAGGTGAGGAGTGTCAACAAGTCAACATTGACTTTCTGCTCTCACCTGCTCTTTGAACTCCAGTCGACCCAGCCGGCACCTGGAGCAGGTTTACACAATGCCACAAGACCAAGTACGACAACGCTACACAACACCAGGTATGACAACAGCTACACAACGCCAGGTATGACAACAGCTACACAACGCCAGGTACGACAACAACTACACAACGCCAGGTACGACATCGCTTCCCAAGAGAAAATCCAGAAACTGACTTCAGAATAAAAGCACAGGATCAGAGGACATTCATGGAAACATGGACTTTTAAAGTAAAAGTCTAAAATACACACACACACACACACACACACACACACACACACACACACACACACACACACACACTAAAAGCTGAGCAGTGGTTTGACCTTAATCACATTATACAACGATCATGCCTCACACATATTCAGATACACTGGTCAGATGTGTGTGTGTGTGTGTGTGTGTGTGTGTGTGTGTGTGTGTGTGTGTGCCCTGCTGCTGACCCCTGTAGGATTACACCGGACGTTAAGCTCTGGCACTTTCCTCTGTGATGGGATGGAGTCAGGACATGACTGAGCTGTGAACCCATCTCACACACACACACACACACACACACACACACACACACACACACACACACACACACACACACACACACACACACACACACACACACACACACACACACACACACAGCTCATGTATATATACACCTATACACACATGCGTTACATTAATGTATCTGACTAACATGCATTCACATTCTGGCTCTAATCTCACACACAAACATGCCCTCACACACTCTGAGCTCTGACCTTGTCCGTGTGTGTGTGTGTGTGTGTGTGTGTGTGTGTGTGTGTGTGTGTGTGTGTGTGTGTGTGTGTGTGTGTGTGTGTGTGTGTTCTGAGTTCAGACAAAGGTCCGGCTCGGTCACACTCCAGCAGCTCTAATGTTTCTGATCCTTTTCTTTATTTTGTTGTTAAAGTCAGAATCTGGTCTTTGGGGAAATCAGCTGATCTGTTTCCTCCTGGGGGGTCAGATGGAGGATTAATCCAGGGCCTGTAGGTTAAGAGCTGGAGTCAGTCCGTAGTTAGCGTAGCTTAGCAAAAACAGGACAAAGCCATATGCAGAGAGGGTAAAATAAGCAGAGCAGTCCAGTGCTAACGGCTCGCCGCCATTTTTAAAGTTGAGGAATGTCTCAAGTTGTGTCTTACGTCATATCTGAGCATGCTCTGTAAGAACGCTCCCTGACAGCTTTCTGTTTGAGTGGATACATGATACCTCAATCAGTTTGGGTAAAGGAATATTCCACCCTGTGAAAACGATTAAATGTCCATTCTGATTGGCTCTTTTCTTTCAGAATGAGGTGGGTACAAAGGTTAAATTCTTTCCGTTTGAGCAAATAAACCGAATGCAAGAGGAATATTTGGGTCCATGTAAACGTGACTAGTGTCGGCAGCGTTTCAGAAAAATCCCACTCTGGGGGCCGTTTTCAAAAATGTGTGTATCAGGTCGACTAAAATGCAACAATACGTTTCTTAATAAAACCGTTGTCATGTAAACAGTCCCTTAAAGAGACAGCAGCTAAAATCAAAACGTCTCAGACAGAGGCTGAAAAAGGGTTTCACTAAAACAGCAGAGACAAAAACAGAGATTTTTTATTTAGCTTTAAATCATGTGAAGATACTACGGGGGCCCCAGAGGGACAGGATTAAGTCAAAAACAAAAAGAAGAAAAACTTACATTTTGAACTAGAGACACTGTAGTGACATCATCAGGGCAGAATGTAGTGACATCATCAGGGCAGAATGTAGTGACATCATCAGGGCAGAATGTAGTGACATCACAAAGACAGAAAGCTCTCTGTGCTTGATGATGAACATTCTAGAACCTCATTGATGGAGCTGCAGCATAAAGGCCGTGTAGAGCTTTAAGAACAGGAACCAGGACTTTAACATCAGTTCTTAAAGAGACAGGAGCCAGAGCAGAGACTGGAGGAGGAGAGAAGACTTTAACTAAACACCAGAGACTACAGGGGCACCAGAGGGACAAAATAAAGACTCAAAAAAGGACGAAACATCCTCTTTAAGACTTATGCATCAAATCACCATGGTTACATATCAATCAGAGACGGGATCTAATGAACACACTGAGGAAACAGGGAGCAGAGATCCTGTGGTTTGGCCTCTGTCACTGAACTCAGCTGGTTTCTGGACCTGGACCTGATCCATTCAGATCCACAGCCTCAAAGAGTGAAGACAGAGAGAAATGAAATACAAAAGTGAGTGTGTGTGTGTGTGTGTGTGTGTGTGTGTGTGTGTGTGTGTGTGTGTGTGTGTGTGTGTGTGTGTGTGTGTGTGTGCCATGCTGCAGGCCTGCTCTGCGTGCTGGGGAAAGAAAACAGCTCATAACAGAAGCAGAGAGAGTCTGGGAGTTTACGATCCTCCGCTCTTATTTCTCACAGATTTTAGAGTGCTGGCTGACACACACACACACACACACACACACACACACACACACACACACACACACACACACACACACACACACACACACACACACACACACACAGAGTCACGCTGTGCAGAGATGCTGAGCCCGAGCACTCAGCTGGAGCAGCGCTGGTCGTATATTCAGACTCCATTTGGAAAACATGGCTCGGAGGGCAGCTCTCCTGAGAGGTCACCGGGCACCGACACACACACTCTCACACACACACTCACACACACACACACACACACACACACACAGTCTGAAACCTCTGTTAAGGGGTTAACATACCGCCAACAGGCACTGTGCTCACCCCTGACCTCCACTAATGCTGTCTGGAGGGGCGGCAGGCGAGCTAATGGCCGGGAAAAATGCTCACACGTCAACCTGCAGACCCCCAGTCCAAGACCCCCCCCCCCCCCCCCCCCCCCTTTTAGACCTGCCCCCCCGCCTGCATTGCTCTAAGAAAGGGTGGATCAGGGAGACAGGCAGACACCCTGCTGGGCCACATCTGAACACACACCCTCCACCATCTGAGGTCCGAGCATCTCAGTGTCAGACCTGGGCCATGATGTCAGACCTGGGCCATGATGTCAGACCTGGGCCATGATGTCGGACCTTGGCCATGATGTCAGACCTGGGCCATGATGTCAGACCTAGGCGATGACATCAGGGGGTGAAAACAGATCCTAGAGTCTGATGTCTGAAGGATGCATAGAGTGGAGCTGGTCACAGGTTGTTGGATCAGGTATGTTGTTAATTAGAAATAATTAATAAATTTAAAAGATTTGCAAAAATAAAAAAAATAAAATAAAAAAAAATAAATAAAAAATTTACAAAAGTAAAAAAAAAAAAGAAATAAAAAAAATATGTAATAATAAAATATATAATAATATATAACAATATAATAATATATAATATAATAAGATTTTTTTAAAGCTACAAGGAACCACTGTAAAGGAGTCAAAAGGCCACATGAGGCTCCAGAGCCACAGGTTGAAGACCTTTGGTCTAAGTCTATGTACCAAACCAACGCGTCCTCCTGGTGGTTGGCGTCTGTCAGAGCTGACGATGTGTCGACACGTAAATAAGACAGACACAGATCCACAGAGACTGAGATGGAGAGCCGTGTTACATCAGTCCAATTTCCACATCATTCCCATGATTACAGAGAACGAGAGGCTTCAGAGGCTTTGTTCAGACACCCAGCAGAGACACACACACACACACACACACACACACACACACACACACACACACACACCAGCAGAGAGAGGCAGAGAGGGTTGTGTAAGAGATGTTACAAAAGACACACTTCAAAGATGGTAAAAAAAAAACACCCCCTCTGGTTCTCTGTTAGCCGCTGTGATGTAAGCGTGTCAGCCAACACAAAATACAAATCCTTATCAGACACACACACACACACACACACACACACACACACACACACACACACACACACACACACACACACACACACACACACCGTGTTTATCCATAGCTCCTCACACACGACTCTGTGAGCGTTCAAACAGCGTGCAGCGTTGATCATCACAAAAAGAACAAAAAGAAGAAAAGTTTAAAAATGATGAAAGAGACGAACGGAGATCAGGCAGAGCCAGGACGCCCCCAGGAGGCGCCGCTGGGACGCCCACCGTGTTTAGGTAGAGTAAGTCAACCTTTACATCAGGCGACTCTTTACATCAGCGTGTTAAAGATATTCCACGCCACAGTATGGCCTGGCGTGGCTCAGCATGGTGCGACACGGTGGACGGAGGAGGGAACTGGACTTGGTTCTTGAGGACATGTCCAGGGATGGGTACTAAATTAGGTACTTTTATAGGTACCGACCGAATTCTGTCAAAAGTACCAGGTACTGATTCACATGGGATCAAAAGGTTCCATGTTTAGGTCCCTGAACGCATCCTTGTGACTGACAGAGTGGAAGAGTAGGAGATTTTCCACGCTGGACATGAACACAACATTGCAAGATTTTACACTGAAGAATAAAAATGTTGAGTTGAAAAAAAAGTATATTTCATGATTAAACAAATCAATATTTTTTGTCACATAAACACAAAAAGTATCGAAAACTGGTACCGTTAAGTACCGGTACTGACTGCCAAGTACCAGGTATTGGTACCGTAACGTTTCACATGTGAAAGGTTTCCATCCCTACGTGTCACCTCTCCTCTACAAACTTCTTCATCTGTGAACAGAACGGTGGACAAAACTGAAAACCGTTACTGGGTCAGGCCAAACAAAGAGCAGGTATCATCAGTGTAAGAGCAGAGACAAAAACAGGCTTTTATTTTGAAAAACAAATCCAAAGGGGTTCTTTGATTGGGAAGAAAAGTAGAGATCCTGAGATGGTACCCTGGGGGACACCTCTGGAAAAACTTCCTCAGACAGTCGATGGATTAAAAACTATGAAAACAGGTTTTTGAAAATCGCTTGTTTTTGTTTTTTCTCTCAGATTTCTCTTTTTAATGTTGAAGGCTTGAATCTCACCTTGTTGCCGTGGCAGTTCCTACTTCCTGCTCAGAGCTGACCCTGCTCAGGCCCCCTGTCTCTGAATGAATGAATGAATCACTGTCCCTCTCCCTAAATGACCGATCAAAACCAAAACAAGGAGCTATCAATCTGAGGTCATGGGACGAGGAGGGAAAACTGATGTTACACATTTTTTCTTTGGAAAAACGCGCTGAAAGGCTGAGCTATCTGTGGACAGGCTGAGATCAAACCAGAGACAGTTTGAAGATGGATGGATGAGGCATGAAGAGAGAATACTGTCTCTTTAAGTGAAGAAACCTCAGTTGGAAAGAAAAGAAGAGGACCTAAGATGGTCCCCTGTGGGACGCCACAGGAAACCAAGCACAGATATAATGATGTGAAAATGTTTGGCTCATAGTTTAACACGAGTTTGATTCTCACGAGGAGAAAAGCTGCAGATGGTTTCTGTCAGTGATGGATGATAGAGAAACCGAGGCTGGATACCTGTGGGTCTACCTGAGACAGGAGAGGTCACACTTTAAGCTCTAACAGGTAAACCAAGGTGACCCCCCCTCACAGATAGAAACAAACAGAAACAGGAAGAGAGAGAGATTTTTCTCAGAGCGTGTTTTCCAGGATGTCAAAGATCAACCTGTGTGTGAAGTCTTTTTTTATAGATTAAAAACCTCTGAATCCTAAACTGAGATTATTTATCCTCGGGGTGTTAAGCTGATTTATTCCAGATTAAGTTTGTCTCATCATGTTTGGAGCAGGAGTCAGACTATGATCTCTCCATCATCACCTCTGAGTGAACTCCTGCTCCGAGGACGGGAACATAACACCTCAGCAGCCGCCGTAATCACTGCGCCCAGCAACACGCCGACCCCGGCCTTAACACCCCTGACCTAACAGACCACCACACACACACACACACACACACACACACACCTACACACCACACACACACGCTGACCTACTGACATTTATACACACACTCATACTGACGCTGACCTGCGGGCGGTGACCTCAGCAGACCAGCTCTGCTGTTGTAATCAGAAACACACCTGCTGCCGACCTTTCCTCGTCCTCACCGAGCGCCGGTCTCTGCGCCGCAGCTCGTTTCTGATGACCAGAGACTGACACGAGGTCTGACACTAGACTGACCCCGGGAGGCCTGCAGGGGGCAGAGCGGCCCAAATTTTCCACAATAAAGACTCCATTTCCCATGAGCACCATCACACACATTTTATTTTGGACAACAGATCTTTGACACTTTGTTCAACACTTTTTTTTCCAGGAAGCAAAGAGACAACGTCTGATTAAACTGAAACCAAGGCAGCGATGCAGATAACTGCAGTGCCTTCAGTGGCCACTTGAGGCTGGCATCCAACGCCAAAGGAGACCCCATTAACAGCCATGTAAAAAAATATATTTCCACAGCACAGTGAATAAATATTGAAATAATCGTTTACAGTCTCAGTACGCTGCATGTTCATCCGTCCACAAACAACAGGAGCTGGAGTCAGCACTGCCAGCGAGGCCACCTTACTGTCAGAAGGCCCGTTAGTCAGGATCAGAGGGTCCTTTGGCCTGCAGGCCTTTCATGCTTAAGATCAGAGGGCCTGTAAGTCAGAGGGCCCATTAGTCAGCAAAATCTAAAGGCACGTTAGTCAGGAGGCCAATTAGTCAGCAAAATCTAAAGGCACGTTAGTCAGGAGGCCAATTAGTCAGCAAAATCTAAAGGCACGTTAGTCAGGAGGCCAATTAGTCAGCAAAATCCAAAGGCACGTTAGTCAGGAGGCCAATTAGTCAGCAAAATCCAAAGGGTTGTTAGTCAGGAGGCCATTTAGTCAGCAAAATCTAAAGGGCCGTTGGTCAGGAGGCCAATTAGTCAGCAAAATCTAAAGGCTGGTTAGTCAGGAGGCCAATTAGTCAGCAAAATCCAAAGGGCCGTTAGTCATGAGGCCAATTAGTCAGCAAAATCCAAAGGGCCATTAGTCAGGAGGCCAATTAGTCAGCAAAATCCAAAGGCCTGTTAGTCAGAAATCAGGAAAACCCACTTTTCAGAGGGACCAGGTTGGTCAGAAGATAAACTAGTCAGAAAATCAGAAGCTGAGACGGCTCTGGCGCTGATAACATGACTGATCAAAGAGTAATGTTGTTGCTCCAACACACCAACAGGTGGCGTCACTGAGAGTTGCTCCTGATAAAGACTCAGTGTGTGTTGACTTTAATCCACTTCAAAGATGCTGAGGCCGTCAAAGTCCGGCTCAGAGCGTCACAGACTCGTTTCCATCCCCGGCTGCAGAGATCAACCCCAAACTCAAATAGAAACCTGCTTTGTTTTTGTTTTTGCGTCGCGCTGGAAGCTGCCGCCTCTCGGCTTTAAACGGATCCTCTGAGGAACAACGGGCCGAGCCAGACCATTTCCTCTGCACGTTTTCACAGAAAGTGAAACCGCGCCGTGGAAGCAGGAATGCAGGAGCGAAGCGTGGTGAAACCGCCGTGTTGTTTGGCCACCAGCTGTGTGCGTCCTGACTGTAAACTGAACCAACAGAGAGCAGAGCTGAAGCCCTCATTTCACGCTTCACGCCCAATTTATCACTGCGGCTCGATGTTTTTCTATCCACATTTTTCAGAAACCAAACCTGTGTTTTCCCCTGCAGTCTGCAGCGCGGCGAGGGAGAGCGGCGTTTCCACTCACAGACGTGTGTGAGGCGATAAACTCCAGGAACAGACCTCGTCTGCCCAGCAGAGAGGACTCAGGACGAGCTGCGTGTGTGAGGGTCCACGGACCGAACGGACCAGCTCTGGGTGGATCATTCAGCCGCACACGAGGAACCAAACCAAGCTGAGACACCGCTCTCTCCATCACACCGCCAGACAGTCACCAGCAGATAAAACCGCAGCGGGAGCTTTGTGTGGTCAGCAGCAAACCTACCTGGTGCAGCCTGCATCTCCATCAGACCTCCTGCTGTGATCAGAGCCTCCAAGATCCTGACGTGATGCTCCGGGTTCACGTCCGCACTGCAAAAAAAAAAAAACAGACAAACATCATTTTCCTGCTGGGTTAGCATGCGTTAGCTAACAGAGCTAACCAGGGAAACCTGGAGGATCTGCAGCACGTCCTGCGCTGAAACACTCGCCATCAGGTCGTCAAATCTGAAGTCGGTCATGATCTTTTTTTCTGGGGTTTTAACTCAGTGAAAATGTTTGTCTTTTGTTTCTGAAAGCTCTTTTCATGGATGGTCGAGCACATAACGTGTGTTCATCAGTTTCTGGTGCATTTAGAAACTAGATTTTACTCTTAAACAGTTTGATCTGATGTTTTCTCTTCAGAAACTTGATGCAGCTTTTTTATTTTTTTTAATTTGGCGCCAAATTGACTTCACCTCAAAAAGCAGGAGACTCCAACCAACAGGAGGAGCCTGACCACGAGATACGACGAAACACTCCCATTTCCACACACTGTAACTGTCAGAGTAGCCTGGGACGGATGCATTTCTCACAGTGACTCTTCATAAAACTGTTTATGATTCAGATATGTGCATAAAGTATTGGTTTTTATCCTTTTTGATACTAAAATGACAGATTTCCTAACGTATTCTGCAGACTTAGCTTCGTAGCAGTGACCCACGTGTCGTGTATTTATTCTGCAGATCATCATCAAACCAGCTGCAGCTTTGTTTGTTTATCCTGAATCACAGAAACCGTCAGCCTCTGGGAGGAAACTCTTAAAAACAGTTTTATTTTCTCTTATTTAGACGTTAGACTGTAATAAAGTAATCATGTTGTTCAGGGCCACGCTGTGGTAGCACAGGTGTTATTCCTGACATCTGATTGGCTCCTCAGAGCCAGGTGTTTGCAGTGCGGCTCAGCAAACCTCCTCCAGCTGATGAACTCCTCCTGGTGGTTATCGAGTTGCTTCATGAGACGTGTTGACGATGAGGAGCTCAAACACTGAGGTGTGTGTGTCAGAGTAAACACGCAGAGCGCCGTGTGTGTAAACACGCAGAGCGCCGTGTGTGTAAACACGCAGAGCGCCGTGTGTGCGTGCGGTTAATCAGCGTTTCCACTCAGGATCAGCCAACAGCAGATCAGCTCAGGGTAGCACGGCATGCTGGGATACGGCGCCCAGCGTGCTCGTCAGAGGTGAACTGTGCAAACAATCACAGTTTCTGACTCACTGACTGTCTGATCCACGCCATCTCCGCACACAACGCCACCACAGGCAGGAATCCTGGGTAATTTCTGGGAAAACAGGCGCAGGCGAGCGCGTGCAGCGGAGGAACCGAACGCAAACATCAGCTGTGTGATCAGAGGAAGTGAGGACGGAGGGGCCGCAGTCAGAGCCAGTTCAGCTGATTCATGGACGGAGAATGAGACGGGAAAACCCTCTCCACCCAAAGCATGCTGGGACTTTCACAGGAGGAAACAATCAGTGTCTGTGCGCCAAAAATGACAAATGAAGCTTTGGAGGATAAATCACTTTTCAGGGCCGTGTGGGAATCCCCGTTTTTAACGCCAGCGTCAGATCCTCACGCTCACACTCACACCCCGCTCATTAAACACGGACTGACTCCACGGAAACAACAGGATGTTTACGACATGACCTGACTTTTCATGTGGAGGAATCTGAGCATCACACACTTCAGTCAAAAGACGCCGTCGATGATTTCCTTCATCAGCCTCAGCCACCGTTTGTTTTCTTCTGGTGTAACGCCGTCAAACCACCACGTCTGGAGATACGCTCCTCACGTTTCTTTCAATGTGAGCCGAGTCTTAAAGAGGAGGTATCACACTTTTTAACATGACAAACACAGATGTTCAGACTGAGCATGTGCAGACTTTCAAACCTCCACATATTCTCATAAATCTATAAACGGATCAAACCCCAGATCTACACCAGACCTGCTGAAAATGATGAGGTCATCACATCTGTCCTAAAGGGCCTCAAACACCAAGGTCTGCCCATAGCTCCACCCCTGAAAAGTCTCCAGAGGCTGGCCAATCAGAGTGAAGGGGGTTTGTGGAGCAGGGAGCCTTAAAGAGACAGCAGCTAAAACTACAGGCTGACATGAGAGTTTTCTGAAACAGCAAGGAGAGGAAAACAGAGATTTAATCTTTAAAGTTAAAAGGTTCAGACGTGTACTTGTGGAAGTATAAATCAGAATAAAAATAAATGTTGTTACAACAGTGATTATAATAACTACATTTTTGAGATCATACATGTGATGTTGCAGTTTTTTTTAAATAAATATGCAAAATTTCCAGAAATTTTGAAATCTTAACATTAAAAAAGGTTGGAACAAACAAACAAAAAATGTTCTGGAATTTCAAAAATTTGCAAAAATATACTTAGAAAACAAGTAAAAAAAAAACAAAACACAAATTCACAAAAAAAAAAAAAAAGGGATAAAATATTTGAATTTCTTTTTCAATTTGAATTATTAGCAAAAGCTACAAAAAATTTTTTTGCAAAACTTAAAAAAAAAAAATAACATCAAAAATGTAAAAAAAAAAACAAGTTTGAGTTTATAAAAAATGCCAAAAAAAATAAAACATAAAATAAATAAAATTAAAAAATGCAAAAAATAAATAAATCAATAAATAAGTAGTATACATTTTCGACAGAATACTTGAATTTGACAACATTTATTGATAATTTTGCTCGACTCATCATTTTTTGATGTTTGCTAATGTCTTGCCACATATCAATCATGTAAATTATTCCTGCATGTTGTCAGTTAAATGAATTAAAATCAGTATTTTCTTCCAGATGAGTCTTTTTGTAGATGTAGTTATCTTCCCAGGGCTGTAAAACTTGAGGTTAGCCACAGGTGCATGGAAAGTTGGTGGGCTGTTGATGTTGTAGGAGGTGAAGTAGAGCGGTGGCAGGCTTTATTGACAGATGGGATGAAGATTTAGTTCAACTAAATGTTAACACAGGATTTTATTTAGTGTCAGTGTCTTTAATCATCAACACCCTCTGGAAGAAAAACAACTATTCTTTATTTCATGAATATTTTTTAAAGCTACAAGGAGCCACTGCAGAGGAGTCAAAGGGCCACATGAGGCTCCAGAGCCACAGGTTGAAGACCCTTGGTTCTAGAATGTAGTGACATCATCAGGGCAGAATGTAGTGACATCACAAAGACAGAAAGCTCTCTGTGCTTGATGATGAACATTCTAGAACCTCATTGATGGAGCTGCAGCATAAAGGCCGTGTAGAGCTTCAGATACTACGGTGGCACCAGAGGGACAGAATAAAGAGTAAAACAGACTTGGGCAGAGAGCTAAACCTTGGTGTGCTGATGTCTTCCTGATTGTAACGGCTGAGCTGCTAACACACGCCTGAAAACACGAACCCTGGCGGCGCTAACATTAACCTGTCTGATAATTACGCTCTGCAGGAGGCGCCTGAGCTCCTCTCGTGACTAATGTGTAAATTTACAGAGTGTGGAGAACACACAGCTCCTGCTCCTGGAGGTTTGTCGCGTTAGCTGCTGGAGCGCAGCATCAGCGCCTCAGAGACGCCGCGTGACTAACAACCCAACAAATAAAAGAGGACGTGAATATGAATGGATGAAGACGTAAACGAAGACGCCATTAGCTGAGCGATGACACACGTCATAAAGTCCTGATGGAAGGAGTCAGGTATGCAGAGGAGGTGAGGACGCTCAGATCAGACCGCGCTCCTCAAACCACCGTCTGGAAATGTTTTACTGCTCTGAGACCGAAGTTACAGGCTTTAAATCTTCCCCTGAGTTAATGGACTCTGACTCTCTGACTTTAACAGACACCTCCTGCTCCTCAGGGAGTCAACAACGTCTGACTGAGGAGGTGTGCTACCTGAGAGCTGAGTGCTGGAAGACGGCCTCGCTGAAAGCTTGTCCCAGCAGCCGGGGGGCGCTCTGGCTCTGCTGGCTGACCCGGGCCAGGTGTCTGCTGAGGTGGACCAGGAGCTGGTGGTTGGCCTGAGGGATGCTGGGAGAGTCCAGGATCTGCTTCAGCCTCTGCCCGCACTCGTCCACGCTCTGAGTCTCTGTGGGACCAAAAACAGAAAACCAGCTCCAGTTAGACCAGGGTCCTACCAACAGGTTTTCCTCCTTTCAGCTCAGTCAGCGCTGACTCTGTCAGACAGGAGGAGAGCTCAGCTCGCCACCGTGACGTGGACAAAACAGATCAATCTGTAACTAAGACATGAGTAAATATCAAAGAGGAATGGGGGAAGAGAGGGTTACTGAGCGTTCACAACAAAAGAGGAAATAACAGCGAGCACAACGCACGCCAAGTTCATTCATTACCAATGAGAGCCCGGCGTCCTGAGCGGCTAAAGCGTCCTGAGCAGCTAAAGCGTCCTGAGCGGCTAAAGCGTCCTGAGCAGCTAAAGCGTCCTGAGCAGCTAAAGCGTCCTGAGCAGCTAGAGCGTCCTGAGCGGCTAAAGCGTCCTGAGCAGCTAGAGCGTCCTGAGCAGCTAGAGCGTCCTGAGCAGCTAAAGTAGCTAAAGTGTCCTGAGCGGCTAGAGCGTCCTGAGCAGCTAGAGCGTCCTGAGCAGCTAAAGCGTCCTGAGCGGCTAAAGCGTCCTGAGCGGCTAGAGCGTCCTGAGCAGCTAGAGCGTCCTGAGCAGCTAGAGCGTCCTGAGCAGCTAAAGCGTCCTGAGCGGCTAAAGCGTCCTGAGCGGCTAAAGTAGCTAAAGTGTCCTGAGCGGCTAAAGCGTCCTGAGCGGCTAAAGCGTCCTGAGCGGCTAAAGCGTCCTGAGCGGCTAAAGTAGCTAAAGTGTCCTGAGCGGCTAAAGCAGCTAAAGCGTCCTGAGCGGCTAAAGCGTCCTGAGCGGCTAAAGTAGCTAAAGCGTCCTGAGCGGCTAAAGTAGCTAAAGTGTCCTGAGCGGCTAAAGCAGCTAAAGTGTCCTGAGCGGCTAAAGCGTCAAAAGTGTCACCAGATGAGAAGTTGAGCCTCGGTCAACTTTATGCTAATTAGCTACAACGCAGTTCAGCGGCAAACAGTGGCAACCAATCAGAGTAGAGATGTCCTTGGACCGAGCGGGCCCTAAAGAACAACACATGTAACTTTGGTTCCTGGTTCTGTCTTGGAAACAGAAAAGCTCATAAACTGTGTTCAGCTCATCCTGCTCTTTTTAATATCTCCTTTTAGCTACAGACACCAACAATAAAAACATCGTGTAGCGGAGGTGGTAGATTGTTCTGGTGAGTTTAAAATGTGCAGTAACAGCAGAAAATAGTGAAGTGAAGTGTAGTCTGTGGCTAAGACGTAGCCTAGCCTAGCATGCTAACATTTCTAGCTTCATCTGAATGGGATGACACCAGGGCTCCAGACGAACTTTGTTCAGCATCGATCTGAGATTTACGCCGGGGGGGGGTTACTTTATTACCAAACAGTCTCTGCTGGATCCTTCTGGATCCTTCTGGATCTAGAAGGATCCTACCGTGGATGGCTTCGTACCGGACTGTCAGGCGGTGACCTGGTTTTTTCTTGCCTGTTTTGAGCGACCTTTTTTCTTCCCTGAGGATTTATCTTTCATTTCTCGTGGATTAACGATGTTTTGTGTTACAGACTTACAAGGACCAGAAAAACAGGATTAAAGGAGCGTTTAAAACAGTGTGAAGAAGGACAGCTTGTGTTTTTTCGTTAGTTGGGAACTTTTCATGATTTTGGTTTAATGAACATTGAGATTATTGTTTTATTTTGGTTGTGATTTCTTTTGGAACAGGTTTAAAAAGCTCCTTTAAATGACGAACAGGATTAAACTTTGACGTCAGTCACATGACGAGCGGCCGAAGCTGCTAAAATATTTTGCTGCTTTTGCCTCTTTTAGTGTGAACACACAGTTAGAATAGAATAGAATAGAATAGAATAGAATAGAAAATACTTTATTTATCCTGGGGGGGGGGGATTTCAGGACAGTCAATGATCAACACAGACGACGCATCAAAACACTAAATCACGAGAATCAAAGCACCCAGCTCCATGAATCCTGATTTAAAGGAAGATTTCATAAAAAAGAAACAGAAGAAAAAACATGTAAATAATAAAATCAGCCAGGAGGATAAAACCTGTGACTGATTGATGCTGCTGTTACTTTAGCTCACACAGCTGGTCGTCCTGTTTCACTTTGTCACAAAGAGAAACGTCCTCTGACCATCCAACATCTTCACACCTCATTTTGTCTTTGACCTGAAATCAGACGTTTTTCTGGACTGCTCGGTGAACGAAGCTCTGATTGAGTCTAAAAGACATTTTTTACTGAGAATCAGAGAAAACACTTGAAAGGTGTCAGGTTTTTGCAGTGTGCAGGTTGTTAGGGCTCTCTGAAGCAGCAGAAAGTTCCTGAGTCGACTTTAAAAAGTGCAGACATGAAGGAGCGTTTCTCTGAAGCGGTGATATTTGGAGGATGAGGTGTTTTAAAGTGCAGCAGAGTTCAGGTGGAACAGAGGAAGTGTCGCTGTAAACTGACGGCTCAGACTCTCACTGATCAAAGCTGAACCTCAGCTGAACCTGGTCTGGGTCTTTCTGAGGAGCTGAGCCCACGGCTGCCCCCGCTTCAGACGTAAACAGAGTTCAACTCAGCTCCTCAGCAGGAGTCAGGAAACTTTCCCTCCACCATGTGACCACGATGTGACCACGATGTGACCACGATGTGACCACGATGTGACCACGATGTGACCACGATGTGACCACAATGTGACCACGATGGGACCACGATGTGACCACGATGTGACCACGATGGGACCACGATGTGACCACGATGGGACCACGATGTGTCCACGATGTGACCACGATGGGACCATGATGTGACCACGATGTGTCCACGATGTGACCACGATGGGACCAGGATGTGACCACGATGGGACCAGGATGTGACCACGATGAGACCATGATGTGACCACGATGTGTCCACGATGTGACCACGATGGGACCAGGATGTGACCACGATGGGACCACGATGTGACCACGATGTGTCCACGATGTGACCACAGTGTGACCACGATGGGACCATGATGTGACCACGATGTGTCCACGATGTGACCACGATGGGACCACGATGGGACCACGATGTGACCACGATGGGACCATGATGGGACCACGATGTGACCACGATGGGACCACGATGGGACCACGATCCACCGCAGACGGGTCGGGATCATTAAAGAGCGTTCAGCGCTTCACTCACACACGGCGAGCGCGCAGCAGATGCTCCTGCTGTGCTGCCTGATGTGCAGCACCTCCATCAGCGTCCATGGGAGCGTGCAGCCACGCCGCTCGCCGGCCCTCAGGAGCAGCTGGGCCTTGGCAGGACATCAGAGCGTCCAGCTGCCGGCCTGACAGACGCACTGCAGCTTCCTGTGTGGATCCTGTAACATGTCACAGCAGGAGGCGCTCAGGGGACGGGGCTGCTCCTTTCTCCTGCAGCCAGCTCAGACAATGAGCCGTGTTTGGAGAGGAGCAGACGTATTGACCAACACACTCACCACGGGATTTTAACCACCATAAACACGCTAACAGCTGCGCCCAGCCTGCGGCGTGCAGGTTTACGACGAGGGGGGTCGCTCAGCGGGAGGCTGGACGTAAACAGTCCATTCATCCCTGTCTGGATCTTCCGTCCTCAGACGTGTTCGTCTTTAGACCGTCCTCAGTCTGCAGCTGTAGTCACAGGTTAACGTCAGGAGAAAGCGTCACGCTCCTTTAGCTCATCGGGGTCACTCAGTCAGTCTATGACATCACGCTGTACACGGGGAGGTCGATCAGTGTTTCATCGTTTGGTTAAATCAGAAAACCTGAAACTGACTTTTTAAAGGTCTCTGTCTCTGGTCTCCTCCAAAGATCTGATCAACTGATCATCATCAAACAGGATCAGAACGAGCGCAGGCTGACGACCCTCCATGCTAACAGGCTAACAGGCTAACAGGCTAACTTTGGTTCTGTTAGGAACTAAAAGTTCCTGGAACTTCTGGTTGTTTCTGATTAACTTTTCTAAATGATCCAGTTTTTAATTTATTAATAAGCTTCAGTGTCTCTGACTGTGACGGTTTGTTAATGATGAACAAACATTTTCAAGCATCACAAAAATAAAAACCTCCCAAAGCAAACCTCTGTGTTTTTAACCTCTTTACGCTCTCAGAGTCTGTTTCTGTTTGAAAACCACCGTAGAGCTCGACCCAGGTACCAGAAAGGTCAAAAAGGTCAAAACGTTGATGGAGACAGGAAGAAATGGACTTCATGAAGGGGACAGCTCACACACACACACACACACACACACACACACACACACACACACACACACACTGAGGGTGATTTGTGGTCTGCAGAGCTGGACATGTGACGTGCTGCATGTATCCAGGTGTGTGAATGTTGATATGTATTGATCCAGTGTGTGAGCTATCGCTGCGTTCGGCCTCAGCGCAGGAACGAGAGCGTTCAATCGATCCTAACAACACAGAGAGGCGACACAGAGCTGCAGGACAGACGTAGTCACTGAAAAAATCACCAGGAAACACTGTGGATCTCTCAGAAACTGTTTTTTTTAAAGATCTGTGGATGAAACCCGATCAGTGACTGAGATCTGATGGAAAAGCTGAACATAACTAATCGTCTGCTCAATGAGCCGCTCTGAGGATCAGACGTTTCAGACGTGTAAATGCTCTGACCGTATTTCAGCCTGTCTGTCTCTGTGTTGGTCCGTGTTGGGGGCTGGTGTCTGGGGGTCAAAGGTCAGGCTGACCCAGCAGGGAGGTGAGGAGGTGAAGTGGGAGGAGTCAAGTAGCTTTGTTTAATAACCATTAGTGTGTGTTTTTATGAGCAGTGTGTGTTCGCTGTGTCAGAGAGGAAACCTGCTCCAGACGTGTTTCTGCTGCTGCATGGAGTCACGCTAAAAACACGTCTGACGAGAGGGTTAGCATGATCCCACAGCTGACCTTAAACATGTATGATCAGGAAAAATAAGAAAAACACAGGATGGAAACACGTCTACAGACTGAAGGTGACGATAACACGGTTCATTATGTTTCACCTCAACAACATCCAACAGAGAGGAAACAACAAGGAAGGAAGGAAGGAAGGAAGGAAGGAAGAGAGGAGGGAAGAGAGGAGGGAAGAAGGGGGGGGGGGATGAAGGAAGGAAGGGAGAAAGGAAGGAAGAAGGGATGAAGGAGGGAAGGAAGGAAGGAAGGGAGAAAGGAAGGAGAAAATGGAAAAAAGGAAGAAAGGACAGGAGGAGGGAAAAGAAAGGAAGGAAGGAAGGATAGGAGGAAGGAAGAAAGGAGGAAAAAAAGGAAAAAAGGAAGAAACGAGGTATGGGAAGATTTGAATGAAGGGAGGAGGGAAGGAAGGAAGGAAGGAAAATAGAAAAGGAGGTATGGGAAGGAAGAAAGAAAGGATGATAGGTAAGAGGGAAGGAAGGAGGGATTAGAAGGAAGGAAGAAAGGAAGAAAAAAAGGAAAAGAAAGGAAGAAAGGAGGGATGGGAAGGATTGAATGAGGGAGGGAGGAAAGGAAGGAAGGAAGGAAGATAGGAAAGGAGGGATTTGAAGGAAGGAAGAAAGAAAATTTGGAAAGGAGCGGAGAAAGGAAGGAAGGAAGGAAAGAAGAATGGGAGAGAGGAAGGAAAAAAGGAAAGAAGGAGGGATTGGAAGGAATAAAGGAAGGAAGAAACAAAAAAAGGAGGGAAGGAAGGAAGGAAGAAAGGAAGGAAGGAAGGAAGGTTGGGACCACTCTCCAGAGCTGACTGAGAGGAAGAGACACTGAAGGAAGTTTACAGGCTTCTTAGGTGTGTGTGTGTGTGTGTGTGTGTGTGTGTGTGTGTGTGTGTGTGTGTGTGTGTGTGTGTGTGTGTGTGTGTGTGTGTGTGTGTGTGTGTGTGTGTGCAGGTGGGCGGTGATGGATGGCTGACAATCTGCTGCAGCCTGATGGGGGTCATGTAATTCACCTCTCCGTCTGACTACAACTGATCTCACACACACACACACACACACACACACACACACACACACACACACACACACACACACACTCTCCTGCTCTCTGTTATTATGGATTGGGGTTGACCCTCTGGTCAATAGAGGTCAAGGCTGGAGAGGGAACTTGGCCCATCCATCTGGCCCTGCGGGATTCTGGGAGACTGGACAACTGGACGGGGGAGTAGGGGGGGGGGGGGGGGGGGGGGGGGGGGGGTGTATCATCGCCGTGGTTACCGTCCTGATGATTGATCTGAACTCTCTGAGCAGCAGTTTTTCTTAGTTTCAGGCTCTGACTTGGACTTCAGCTCATCCAGATCACCAGGAGTCACTGGTCCTGAGACAGACCCAGACCCAGACTCAGACTCAGACTCAGGGGGCAGTGCTGAGATGACCTGGGTCAGTCTGAAGACCATATTCTGTGAAGGGCTTAAGTCTGAGGAGTTAAATCTCTGTGAACCAGGAGAGACCAGGGTCAGAGTAAATCAGGAACACTGAGGAGGATAAAAACCGTCTCCTGCTCCTGGGTCTCACAGTCTGACCCCCCCAGGACACGGTCTGGTCTCTGAAGGTCCAGATGGACGGTGGTCAGTCAGACTCAGCCAGCTGGACTTTATGAGACCATCAGGATTAACCAGCCCTCACACACGGTTATTGGAGGAGGAGACCATGGAGGGTAAACATGGACATCAGGGCAGGAGGAGGAGGAGGAGGAGGAGGAGGAGGAGGAGGAGGAGGAGGAGGAGCGGGGGGGGGGGGGGGGGGGGATTACTTTATCAAATGATAGATTGTGTCTCAGAAACATCCTCATAGACCCATGAGGAAGACTGATAAAAACTGTCCGTGTATCTCAGTCTGAATCCTGACATTTGTTGATGCTGTTAGAGAAAAAATCTCCTCTGATTCTTCTTTATTTCCATCTTTTCCCGCGGCCGTCCTCCTCTCCTGGAGACAGCTCATCCTCTGGTCTGTTTGATCTGAGTCCATGTTTCCAGTCATCTGTGGAAATCCCCGCTCCGCTCTCAGATCCAGAGATAAACGCCTGGAGCTGGATTTTTAAATACCTTTCTCTAAACCCACTGACCCAGCAGAGCGACAGAGACCGGGGTAAAAATAAACACACAGCTTTTGTTGAGTGTGTGTGTGTGTGTGTGTGTGTGTGTGTGTGTTTGAAGGAGCTAAATCATATCCTGAGCTGCAGAGTCACTGTGAGAGCGACACAGACCAACGCCGTTTGACTGTGAACCTGGACCACGTGGGTGGAGGACGACTGACGACCTGGTTCTTAATCAGGCGCCTGTGACCGTCAGAGAGTTTGATTATCATCGTTTACAGCAAAGTCACTGAGCTTTAAGAAGTCTCACATTAATAAATATAAATATAAATATAAATATAAATATAAATAGATATAAATATAAATATAAATAAATATAAATATAAATATAAATAAAAATAAATATAAATAAATATAAATAGATATAAAAATAAATAGATATAAAAATAAATATAAATATAAACAGATATAAATAAAAATAAAAATAAATATAAATATATATAAATATAAATAAATATAAATATAAATATAAATAGATATAAATATAAATATAAATAAATATAAATAAATATAAATACATATAAATATAAATATAAATAGATATAAATATAAATATAAATATAAATAAATATAAATATAAATAAATATTAATATGAATAAATATAAATATCAATATAAATAAATATTAATATGAATAAATATAAATATAAGTAAATATTAGTATGAATTAATATAAATATCAATATAAATAAATATTAATATGAATAAATATAAATATAAATAAAAATAAATATAAATATGAATATAATATAAATATAAATATAGATATAAATAAATAGATATAAATATAAATATAAATATACCTGTTTAAACCTGTTTGTGATCCATGATTTAAAAGAAGAGTCAGTGACAAACGTGTCGTTTCCAAACTCTGTTCCTCAGTCTCAGTCTCCTCAGATGTCTGTCTAACATGAGTCTGGTTCTGTCCGAGGTTTCTGCCCGTTAAAGGGAAGTTGTTCCTCTCCATTGTAACTTGCTAAATGCTGCAAAGTCCTGTACTCATGGTGGATTAAGATAAGATAAGACTCCTTATCTGGTCTTGATGTTGGGTTTCTGTTAATAAAGTTTTATTAACATTTATGGGTCTAGACCTGTAAATGTTTTTGTAAAGTGTCTTGAAATAACATTTGTTATGATTCTGGGCTCTACAAATAAAGATTGATTGATTGATTGATTGACTGATTGATTGACTGACTGATTGATTGATTGATTGATTGTTTGATTGATTGATTGACTGATTGAATGATTGAGTATCTGTGGTTGAATCCAACACTAACCCATTCACAGCACGCAGACCTGAATCCCTCAGCTGGACAAAGTGAGGCGCCCATCATCCCCTCGATGGCGTCCTGTGAAGCTCTGGTCACTCAGAGACGACGGGACAACGAACAGACAAAAGACGAACTAGAAAGAGGCCACAGGCTGGATCCAAACCGGGGCCAGACTTTGGAGGGTGACCCTCAGGACTAGGGATGGGTACCTTTCACATTTGAAACAATACGGTACCAATTCTCGGTACCTGGCAATCGGTACTGGTACTCAACGGTACCAATTTTCGGTACTTTTGTGTGTTAATGTAGTAAATAATATCAATTTTTTTAATAATTAAATGTAAATTCTTTTCAATTTAACGTATTTATTCTTCAATATATAACCTTGCAATGCTGTGTGCATGGAAAATCACCTACTCTTCCACTCCCTCACAGTCACAAGGATGTGTTCAGGTACCTGAACATGGTACCTTTTGATTTTACGTGAATCTGTACCTGGTACTTTTGACAGAATTCAGTTGGTACCTTTAAAAGTACCTAATTCGGTACCCATCCCTACTCAGGACCCTGGATCCAACAGGCTAAATCCACCAGAGCCAGACCAGGGCTCAACTACTCTGTAGTTTATTTTGATCCTTGTTAGCGTTAGCCTAGCAGCTGCTATCCTTCCTAATAAACATGTGACAAGATAACATACAGATATATAAACATGGTGTGGCGCCACCATCAGTCGACTGACTCATCCAGAGGTACGGCGTGTTCCTTTAAGGACCCTGAGTTACCCTGAGTCTGTTGCTTCAGGTCAGAGTGGCCATCACTGAGGTTTGCAGGTGGTACTGAGGGCGGCAGGGGAGCCGGTTGTGACTGGGACACTGGGGGCTGGGTGGACCACTCCAGCTGATACTGGGAACAACACCTGAGATCCCCGTCCAGAAGGGGGCGCTCCCAGGAACAGCCCTCAGGCCTCTGGTCGCGGTCCGGAGCAGGACGGAGACCTCAGTCCTTGGCCTTGGCGTGGTCTGACCCCTGTGGTTGAGGAGGGATGAACGAGGGTTTCTCCTCTGACTCACCGTCCTCACTCTCTGCTTCCTGTTTGTCAGAGCTCGTTCTTCTTCTCTGACTCTAACTGACCACAAACTTTCCCTCGCTGTGTCTAAATATGAAAGCTGAGACCATGAAAACCACTCTCAGGATGACAAACCCTGAATGTTCCCTCCCTCAGGTCGAAGCCGCTGATTTATATCGTGGCTCGCTAATAAAAACACAAAGAGCTCAAAGTGAAGCCGGCCTGCCTCTTTCTGATTGGCTGTTGGAGTGGCGCGCCTCTTCCTCTCTGAGCGCAGCCGGAGGTGTTCGCTAAAAGAAGAGGAGCAGACCAAAGTCCCATGACTCGTCCTCCTGCCAAAGCGCCATTTCTGAGGGAAACTGCAGCGTTACTGATCCCTGAGATGATCTGCTCCACAGCTCAAACACTTTCTTATTCCCTCAGATTTCACAGGAACCTCCCCCCGTCTCCCCCGTCTCTCAGCGTCCCCCGTCTCCCAGCGTCCCCCATCCCTCGTCTCCAGGCGTCCCCTGTCTCCCAGCGTCCCCCGTCTCCCCCCGTCTCTCAGCATCCCCCGTCTCCCAGCGTCCCCCGTCTCCAGGCGTCCCCCGTCTCCCAGCGTCTCCCGTCTCTCCCAGCGTCCCCCGTCTCCCAGCGTCCCCGCCCCAAACTCAGACGTGCAGTTTCAGCAGGTTCGACTTTGGACGACCTGCAGGAGACACTTGATGAATCCTCTTAAAGTGGTTTATCCCGACTGGAAATGTTTCCATGAATAAGTAAAAGAAAGAAAGGGCTGTCACTAAACGGGACGGGAGGACAGGAGGAGGGGAGGACGGGAGGAGGGAACGGGAGGCGAGGAGGAGCGCTTACATAATTGAGGGGATTTCACTCGAGGAGCGTTTTTGGAGGAACTTCCTGCAGACGCCGCTTCGTTCTGGAGGAGCTCACGCTCAGGTGCACTTTCCCCCTCATCCCCCCGTGTGTCCGTCTGTCTCTGGCGTTCTTTTATTCCCACACAGGCACGCACAGCGCCCACGCCGAGCACGAAACGCCAGAAGTACAGGTAGAGCGCATTAAAGATGGATGAGTGTGTGAGAGTCCCTAAAAGCCGGGGAGAGAGGAGGTGGGCGGCAGGT
Source organism: Halichoeres trimaculatus (assembly GCF_033239565.1). NCBI lineage: Eukaryota > Metazoa > Chordata > Actinopteri > Labriformes > Labridae > Halichoeres > Halichoeres trimaculatus. Next base: position 344,609 of record NW_027437182.1, on the reverse strand, counting down.
GACGGGGTGAGGCGGCAGGTCAGGTGTAGAGAAATGAGAAAAGACAGAGGAGCGGGCCGAGCCGCGTTCACAGACCGGTTTTTATCCAAACCAGGAGCCGTCAGGAGATCAGAGCGGAGCTGGCGCTGACGAGAGGCTACAGGCGTCTCTGCGTCCAGATACGCAGAAATCTGTCAGCTGTGACGAGAGTCCACGCTCACGCTGAGGGACAGAGGATAAAAACACGTCCTGAGCCCAGATGGGCTCACACTCAGCTTTGATGTGGGTCATCGTCCTGTTGGTTCTCTGACTCCAGGAGCTGTGATCTTTATCACACAGGACCAGAAACACTCTGAGAAATCTCCCCCTGACCGTCTGACTGTGATCACTCAGGTGTTTAAACGTTACCTTGAGCTGTGTAAACCAGCTCGCTGTAGACCACGGCCGGGATGATGGGGACTGGAAGGTCCTGCAGAAAACCTCTGAGAGCATCACTGAGAGAGACCACGTCGTACTGGTCCAGGTCTACAGAGAGCGGATCTGAGGGGACACAAGACAAGAGGGAAACGTTAGAGACCATTTATTACAGGGAAAGGTTTTTCTGTTTTCTGTTAGTTTTTTAAAAAGTGTCACTGTCCTCAATGAAACAGGAAGCAGATTAATTCAGAACCTCTCACACCGTAAAAATGAAACAGCACCAGATGGACACAAACACAGCCCTGCCTAAGGCGTCCGTTATCAGAAATGAATAGATGCCATTAGGCGTGTACCGTCCCCCAAACACAAAATGAACCCACAACTCAGGGCGTGTACCGTCCTCCAAACAGAATATGTAAAGACAACATAGGGAGTGTACCGTCCTCCAAATAGAAAATGAACAGGTAAAGCAGGGCTTGTATCGTGCTCAACACAGAACATATATAGACGACACAGTGCGTGTACTGTCCTCCAAATCGAAAATGACCAGGAAACGCAGGCCGTGTACCTTGCTCCAAACAGAATATGTATAGACAATACAGGGCGTGTACTGTCCTCCAAACAAAAAATAAATGGACACTTTAGGGCATGTACCCTGCTCCAAACAGAAAATGAACGGACACCTCAGAGCGTGTACCATCCTCCAAACCGAAAATTATTGGACGACACAGGGCGTGTACCCTCCTCCAAATAGAAAACGAACAGGCATAGCAGGGCATGTACCGTCTCCAAAAAGAAAATGAATGAACAACTCAGGGTGTGTACCGTTCTCCAGACCAAAAATGAACAGAAACCGCAGGGTGTGTACCGTCCTCCAAACTGAAAATGAACAGACACCTCAGGGTGTGTACCGTCCTCCAGACCAAAAATGAACAGACAACACAGGGTGTGTACCGTCCTCCAAGCTGAAAATGAACAGACAATGCAGGGTGTGTACCGTCCTCCAAACTGAAAATGAACAGACAACGCAGGGTGTGTACCGTCCTCCAAGCTGAAAATGAACAGACAACGCAGGGTGTGTACCGTCCTCCAAACTGAAAATGAACAGACAACGCAGGGTGTGTACCGTCCTCCAGACCAAAAATGAACAGACAACACAGGGTGTGTACCGTCCTCCAAGCTGAAAATGAACAGACAATGCAGGGTGTGTACCGTCCTCCAAACTGAAAATGAACAGACAACGCAGGGTGTGTACCGTCCTCCAAACTGAAAATGAATGGATGACGTTGAGGCATTAACCATCGGTCCACACCTCAGCGTCACCCATTCATTCTTGATCATGGACGCCTCAAAAGGCATTTTCCTTCCACCATCGTCACTTAGGAGAGAAATAAACAATAAATCAATCATTAATACGCTAATTTTGTTTTTGTTTGTTAAAATCCTAAGTCTTACACAAGAAGCGACTCTGTACGGATTGTTGCCAAGCTAACCTGGTAAGGCTGCTTATCGTTAAGTTACGTGGTACAAAGTATCTTTTCAGAGGGTGAGTGCACCTCTTACTGCTCGTGTGTGCCCAGAGGATGATGGGAAATTTTATTTTAAAGAATCAAAGTCCACAGAGAGTTTCCTGAATTGTTTGTTTGCAAGAAATATTATCCAACACTTAGTCTGATCGTTCAATAACTGTGAAATAATGTATATTAACGTATGCTGAGTTTCTGTTTCCACGGTAACCAACTAACATTTGAGCCAGCGCCATACTTTATAACAATCAGGCTGTTTGACAGGAAGTGTTTCAGAGGTGTTATCAAGAGAAAGCGGTGTGTGTGTGATCTCCCTGAGTGTGTGTGTGATCTCCCTGAGTGTGTGTGTGATCTCCCTGAGTGTGTGTGTGATCTCCCTGAGTGTGTGTGTGATCTCCCTGAGTGTGTGTGTGATCTCCCTGAGTGTGTGTGACGTCTCACAGTCAGCTGTTTCTGGGAAAGAGGAGAAAGTGTCGTTCAGCTTCAGAGAAACAGAAACTCTGCAGACACAACCAGAGATAAGACGCTGACAGTCAGAGACGAACACATCCTCCATCCTTCACCTCAGCCTGCGCTCCTCCTCCCTGCTCCTAACCTTCCTCCTTTTTCTCCTCTCCTCCTCTTCCTCCTCCCTGCTCCTAACCTTCCTCCTTTTCCTCCTCTTCCTCCTCCCTGCTCCTAACCTTCCTCCTTTTCCTCCTCTCCTCCTCTTCCTCCTCTTTGTCCTGTCAGACATTCGTCTCAACCCTTCCTTTTTCCTCTCCTGTCTCCTTTTCCTCCATCCACTCCCCTCCTCCCCCCTCCTCCACCTCTGGAGTCAAACGGCCGGTTAAATCGTATTGATTGGTTCTCTAACTGATGCCTGAATAAACTTAACCAATCAGCACGGGCCGTGAAGCACCAAGCGGTTAGCGTCAATGGATGGCGTCTTCACAGCGCCTGGTGTTATCGCTGCGTGATTTGTCAGAGGATTGGATCATCCAGAGGGAGCGGGTTCTGTGGCACCGTGGGGCCCGGCTCACACTTTCTTCACTTTTCATTCAGGTGTGTGTGTGTTCCTGTGTGTGTGTGTGTGTGTGTGTGTGTGTGTGTGTGTGTCTGTGTGTGTGTGTGTGTGTGTGAGTGTGTGTGAGTGTGTGTGTGTGTGTGTGTGTGTGTGTGTGTGTGTGTGTGTGTGTGTGTGTGTGTGTGTGTGTGTGTGTGAATCGTTGATGAGCAGCCTGTTATCTGATCATGTCTGGGTGCTGGTTCCTTATTAATCTGGGATTTGAGCTGCTAACGATCAAACTGCTGGTGCTTTTATATTTTCTTGGTTTATTCGTTAGCGCGTCTGGCAGAACGAACACAACAAACACAACAAACACAACAAACACAACAAACACGCTCACTGTTGGATAATTATGGCCACTGCTGCCATCCCACCAGGGAAACAACACTCAGACAGGATCTTCCTCCTTTCCTCTGGGCTCTGGGAGACTCTGTGAGTCCTCATCCATCAGAGGATCCCGTTATTCAGAGCCCTGAGCTGGTTTTTAAAGCACCAGGGTCTGGATCACTGACAGCCACCTCCAAAGAGGAGCTGCTGCTGGTTTCTTCACATCAGAGACGCTAAACGCTCTGCAGCGTCTGCTCACAGTCTTTCCTGAGCTCAAAGGTCAGATTGGAGCAGGGCCACAGTCAGGATCCAGGTCCCAGGTCCCAGGTCCCAGGTCCAGCGTTCATCAACAATATTTCATTCACTGCACTGAAATGAATCAGGTTCAGGTTTTCTGTCCAGGTCCCAAAAAAACAGCGTCTATCTGCAAACGTCTCCAGAGCTCTGTACGCTCAGCAGAAACTCAACAACTCTACAGCTGACGACTAGTATGAATGTTTTCATCAATAAAAAAAGATCAGACCAGATTAATGTTAGGGAACAGACCAGATTAACATTAGGGAACAGACCAGATTAATGTTAGGGAACAGACCAGATTAACATTAGGGAACAGACCAGATTAACGTTAGGGAACAGACCAGATTAACGTTAGGGAACAGACCAGATTAACGTTAGGGAACAGACCAGATTAACGTTAGGGAACAGACCAGATTAACGTTAGGGAACAGACCAGATTAACGTTAGGGAACAGACCAGATTAACGTTAGGGAACAGACCAGATTAACGTTAGGGAACAGACCAGATTAACGTTAGGGAACAGACCAGATTAATGTTAGGGAACAGACCAGATTAACGTTAGGGAACAGACCAGATTAACGTTAGGGAACAGACCAGATTAACGTTAGGGAACAGACCAGATTAACGATAGGGAACAGACCAGATTAACGTTAGGGAACAGACCAGATTAACGTTAGGGAACAGACCAGATTAATGTTGGGGAACAGACCAAGATTAATGTTGGGGAACGGACCAAGATTATCCTGAGTCTGGTTCAGATCCTGAGTCTGGTTTAAATCCTGAGTCTGGTTTAAATCCTGAGTCTGTTTCAGATCCTGAGTCTGGTTCAGATCCTGAGTCTGGTTCAGATCCTGAGTCTGGTTCAGATCCTGAGTCTGGTTCAGATCCTGAGTCTGGTTCAGATCCTGAAGCAGAGCTGACTCAGCAGAGGATCAGTTTACAGACTCTTTCACAGACTGATGTCATGAGGTCTCAGGTCCTGACTCCTGGTGGACTTGGTTTAGTTGCAGACCCCCCTCCGCAGACGGATCAGTGTGACACAGATCTCTGTGTTCCTGGTTTCAGACGCTGATCTCCACGCCGTCTGACTCAAACAAACAGCTGCTGTTGTGTCACATGACACGGTGGTCCAGACAGTCCAAACAGCCTCTGGTCAATCGGTCCGTCATCGGTCTTAAATCCTCCTCCTCTGCGCCCGGTTTATGCTGGTCTGGGTGTTCACGGCTCTGAATAATGAGCCCAGTGACTTCAAAGAAACCATGTGACCCGCTCGCCAACAATCGCCTCATTTTCTGTTGGCGTGGGAAACGCTGCGAGGCATGTCTCAGCCAAATGTTTCATGTTTCCTCAACAAGACGGTTCTGTGGTCCTGTCCGTGTCCAGGCTCTGAAGCCAGGACTGACCCAGGACCAGGGATCATCCAGACCCACAGAGTCCGACTCATCCTGACAGACTTAATCTGTGACCTCATGAAGTCCATGTTTTTCTCCGTATGCTGCAGAAGCTGATGTTTCTTCTCCGTACTGATAAAAAGAAAACGAGCTTTAAGGTTTGGAAGTGTTAGGTCACTTCCTGTGTGTCAGCTGCTGACACGCTGACACGCTGGCACGCTGGCACGCTGACACGCTGACACGGCGTTCACAGAGTCAGCTGGACGTGCTGATCCGACAGAGGAACAGTTTTCAGCTGTCTTCACGTCCACTCAAACCCAAACTGAAGGAGCACCTTTAACAGGTCACTTCTCCTTCTATCTGTCACCGCTGTCACTCTTTCCTCTTTTCATCTCCTCCCTCGTTCTCTTTCCTCATATTATCATCTTTCCTCTTTGTCCCACGTCATTTCAGAGCGCTGAAACACGCCATCACATCTCCATCCATCAGCTGATCAGGGTTTGTTCTCTGGATCAGAGGACAGATGGATGGATGGATGGATGGATGAAGGGATGGATGGATGGATGAAGGGATGGATGGATGAAGGGATGAAGGGATGGATGGATGAAGGGATGGATGGATGGATGGATGGATGGATGAAGGGATGGATGGATGAAGGGATGAAGGGATGGATGGATGGATGGATGGATGAAGGGATGAAGGGATGGATGGATGGATGGATGGATGGATGGATGGATGGATGAAGGGATGAAGGGATGGATGGATGGATGGATGAAGGGAGGGATGGATGGAGGGATGGATGGATGGATGGATGAATAAATGGAGTGATGCTGGGTGAATAGTGGCGATCAGAGTCCAGGTATTGGATCTGTCTGGCTGATTGGTTGATTGGCTGAGATGAGGCTGTGGCGAGCGCCGTGACGTGTCGGGTTAATGGATGATATTTCCTGATTAAGGTCAAGACGATTATTTTTAAAGAGCACAAACACAGACGCTCTTTAATAAAACCAGACTGAACTAAACCGTGACTAACACCAGACCTGAAGCACAGGGTCCAAATTAAACCCGTGTGGTTCTCTACAGTCCTTCAGAGGCGAGACCTGACCAAAGCCATCCTCCCTGGGCCCCCAAAACCAGAAGTCTGAGATCAGTCCAGGTTTGAGGTGAAATCCATGGATTATAAATGTCTGATGATCTATCACCAAAGTTTCCATCTCGCCATCGTCTCGTTTACAGAAACACAAACATGAGCTCGTCATCGTCCCGTCTTCTTGTTGGAAAAATGAGTCTCTGATGAACATTTATGGTCAGTGTTAGTCAACAAGTCTCAATGTGAAATAAACTCTACAAATCTATTTTTTTTACTCTTTAAGTGTTTGATTGGCATCGACTTTTGTCACATGTTAAGTGGCGTTTTCAGTCATCAGGTGATGTACAAGGAAACTTACTCCAGACGGATTAAGTAACACATTTAGTTACCTTATTTAAGACTATATATATATATATATTTTTTTTTTTTCAGGATCCACACCCTGCATCATGGACCTGTTTCTGAGATGATCACATGACTTCCTGTTGTCTGCAGAGACACTTCCTCACATCCGCAGCGTCTCTTCTCTCTTCCTTTGTTTGTTTCTGCTCTTTCCACCAGCTCCTCTCTTTGTTTCTCTGAGTTTCATGTGTGAGTCATTCATTCATTCATTCATTCAGTGTATTTCCACCAAAGCTGCTGATGCCAGTCTACGCCAGGCTTTCTGACAACATCACGAGGTGTTCCCTGTCCTCACCTGTCTGAGCGTGCACCACGCAGCCTCCTCTGCATCTCTGCACCAGCCTGTGCAAACTATTTCAGGCAGCGGAGCTCACCGTGTCAGAGACAGACGGGCGAGCGTCATGCAACAGCCATGAAACGACCCGAGCACCGCGCCGTGAGTCATAGGGAGCGTATTTCAGGTGCTGTTATGAATCACCTGAGGAGCTGGAGCAATGACAGGTAGAGGAGTGACGGCTGGGGGGGGAGTCCTGCTTCAATTTAGAAGTTTGACTTTCACCCTCAGAGTTTATGAAACTTAGCGAGACTTTCAAAAAGTTAGCAGCAGTGAACACCGGAGGTTATGATGTATGCAGGTGAACACCGGCTGAAAAAGGCAAAACATGGGCAAGCAGGACGATTTCTTCTGTTGTCACAGATAAAAAGTGTCAAAGGTGGCCATAACGTGAGCGATCAGAGGGGGGGGTGTATAACAGCCATGAAGCATGAGGGTCTGTCTCCCTCTGAGGTCGGCGCAGACGCAGCGAGGTGATCCTCTCTTATCTGGACACAGGACGTACAGGTACGGCAGATCTGCAGAGGGCGCCTGGAAGACGTAAACAAAGCTCCATGACCCGGGGGACGACCGTCTCATTCAGCGCCGTCCAAGGCCGTAACCAGCAACAGCGGAGGAAGACGCACTCTGGCTGAACTTGAACTCCCGCCGCAGGAAAAGTGAAGGACAGAATCAGCTGTTCACACACAATGACGGCTGTTTGCTGTAATCAGATAACGCTGCTCTTCAACGCAGCACAGAGGCCCTGTGTGTGTGTGTGTGTGTGTGTGTGTGTGTGTGTGTGTGTGTGTGTGTGTGTGTGTGTGTGTGTGTGCAGCAGCATTCCAATAAGAACCTCATTACAGTACAAAGCTGTGTGATCGTCCGCTCTCAGCGCGCCGCTTCCAGCAATTTCCAGAGGACAGACAGCAACCCTGAATCCTGGGAGTTGGCCCCCGGATAATCTGATAGCGGTGATTAAAGTGAAGCAGAGAGAGTCAGAGCGTGATGGAGGGAGGATGAGCTGTCAGACACACAGAGCACATCACAAACACTCCTCTGAATCAGCGCCGTCAGAGAGCAGAGACGCTGCTTGGTGGGAAACACGGCGGTGAGATTCCTGAGGAGCAGAGACGCCGTAACGCCATAACGCCGTAACGCCATAACGCCGTAACGCCATAACGCGTCTGAACACACCTGGATTAGCTTTCCTCATTTCTACATTTGAAACACTTTCTACAGCTTTTACACAGGAAACAGAGTCAAACTCTGCGGACCTCAAACACCAAGTCTCCCCAGAGCTCCAGCCCCATGTGGACCCTCAGAGACCTGTCCCCTCTTCATCCATGTGGGCTGTAAACCCTGATTTGAGGTTTGAGGTGAAAACAACAAAACAGAAAAGTTCATCACAATCAGGATCCTGTCTGTCACTTCCTGTATCCACCTGCCATGTAAGGCTGCAGATTAGCCTGTTAGCGTGTTAGCGTGCATCTCCTGCACAGTCTGTCACATCTCATATATATCAAATGTGTGTGTGTGTGTGTGTGTGTATGTGTGTGTGTAGATGAAATGCAAATAAATAGATATTAGCCACAAATTGAGCTCATGCATCCAGAAAAACACTCTGACCTCTGACACACACACACACACACACACACACACACACACACACACACACACACACACACACACACACACACACACACACACACACACACACACACACACACACACACAGGTTTTATCAGCATCATGACCTGCCCTCACGTCTGTTCAGAATAAATGAACCCTCCTGTGTTTCCTCATGAACCAGCAAACCTTTGACCCGTGTGTGTGTGTGTGTGTGTGTGTGTGTGGCTCTGTGTGACTCTGTGTGTGTGTGACTCTGTGTGTGTGTGTGTGTGTGTGTGTGTGTGTGTGTGTGTGTGTGTGTGTCTGAATAAGGAGGCACAGAGTGGGTCTGTTGTCCCTCGGCTCGTCTGTTTCTGCAGAGACGCTGTGAATAGACCGTCTCAGACCAACATGTTTGTTTTTGGACGGTGATGCTTTGCTCTCGGACTATCACTGAAACATTCAGCCAACAACAACAACAACAACAACAACAACAACAACAACAACAACAACAACAACAACAACAGGACAAAACATCACCTTCAAACCATGTCCTATCATCTTTATGGGTAAAATGCTCTCTGGGTGTTTTCACTAAGATCTGCTGACCTGAAAGAGGAGACACAACCAGCCCTCCCTGACACAATCAGTCCTTTTACTTTAACCTGTAGATAACTGTGGAAATACAAACATCCTCAGACCAACGCAGACCTGACGCCTGGATAAAGTCTCCTCTCCTCCTCCAGTCTCTGCTCTGGCTCCTGTCTCTTTAAGAACTGATGTTAAAGTCCTGGTTCTTGTTCTTAAAGCTCTACCCGGCCTTTATGCTGCAGCTCCATCAATGAGGTTCTAGAATGTTCATCATCAAGCACAGAGAGCTTTCTGTCTTTGTGATGTCACTACATTCTGTCCTGATGATGTCACTACATTCTAGAACTCTCTGATCTCTCTGAGTGATTTTAAAGCAAACTACAGACCCTAAGTTTTTAACCTGGAGTCAAAACTTTCAGCCTTTGACTCTTTTATCGTATCTTTTAAACTAGTAATTGTTTTATTTCAGCCTCTGTCTGAAACACTTTGCTGGGGCTACTCCCTCTTTAAGGCTCCACACTCCTCAAACCCCCTTCACTCTGATTGGCCAGCCCTCTGGGGGCCAGCCAGGGGTGGAGCTATCTGAAGACCTTGGTGTTTGAGGACCACTTCCAATGTGTCACGGACCAGTGAGAATACCCCTGAGCAGTGATGTCATAGTTTCAGTAAGTCTCATGAGGATCTTGGGAAGATCTCACACGTTTTATTATTTTATTTTATTTTATTTATTTTTTAATCTAGAACAGAGTGTTTTGATGAGTTTACAGACAGATTCAGGGATTTCTATGATATACGAATATGAAGAGGTTTGAAAGTGCTGGTGTTTAAAGAGTGGGGAAGCAGAGAACCCCCTCTTTAAAGTAGGAAGAATTCATGTCGTGGACTCTTTCTCTGGAGGCCGGTCTGGATAATTACAGTCCCTCAGTTTGTCAGAAACAGTCTGGAGATGATCCTCGTCTCTGTATTTTGTGCTGATTGTACACTTTTCTAAGATAAAGCTTCCACTCTGGACGAGTGCTGGATTAAGTCTGGATTACCATAATATCCCTGAGCATGAGCAGACTATAATGAAGCTGTCATTCACTCAGAGAGCACGGCGCTCTGCAGCTGACGGCGTTTAAAGGCGAGAGGATTAAACCCAGGGTCCACCGCTTTCTTAGCCCCCAGCCCGCTACACCTCCCTAATCCAGGCGCCGTCCTCGCCGCGTATACGCAGAAGTTCAGAGCGCCTGTGGGAATGAACTCCAGCTGAACCTCATTTAAAGTTGAACCAGACTTTATTCTGACTGGATCCAGAGTCACAAAGACCCGGCTGGGTCTCCGAGGAGTCTGTTAGAGATGTGAGGGGGAGACGTGAAAAGTTAAAGCGATGTGCGATGACTCGCCTCCATCAGAGCTGAAATGAAAGAGGAGACCGAGATGTTTACGCAGGATTGGATCTATATTTACCAAAATAAGAGCGTGGAGCACGCCAGGGTTTATCAAACATACAGTTTTAAAGCAGGGCGTGAAGACGCTAAAGTCCTGAGGATAACTTAGAGTGTTTGCGATGAATACAACTGAATAAAACTTCATCCCACCTTTAATGAACTTAACTTAAATTTACACTTTCAGGATTTTCATATAAAACATGTTTTTTTTTTTATCATTCACTTCATGTAAGTGTGTTTGTCTTAATCTCATACACAGATTATTTTCCCCTAATCTTCGCCCGAGGTTAGAGCTTCCTGTGCATGCAACATCATATCCTGATTTCAGAGACCACGTTAGGCCAGACTCTGGTTTGTGAAAGCTGATGCTGACCTGCACCAACATGACCCCATCAGAGCAACATCAGCACAACAAACTGCATCAGTGAGAGCATCTCAACTTTGGAACAACAACAGCTAAAAAAAAGTTTAGTATCATGTTTAGTTAAAGAATCGAATGTGACCTGGATGGACAAAGCACCTTAAAGCAGACCTGTTCAACTCCTCAGCAGTCATGGCTGAGCTTCCTCACCCATTTGCTCTCCTGGTCCTTATCGGTGTGTCCAGAGATCGTATTGCTTACGCTTAAGATTTCACCTATTAGCAGCCATTCCATGATGAAGCTAACCAGTGCTAGGCCAGATGTTCCCATACAAGTAGCTGGATGGACTGTAAACAAACAGAAAACAGTGCAAAGTAACAGGAGTTTTCAGCCCCATTTCCACCAAGTGGTTCAATTCAGTCCGTCTCAGTGTGGCACACGTTTTGTGGCGTTTCCTTTGACTAAAACCAGGACAGGTCCTAAAATTACGGACTTGTACCATCCCATTTTTTGGTTCCCTAATGTTGGAGTGTCAGACTAAACCAATCCAGCCCCAGAAGGTGGAGCTAGAAACACTGCAGTCTGTTGATTGGTGGAAAGAATGGTCACTTCCTGTGTGACAGCAGTAGGTGTCGCGCTGCTATGGTGTCACACTATCACACAGCTGATACAGCTATCAGCATCCAGCTGACACTACACCTAGCAAGTAGAATGCAGTTGGCTGTGGAAACACAAACAGGATCTAGCTTCACTGGCCAACTGGTGGAAACAGGGCTTTACCCTGAGGTCTGGACCCCAGGCGGAATCCCAGATCCAGTTCATATCAGAACTAAAGTCAAGAGCAACTGCAGTGCTAGAGAGGAGATGTGATGCTTCTTTTGTGATAACGGTGGCTCCTTTAGGAAAAATTAGACAAGAGCTAAACCAGAGCTAAACCAGAGCTTAACCAGAGCTAAACAAGAGCTAAACCAGAGCTAAACAAGAGCTAAACCAGAGCTAAACCAGAGCTAAACAAGAGCCAAACCAGAGCTAAACCAGAGCTAAACAAGAGCTAAACCAGAGCTAAACCAGAGCTAAACCAGAGCTAAACCAGAGCTAAACAAGAGCTTAACCAGAGCTAAACAAGAGCCAAAGAAGAGCTAAACCAGAGCTAAACAAGAGCTAAACCAGAGCTATAAACCAGAGCTAAACCAGAGCTAAACCAGAGCTAAACCAGAGCTAAACCAGAGCTAAACCAGAGCTAAACAAGAGCTTAACCAGAGCTAAACCAGAGCTAAAGAAGAGCTAAACCAGAGCTAAACAAGAGCTAAACCAGAGCTAAACCAGAGCTAAACCAGAGCTAAACCAGAGCTAAAGAAGAGCTTAACCAGAGCTAAACAAGAGCTAAACCAGAGCTAAACCAGAGCTAAACCAGAGCTAAACCAGAGCTAAACAAGAGCTTAACCAGAGCTAAACAAGAGCTAAACAAGAGCTAAACCAGAGCTAAACAAGAGCTAAACAAGAGCTAAACCAGAGCTAAACCAGAGCTAAACCAGAGCTAAACCAGAGCTATAAACCAGAGCTAAACCAGAGCTAAAGAAGAGCTTAACCAGAGCTAAACAAGAGCTAAACCAGAGCTAAACCAGAGCTAAACCAGAGCTAAACCAGAGCTAAACAAGAGCTTAACCAGAGCTAAACCAGAGCTAAAGAAGAGCTTAACCAGAGCTAAACAAGAGCTAAACCAGAGCTAAACCAGAGCTAAACCAGAGCTAAACGAGCCTTCAGCTCCATAGTTCAGTGAGTTTGGGCTGGTGTGAACTTTCCCTCGTTTGGCCTCTGGGTTAGTTGAGGATGTTTTTAAGGTTTTGGGGCTTTGCTGTAAATATCATCCAGTCCTGCTCTGGTCAGCTGTTTGGCTGGAGACCAGGTCTGAACGAGACCAGGATGGATTCAGGATCAGGAGAAAAGACAGGAACGAGAAATAAGGACAGAAACATTCATTCCTCACTGACCACAGAACGAAGTGTAGGGTTCAGGGTGTGTGTGAGTGTGTGTGTGTGTGTGTGTGTGTGTGTGTGTGTATGTGTGTGTGTGTGTGTGTGTGTGTGTGTGTGTGTGAGAGTGTGTGTTCACTCCCTGAGGTGGGAGTCCTGGTCTGAACCCTCTGAACTCGTTGAATACAGTCAGATATTTCCGATCACTGCAGCGGAGCGGAGTTTACTGAGTGTGTGTGAGTGTGTGTGTGTGTGTGAGTGTGTATGGAAATGTATGAGCGCATATTGGAACACGTGAACCCGCTCACCTCGCCGCCTACCCGCCGTCCTTGGCTTTCTGCTCACACTGACTGATATCACAAGAAGAACTCAGAGCGACGCAACAGGAGGAGAGGAGAGGAGAGGAGAGGAGAGGAGAGGAGAGGAGAGGAGAGGTTTTGGTTTTCAAAATCCTTTTATTTAACCACTACCAAGCAAAAAAAAAATAAATATAAATCACCACACTGTCATATCATCACCCTGGACCAAAGAGAAGGAAAAGAAAAAAAAACAACAAAAGAATAAATAACCAAATAAAAAACAAACATAAATTGATCAAACATTCATGACCAGCTCTCCATCCGCACCCACAGAGCACAGAGCTTCTTTCACAGCCCATGTACGTTTAAAATCCTGTACATTATCCATCATCTGATAGAAGGCGAAATCTACCTTCAGCCTGGCAGTCAAAAGCCTCTCCAGAACCAGCACAGGGTCCACACATCCAGTTCCCTGAGCCTGATTCTTACGCGTGAGCCAAATGGCCAACTTAGCTGAAGCAGATAAAAAGTTCAAAAGTACGTATACAGTCTTTTTCTTTGGAGAGTACTTTGGCCCAAAAACAAACAAAGCAAAAGAAAAAACCTCCCCGAGAGCTTCAAACAACCTTCTCAGAAGGACGAACAGGAGTGACAGCCTGGGACACTCGACAAAGAGGTGAGACAGAGTTTCAACCTGTGAACAAAACAAACACCCCTCTCCCACCCCTGGATCAATGTGTGCTCTGTACCTGTTTGTGGCTATCGCCCCATGCACAACTCTCCACTGGAGATCAGCTGTTCTCTTCTCCACAGGCAGCTTATACAGGGACCGCCAGCTGCCTTTCGGGGAAAAGCCTGGGCCAAAAAACTCAGTCCACCTCGACTCCTTCACCCCCAACAAAGACTGAAGATGCAGGGCTTTAACACAGGCCTGACAGAGAGCCTTTTTCCCTGCATCCTGGAACTTTTCCAGAAGAGGAGTAGTTAAGGACAGCAGCCCAGCTCCCCTCTCCTGCTCCTCCCTGACATCCAGGCTGACGAACAGAGTTGGGAAACTGTACTCACTGCCCTCACTCCACTGCTCACACAGACCCTCAGTCCTCATGAAAGTCCTCAGGTGATCTGGAAGAGCAGCAAAGACTTCCTCCACCACCCTCTGAACCACCCGGCTGGAGGTGATGTTAGTCCTTTCCTTGAGGGCCTCCAGGGTCAGTCTTAGCAAGTGACCCACTTTGGTGCAGCCTGCCTCTCTGAACCTGGCCCGGAGACTGGATGACTGCAAACTGTGAGTCCTCACAAAGTCATTAAAAAACAAAGGTTCCTCCAGGATCCACATCCCTGGGCTCTCCTTCTCTGTTCTTTCAAATCTGAATAATCTCCACGCCTGCAGAACAGACGTGTAGAACGGTGTCAGTCCAGAGAGATCCACCTCCTCCAGCTTTAAAAGAAAGAGCTGCTCACTGTACCCCAGCCGCCCAGCTCTCCTCAGCAGCAGCCGAGCAGTATCCATCCAGCTGGGACCACAGTTGAAAAGAAGTCTCTGTGCAGTCTGGAGTCTGAAAGAAGCTATTTTTGACTGGATGTCTATCAGTCCTTGTCCCCCTTCAGCCACCGGCAGGTAGAGGACTGCAGCCTGGACCCAGTGTTTACCTGACCAGAAGAACTCCAGGATGTCCCTCTGAATGTCCTCCATCAGCCCTCTCGGTGGTGTCAGAGCTACCAGTCGATGCCAGAGAGTCGAGGCGACCAAGTTATTGACTACCAGAACTCTTCCCCTATACGACAACTGGGGTAGCAACCATTTCCATTTGGATAACCGAGCACACACCTTCTCCTTCACTCCCTCCCAGTTTTTACTCATAAAACCCTCAGTGCCCAAATAGACCCCCAACACCTTTAACCCCTCCCTTCCCCACTCCAGACCACCCGGCAGACTGGGCACTGCCTGATCCCTCCACTCCCCCAACAATAAGGCACTGCTTTTTCCCCAGTTCACCCGTGCAGCTGTAGCCCTTTCATACAGGGACAGGGTGTCCTGCAGACACCGAACATCCCCCTGATTGGAGATGAAAATGTTAACATCATCAGCGTAGGCAGATACTGTGGGAGGACATTCGATACTGCAGGACACAGGCAAAGAAAGCCCACTGAGCCGGCCCCTTAACCGATGCAGCAAGGGCTCAATTGCCAAGCTGTACAGCTGACCAGAGATTGGACAGCCCTGCCGAATCCCTCGCTGCACAGGGACTGGCCGGCTCAACCCTGCCCCCATTTTCACCAAACACTGTGCACCCTGATACAACAAACCAACTAAAGAAACAAAACCATCACCGAAACCAAACGACCTCAGCACAGAAAACAAATAAGAATGATCAACCCTGTCAAAAGCCTTCTCTTGATCCAGAGACACAATTCCAACATTCACCCCATAGATTTTACAGACATCAATGACATCTCTCATGAGAAAAATATTGTCCATGATAGTCCGGTCTGGAATGCAATAACTCTGGTCTTTATGGACCACACTTCCCAGAACATCCTTCAGTCTGTTGGACAAAGTTCTGGAGAAAATCTTATAATCCGCACAGAGCAAAGCAACAGGCCTCCAGTTTTTCAACAAAGTCAGGTCACCTTTCTTGGGGAGCAAAGAAAGCACCGCTCTTCTACAGGAACCAGGAAGAGATCCTGTCCTGCAACACTCCATGAAAACACTATGCAGGTCAGACCCAAGAATTTTCCAGAAACTCCTAAAAAAGTCTGTGGATAAACCGTCTATCCCAGGTGCCCTTCCTGTTGCCATCTGCATGACGGCAGCAGTCAGCTCCTCCAGAGTCAGCTCCCTGTCCAGAAGAGACTTCTCCTCCAAACTGAGCTGAGGGAGATCCTCCAGGAGCTCCCTGCGGCACTCCTGGCTGCACTGCTCCACTCCAAACAGCTCTCCATAAAACTGCATGGCATGACTGCTCATTTCTTTTGGATCAGATGTTAACTGACCTCCTGGTAGTTTGAGGCAGGTCAGCTGCTTCCCTTGTGCCACCGTTCTCTCAAGGTTAAAAAAGAAAGACGTCGGAGCATCCATGTCCTTAAGTTGTAGGAAACGACAGCGGACAAGAGCTCCCTTCACCCTCTCCTGTAGAAAAGAGCTCAACTCCATACGTTTCTCCTTCAGCAGGGTGCCAGCGTTGGGATCCACACTTCGATCTAATCCCTCCTCCAGATTCTTAATTTCATCTTCAAGTTTTTTAACAACTGTTTTCAACCGAGCAGAAGAATGTGATGTGTACTGCTGGCAAAAGACTCGAATCTGGGCTTTACCCACCTCCCACCATAACTTCAAAGAAACAAAGTCAGTTTTTTTAAGTTGCCACTGATGCCAAAAAGACTCAAAGTTTTTACAAAAAACCTTATCCATTAAAAGCTTGTTGTTAAAGTGCCAGAAAGATTTGGCCCTTTCACCTGGTGAAACAATCAACTCCACACTAACAAAGTGATGGTCAGTGAAACCAACAGGCTGGATGCTACAATGAGTCAGTCTGGGGTTGAGAGTTCTGGAAATGTAAAACCTGTCCAGCCTAGCTGCACACACCCTGTTACCGTGAACCCTGACCCATGAAAACTGTCTAGACTGTGGATGTTTCACTCTGAAAGAGTCTAATAAATCCAGGTGTGAGATAACAGTGTGTAGAGTCTGAGATGATTGTGGATGTGGCTCCTCTCCTATTCTATCAACAGTGAAATTAAGTGTACAGTTAAAATCACCACCAAGGATGATCTGATCCTGACTATAGAGCAGCAACTCCTGCTGAAGGCGAGTATACAAAGCTGCCCTTTCAGGCCCATTGTTAGGAGCATAGATATTAGCAAAACAGAACACAGTGTCCTCTATTTCTGCTCTAACAATTAAAAATCTGCCCTTTACAATTTCAGAACAGTTTAGGATCTTTGTGTTTAAAGAAGCCCTAAACAAAACAGCTACTCCTGCACTAAAGTTAGTACCATGGCTAAGGTAGCTAGAGCCCTCCCACCACAAACCCCAGTCTATCTCATCTGATGGTGTGCTATGAGTCTCTTGTAAAAACAAGATATCTACGTTTTTTTGATGAGCAACTTCTGAGATAAGACCCCTTTTCTGTCTGTCCCTCCCACCATTAATATTTAGAGATCCTATTTTAAGGCTCCTCATGGAAAGGTCAAAGAGAAAAAACAGAAAAGCGGACACCAACAGGGAACAGTAGAGAGAGAAAACCACCTTGTGCTGCATGATCATTTCTTTGTCTTCCTCAAACTTTTGCCTCCAGCTTTCCTTAATGCAGTGATGTGTTTCTTCAGACGGAAACGTTTCTTCTCATCCAGGAGATCAAAACCAACCTGTCTCTTCAGTATACTGACTGACTTTATGAATTTCTCAGTGTCACTAAAGTAATCACTTATTTTGACTGACTTTTTGTACGTTTCATCCATGAATCTGTTTATTGTCTCTAATGAATAAAGATCAGAGCCACTGCTCAATGAATCAGCAATGGATGCATTATCTGACTCATACTCTTCCTCCATGTCCTCCCCTTCACATGACGTCTGACTATAACACACTGTCTTACCTTCTGTCACTGAAGCATCCAGACCTACAGAAGCTTCACAGGCTTCAGTTTTATCATCTTCAGCTGTTGATGGTTTTTCTTTTGCCTGAGAGCTGATGTTACTTTCACCTGGTGAGCTAAAGGACCTAACCTCAGCCGCAGCCTCACCAAGAGCTGCAGCTGAGGACTTGGAACCACCCGCAGTCACTACCGCGACCTCCGCCACAGGCGCGGCCGCGTGCGCAGACGCAGCCGCAGGCGCGGCCGCGTGCGCAGACGCAGCCGCAGGCCCCGCGGCGGGAGCGGCAGACGCAGCCGCAGGCCCCGCGGCGGGTGCGGCAGGCGCACCACGGGCAGAGCTGCCCGCATCAGCAGCACCACCAGCGTACTCCTGTTGTCTGTGCGGACACGCAAAACGTTTATGTCCCACATCACCACATTCAAAACACTTCATTTGTCCCGAGCTGGCATACACCATATAAGACGCATCTCCATATTTAACTCGGAAGGAGACTTCCAGAGTCTGCGTGGGAGACTCCAAAAACATGAACACCTGACGCCGCAGAGACTGAACATGTTTCAGTTTGGGATCTTTACACCCTAGACTCACAGTTTTGAAAGCACTTGCAAACTTCCCAAATCTACGGAGCTCATTCTCCAACAACTCATTAGAAATGAAAGGCGGAACACCGGATACGGTGATCCGCGTGGAGGGAACTGACAGCGGGGAAACTTGAACAAAGAGATCATGAATGAACACGCCACTCTCAATCAGCTGAGACACCAGAGCCTGACTCTTCAGGAAAACCACCACAGCCTTATTCATTCGGGATGCATACAGAAGGCTGTCATGACCTACCTGTTCACCTGCAGCTAACAAGACCTCCTCCACGGTGACGGCACCGTTCGGAGGAACAATCCGAACTCCCTGCTGGAGAGTCGGAGGTGGCGTCTCAGCGGACGCCATTCCTCCTAACAACCCCTCCAACAATTGTCTGACTCAACCAGAAACACTCAAATCAAAGAAAAAAGACACTCTTACCTGATCATGCAGTTTAATACAGGAAAAAAGATACAGCAAACAAATCAAAAACTCCACGACTCTCACGCTCCACCACCACCACTCACACTCACGCACACCGGAAACGGAACAGAGGAGAGGAGAGGAGAGGAGAGGAGAGGAGAGGAGAGGAGAGGAGAGGAGAGGAGAGGAGAGGGAGGTGCAGAAATACTCCAACTGACAGACAGAACAAAGAGGAGCGACTGCAGAGAGGAGTTCATCCAAAGGCCAAAATTTAATAATAGTTGAGAGAGAATTGGCATTAAAGGATAAATCTCTCGTCTGAAAAACCAACACAGATCTTTCCTTTGTGAGGCTCTGAGTCAGTGCGCTGCATTCATCCAAACACCTTATGTTTCATTTTTCATTTGAAATCCCTTCATCAGATGTGAAAGCTGCTAATCTCGCTGGAGACGTTTGGTTTGGGGGTTGGCGCAGAGCGCCAGAGTTCGGTCAGAGTTCGGTCAGAGTTCGGTCAGAGTTCAGCGCTACAGTCGCTGAGTCAGGAAGTAAAGATCTGTAAAACCCGTCAGACTCGCTGTGAGTGGTACCTGCGGAGCGACAGCTTTAAGAAGAACCACGCTGATATTTCACTGAGCTGTAAAAAGGCTCAGACTTCAGAGGCTTTGGGGCATTTCACGCCTGGATCCAACCAATCAGAGGCTACGGTTTCTCTGTCAAGACCTCACTGACAGCTTCCTGTCCGTTTACTTCTTTGGTCATGCTGCTTCTAGCTACAGTGGCTGGCAAGGGCAAACGCTTTGCAACGGCCTGAACAAGCTTCAAATGTTGAATCCATGCACTCTTTAAAGACACGCTTGTTATGTCCATTTCTTGTTGTAGCTAGCTAAAACCGTCTGGTTTGGACACAGTGGGTTTTATTTCGAAGGTCAGTAGGTGCTTTCATGTAGTTTTTGCACATGACTTCCTGTCCTGATTGATCTGCTTTTTGTAAATTGACGTGTCACAGCTCTGGAATCTGGCACAGATGGGATTCTGGCGTGTCTGCTGCGACCTGCCGGTGAAGGGATGCGGCCAGATCGAAACAGAGTGGATCCAGTGTGAGTTGACACATTGGAGCTGGACCAGAGACGCATCTGGTGTATTCAGGCCGTTAGTCAGGCGCTATATTCAGCACCTTCAAGAGGAAGGATTACACTGTTCAAACAGCAGCGCCACCTTTTGGTCCAGAGTCTCACACACACTGTTGTAAAGACGTAACTCTTAACAAGACATTTTTTTCCAATTTGAACTCAGCAAAATAAAATATCAGCATGTTTAATCCAGCTGGTTTTTATCTACAACAACAAACGTAAACGGTGAGCAGAGCCAGACCAGGAGTCCACAGGTCTGAGGTTTAACGGCCCAACATGGACCAGGAGAGGATCCTCACTGGGGCGGGGAGCATGGTGGTCCAGAGTGAACACACGGCTGATGATAGAGACAACACGGATGTTAAGATGCAACACATCAGGAGTCATTAATAATTAAACAGGAGTCAGAGGAACTGATTTTCTAGAGATTTTCTAGCAATGAATGGTCCGAATGCACGACGTCTCATATCAACCACAGAAACCAGTTCTCTGAAATCTTAATCCAACTCCAACCTTTCACACTTTCTGTGTCTTTACTTTCTGAAAATGGTTGAATTATCTTGAGTGCAGCCCTAACAGCCTTTTTATTCTCCAAGCAGAGAGACGGGGACTGCAACGTCTGAGTGATGATCTCGAAAAATGAGGATGGACCGTACCGGGGACCACTCCATCAGGACAGCAGCCTCCACCACGCAGCCTGATCATATCAAAAACAACCTGTGCACGTGTGTTTCTGTGAGTGAAAACGACTGGATAAACGTCTCCTCGCAGCTGCAGAGCGAGAGGAGCGAGAGGAGCGAGAGGAGCGGGAGCAGGAGACGTCAGAAAGCAGCAGAGTGTGAGAGCAGCCTGACAGACGGGGAAGCCACAGGTATCGCTCCAGTCGCTGGTGGAGCAGCGCGGCATATGGCGGAGATAAAATCTGAGACAGGAAGTGAGCTGGCAGAGGGAAGGAGAGGAGGAGAAACATGTCCCGACTGTCGCTGAGGATGCAGGTTATCAAGGCTGAAACGCTCTTTACAATCCTCGCTCTGTGTCTGCAGACTGAGGCGACACGGCGGCGTGGTGTGAGCGATGACATCATGCTCTAACACGCTGGGCGCTCACAGAGCTGTCAGAGGAGGGTTTCTCTGCAGGTGTGATTCACATTTCTGAGTTTAGACCACATCCTTCTCCACCAGCCTCACAGAAAAACATGAAAACACAACAGCTGCTTCACAAGGCGCTGACGCCATGAGTGAAAATACCACGTCTGACCAGAGGATGGACGGAGAGGAGGCGGAGTCAGGGATGAAACTCTTCCCTCCTCTTCGAAAACTCAGTGATGTCATAAAAAAGTGACTCTCCAAATGAACTAAGAGACAGGCTGGAATGTTCTGTTGACTCTGGCGCCCCCTCTGGATGAAATCAGAAGTGTTGTAAAGGGATGAAGACGATGTTTTTACTATTTTTTCTCCTTTGTGTTGTTCCCGCCTGTGGCCACAGTCACCTTGTTGACCCATGGGATCACCTTGTTGACCCATGGGATCACCTTGCTGACCCATGGGATCACCTTGCTGACCCATGGGATCACCTTGCTGACCCATGGGATCACCTTGCTGACCCATGGGATCACCTTGCTGACCCATGGGATCACCTTTCTGACCCATGGGATCACCTTGTTGACCCATGGGATCACCTTGCTGACCCATGGGATCACCTTGTTGACCCATGGGATCACCTTGCTGACCCATGGGATCACCTTGTTGACCCATGGGATCACCTTGCTGACCCATGGGATCACCTTTCTGACCCATGGGATCACCTTGTTGACCCATGGGATCACCTTTCTGACCCATGGGATCACCTTGCTGACCCATGGGATCACCTTGCTGACCCATGGGATCACCTTGGTGACCCATGGGATCACCTTGGTGACCCATGGGATCACCTTGTTGACCCATGGGATCACCTTGCTGACCCATGGGATCACCTTGCTGACCCATGGGATCACCTTGTTGACCCATGGGATCACCTTGCTGACCCATGGGATCACCTTGTTGACCCATGGGATCACCTTGTTGACCCATGGGATCACCTTTCTGACCCATGGGATCACCTTGCTGACCCATGGGATCACCTTGCTGACCCATGGGATCACCTTGGTGACCCATGGGATCACCTTGCTGACCCATGGGATCACCTTGTTGACCCATGGGATCACCGAATTGGCCGTAGATTTGACACCGGATCAGACAGATGGATCGTTCTGGGGGGTTAGACTTCCATGTTACGTTTTTAGCCCTAAGCGCTGTTAGCTAACATGTGTCTGCAGGAATCCAGTCAACAACAAGTGTAAACAACAAAAACATCAGGATCCTGCCCCCTGCTGGTCACACTGCTTCCTACACTGAAACACGTCATCACAGTTTTGTTTTTCCCTTTTTTAAAAGATCCAGCCAATTTTTCATTTTTTATGTTTTTTGCACATTTTAGCGATTAATTTAGTGAGTCTGGACATAAAACTTTCAGTTTGATTTTGACTTATCGGACGCTTTCGTCCAAAGCGACGTACAACACAAGCAAGAGTTTAGACAGAAGGAAAACTTTGTTTGTGCGACAAAAGAGCGACAAGTTATTCAGCTGCAGATGCTGACGTTAAGAGCAGGATTTTTTTTTTTTAAGGTAGTGTAGAATAATTTAGCCAACAAACTACAGTTAATTGCTGAAACAGTTTACTTCAATCTTCAAAATCTTTCAGTAATTAGCGCTGAAAGTTCACTAAGAGCTGAGTCTCAGACCTCCTGACTCCTCCTTCCCCTGAGGTGAAGAGGAGCAGGCTCAGATTAAGGTCTAAGTGTTTCCTGAACAGATGAGTCTTCAGACGTCTCTTAAAGTAGAAAGGGACTCTGTGGATCGTATAGAGTTAGGTAATTCATTCACCATTTGGGAACAACAGAGGAGAAGAGTCTGGCTAGAGATTTGGAGCCGCGCTGGGCTGGGAGCACCAGGCGTCTTTCACAAGCAGAGCGTAGAGGACCAGGAGGAGGGTAGACCTGGATCAGGGACCCCAGGTAGACAGGAGCTGTTCCTGTTAATGTTTTTAATCCAGAAGAAGAGCTTTGATTTGATTGGAGCTGCTACAGGAAGCCAGTGAAGAGAGTTCAATCTATACATTTATACATGCAGAGTGGAGACGGTTTTTAAAGGGCTGATACAGATTATCAGTGGTGAAGGAAGCTGATAACTGATATTTGGAGCAGATATTCATTTACAGTAACAGTGAAAAAAATGGCATCAACATTTGGGATAACATGAACTCCAACACTAAACTTTGTTCCCTCAGCAGCTGTCTGAGAAAGTTAAATGAAAACTTAAGAAACATAAAAAGCCCCTTAACGTGGAGGATTTGTGATTATGTCACTTCCTCTCCAGGGCACGCCCCTCCGTCATCAGGACAGAGTATCACCGTAAACACAATGAAGGTATGGACCGGTCAGGACAACCGGACCCAGACGGACCTGTGCGAGCTACCAAAGAACAAAAGGTCCACGGACCTGACGTGACCAGAAATCCCGTTTCCTGATATTCAGTAACGACCATTTGCTGATGTCATAAGGGTACGTAATGAGTCTCCTTCGATTAGGATGACCACCGACGTCTGCAGCAAAACTGAATGCTTTCTCCCCTAGTTCAGTTCTTACACGAGGAACAGAAAGATGTAAAATATCACAGGACCGTAAGGCATAGTGGCTTATCGTTCTCCGCAGAAGAGAGCACGAGTACAATGGGACTAAGACAGTGGTTCCCAACCTTTTTTGGGTTGTGACCCCATTTTTACATCACAAGTATCTGGCAACCCCAGACACCTAAAACAAACGGTTTTTTTTGCTAAAAATTTTTTTTTGTTCATGTAATAGTTATATATATATATATATATATATATATATATATATATATATATATATATATATATATATTTTTTTTTAATAAACCTTTAATAAACTGATTCTCATTTTCTTCTGGAAATGTCCTGGCTGGGAAAGGCAGGTGAAGAAATCTTTCCATTTTCAAAGCAGGTTTTCTGACTCTGACTCTGACTCTGTGTCCTGTCTGAAGCGTAGAAATACTGAAATACGCGCAGTCACATGATCAGGTGGCCGAGACCTGCTGGCTCAGATATTATATACTGCATTTTTTGGTTTTTTTTGTTTTTTTTTAAGTATTATCATAATTATTATTATTATTATAAGGGAAAATGTGTGGTGTTTGATATAAATGAAATATATATTCAATCATTAAAAAATATATTTGTATTTTTTTATCCTTTTTTTTTTTTTATCAATTGTTAGAAATCCTAGGCGACCCCATTTGAATTCCAGGCCGTGGGGTCACGACCCCAAGGTTGAAAAAGACTGGACTAAGACAAGAATTGCTTTATCTATCAGTGTCAGACAGTGCATGTACCTTCGCACACTTAAAGAGGGCAACCCAGAGCGAATGTACAGGTCACGATGGTGTGTGAGGCGACCATCACCGTGACAAACCTCAGTGCACAATGATAAACAGTGTTTAAGGGTTGGAGACATTTTAAAGGAGCGCTGAAATACAGCACATCTCCACAGTCAATCAGGGGGAGAAATGTTGCTGACACAAGCAGTTTTCGGGCTCTGAGTATAAACAGGATCTGTTTCTGAAGAAGAAACCAAGCTTGACCCTGAGTTTGTTGACTAAGCCAGCAATGTGTGCTTTAAAAGAAAGATCACCATCCAAAAGAAAACCCAGGTACTTATGATTGGAGACCAGCTCACTGGGTTTCTGTGTTGAGTTACCACTGTACACGGGACATTTGCTGGTAACTCACTAGAGTTTGAAAAGACCATGAGCTTGGTCTTTAAAACCAGTTTCAGGCTTCTCAGACGAGACTGTACGACAGTAAAAGCAGCTTGTAGAAACTCAACAGCCTGGGTGAGTGAGGATGAACAGCAGGAAATAATGGTATCATCTGCGTAAAAGTGATAAAATGCATTTGACACAGTAGAACACAAACTATTGATATATATTGGAAATGAAATGGGTCCCAGGACTGAGCCTTGGGGCACTCCTTTGGAAACATCCAGAACAGCAGAGGTGGATCAGCCACCTGTACACACTGTGTTCTGTTTGTTGAATACTCTCTGAACCAATGAGTGGCAGATTTAGAAATGCCAACGTTATACAGAGTTTTGGTCAAGAGTTTGTGATCTACTGAGTCAAAGGCTTTAGACAGATCATTAAAAAGAGCTACACAGTCCTTCCTACTGTCCAGAGCCTCCATAAGGGACCTGAAGTGACCTCCTGAAAAACTTCTTCAGTCTGAAAGTCTGCTGTGATCACGCTCTGACACTGAGGCATGTTGGTGTGTGTGCTGTTTCTCTCTCTAACAGGTTTCAGCTACACACACACACACACACCTGCTCACACACACTGGTGTAAATCTCTGCATCTTGTTTTCTCTCCTGAGGGAAACGAGTGAAACGCTCCCACACAGAAAAACAGGAGCTGCTGCTGCTGCAGCGAGGAGGAGGAAAACTCGCTGCGTCGGTGACGACAAAGAAAAACGCTTCAGACGATCTGCATCGAGACACCGAGATGCTGCGTCCACCTCCACCTTTTGTGCTGAGTGAGTGTGTGTGTGTGTGTGTGTGTGTGTGTGTGTGTGTGTGTGTGTGTGTGTGTGTGTGTGTGTGTGTGTGTGTGTGTGTGTGTGTGTGTGTGTGTGTGTTTCACTCCTTCACTCCCCAGCTGACTGTAAAAAACGTCAGCCTCTAATAGGTTATTGACGGGCGCCGGAGGAAGATGATGACATCACCTCCGACCAATAGCAGGGCTGGGACCCACAGACGACAAGGAGGGATGGACGGAGGGATGGACGGACGGAGGGACGGAGGGACGGAGGGAGAAAGGAGGGATGGGAGGATGGAGACGGAGGGAGAGAGGATGGAGGGATGGAGAGAGGAGCTCTTTTAATTTGTGTTTTGCTGAGCTCAGCGGCTCCTGTCAGCGCGCAGGGAGGGGACGAGAAGGGACGCTGATGAATGGGTGAATAAAACGAGGGAGGAGGAGGAGAGACAGGAGATGAGAAGGGACGAGAGCAGGGGGAGATTGAGGAGTACATAAAGGAGGCGCAGTGAAATCAAAGATTATTTAATGGCTCCACAGCTGCAGAGTGGTTGATGGTTGTTAGCCCGCAGCAGTTAGCAGATTGGACGGGAGAGAGAAATCACACCTCCGTCTTTCTGTGGACACACACACACACACACACACACACACACACACACACACACACACACACACACACACACACACACACACACACACACACACACACACACACACACGGCTGCAGAAATCTGTATGTTTGCATGTACGTGTGTGTGTGTGTCGGAGTGTATTCTGCTGCAGTCTGAGCCAACATGAGTCATCGTTTCCAAAACAGACGCTGCCCACTCTCTGCCTGAGCCGGCACCGCCTGTGTGTGTGTGTGTGTGTGTGTGTGTATGTGTGTGTGTGTTTGCATGCAAGCTGTGCATGTGTGTGTGTGAGCGCTCATGTGTTTGTTGGCTCGTTAGCACGTCCATGTAATCGTCGTCCAAATTCTAACTGGGTCAAAGCGAACACACACACACACACACACACACACACACACACACACACACACACACACACACACACACACACACACACACACGACTCTGACACACAAACACACAAACCCAGCGAGATAAAAATGCCCATATGCCCACTTATTATCACACACACACACTCAGTGTTTGTCTTTGCCTCCTTGTGAGGACGCTCTCTGGCAGCTAAGCTAACGGTTAGCAGACTGAGCAGGAAACCGTACGCAGTGTGTCTCAGGTTTTCTGTCCTGGCCCCCTTTACGTGTCTGAAACAGATCCTCAGGTGGCCCCTGCTAAGGTTTTAACACGTCCCCTTTCATCACCTGAAACCATGGCAACCAGTCAGGTGTTGGTGAGGAAACAAAGTACTGGTCAAATGTTGCTCATACAACCAGCTGCTACTAGCTCCACCAGACGTCTGCAGCCATAATGCTCCAAATACCTACTACCTGGATGCAAACAGACACAGGTGACAGCTGTATTAGCACAGTGTGATGGAGATGGAGCCTGGTTATAGACTCCTTTAAAGTGGTGGCTAGTTGGACTACTGGTCTCATCTTTGCGACGTCACTTCCCCCAACACATGCAAACAATTCAAGACCCCATCCCAGCTGCCATATCCACCTGATAAAAAAAAGGCTATATAAACTTAAAGAGGGGGTACTGCGCTGTGTTCAGTCTTTGTTTTGTCCCTCTGGAGCAGTAAAAACTCTCTTAATCATTATCTTGGCAACATTTATTTATATATCTTTTAAATATGTAAGTCTGAAACGCTTTGTTTTAGCTACTGTCTCTTTAAGGCTCCCCACTCTACATCCCCCTTCCCTCTGATTGGTCAGCCTTCTGGAGGCCAAACTAACCAAACATTCAAAGGAGCCTGAGAGCGATGACACTTTGTCCTCATCATTAAAACAGTTTGATTAGTGAACGGAGCCCAGTGGCTGTAAACACGGGGTGAAATGTTTGTTTCTGTTTAAAAAGAAAGAAAATAAACACTTTTGGAAATCAAGTCAAACTTTTCAGGATCCTCTCTGTTTCCATCACATCTCTGTAAAAAAAAGTTTTAGCTCCAAATTCCAGATTTTCAAAGTGATGTTTTGGGATTTTTGTGAGATCGGGGTAAAGACCAAAAAGGCAGGGCCCACAATCACAAAGGATGGGGACAGGAAGTCAAACTTCACCTAACACGCTGGGAGGAAAAAACTACAAAATAAAAGAAGAAACAAGGCCCCGAGAGGTGAGAGAGATCCAGAAAAGATAATGATAGAAGGACAAATACTCACACAAGAAAATACAACACCAGGAAAACCAACACAGAGACGATGAGTAACAGAAAACAAGAGACAACAGGTCCTAAAAAACAGAATCTGGAAACAAGGAAAAATAAGATGAATAAAACAAAACTGCAAACAGATGTGAGAGTTTAAACATTTAACAATATGAAGCCTGTGGCAAAGCAATAAAACCTGCAGTTCCTAAAGTGTCCACTAGGGTTTTTTTTTTCCGAGTTTTGCCCATATAAGGGCAAAGCTGAGCTAACTAATGGGTGGACACCCTGTAGCTATTAGCGAAGAAGCTAACGAGTAGGGATGGGTCAACATGCTTTTCTTTAAATTTGATTCTTTTAGGATTTTTGGGACGATCTGATTTAAACTGTGATTGATGATATTCCTGATTTTAAGGTTTTTAGTTTCCTTTTCTAATTTCAGACCCTGTGAGAGAAGTTGAATGATGATGGTGATGATGATGATGATGATGATGATGGTGATGATGATGATGATGATGATGATGATGTCAACAGACTATATCAGGGGACATATTTTACCAAAATAAAAAAAGGCTCATCAGGTGTGAGTCAGTTTTAGGATTTCTTCAGAGGATATAATGTTACGTTACTCAACAGTCAAAGATGAAACATTTCGCCCCCTGCTGGAGAAAAGCACAAACTTTTTTCCAACCCAGATTATAAACAAATACGAGAATGAAGGATTTAAGTTAAAACTTTTTTCTAACAAAAAAAGAAAAGAAGAAATGTGATTCACAGATGGTTAAAAAAAATCAGATATTTCTGTGAATCAGTGTTTTTCTCCCATCACCTACTTTAGAGCCTCTGTTTTCATTTAGCTTCACTCCAGTTAGACTGAGGCAGCGTTTCCAACATGGCCACTGCCAAAGACAGGCCGCAAAGCTGCAGATCAGAAACTAACTGGTGACATCACAGAGACCATGTCTCATTTTATAAATGTTAAAACATAAAAATTTCCTCTGTGAAAATGTTTTTGATCTGTTTGAACCCCCTGAGGTGAAGGGATCCAGGTCTCATACCTGTTCAGATCAGGGTGTTCAATATGTCCTCCTTCATCATCTTCATTTCCTCTGATTGGTCAACATTCCTCATTAAAAAGAAAAACTCCTCATCTTCCTCATCTTCCTCATGTTTCACTTCCCACAAATGTCGTCACCCTCAACGTGTTCCACTCAAACCGGTCCTCACAAAGGTGGAAGTACAGCCACACACACACACACTCACAGGCACAGGCACACACACACAAACACACACACTCACAGGCACACACACACACACACACACACTGAAGAGTTACTGGGCCGGCACAGTGAGCGATGTGTGGGCACAGCAGAACCAACCGGCTAAAAAAGGCGAGCTGTCGCCATGGAAACGTCCAGGCCGTGTACCAATCAGAGGTCAACTAGATGAGGTAATGTTCTTGAAAGCTTTCTGCGCCTGTCACACCCTCACACACACACACACACACACACACGCACGCACGCACACACACACACACACACACACACACACACACACACACACACACACACACACACACACACACACACACACACACACACACACACACATATAAACAAACATACAGTTTGATGGGAAAATTCTCTGCATACGCTAAACCAAAGCACAAACATACAACATTCACACACACACACACACACACACACACACACACACACACACACACACACACACACACACACACACAACACACACACAGATCAATCAGTGGAACAGCCTGACAGTTCCTACAGAGTGCAACAACTCCCTGTTACATAAGATTATTCCATAACTCATACAGCACAAACACAACAAAGAGCACACACACACACTGACACACACACACACACACACACACACACACACACACACACACACACACACACACACACACACACACACACACACACACACACAGCTCTGCAGCAGCCTCTTCCTGCTCTGTGACTAATGTTACATCATGCTGTATTAATACTGATCCATCAGGAACAATGTCCCTCTGCAGCCACCGTACAGGTGGTGAACACCTGACGTGTCCTCAGGAGGTCCTCTCTATGTCAGGCTCTGGTTTCTGATGGGAAAGACCACAAACACCCTGAGGGGTCAAAGCAAACAGGAAGTTCAGATCTTACAGAGCCCCTAAGATCCTGTTGAGGTGATGGGGAGGCGGGGCTTTGGCTTGTCACCTAGGAAGCTGTAAAAAGTCATTGCTCCTTTAAAGAGGAGGTGAGACCTTTACCACCTCCTCCTCCAGTCTCTGCTCTGGCTCCTGTCTCTTTATGCTGCAGCTCCATCAATGAGGTTCTAGAATGTTCATCATCAAGCACAGAGAGCTTTCTGTCTTTGTGATGTCACTACATTCTGCCCTGATGATGTCACTACATTCTAGAACTCTGAGTGTTTTTGAAGTAAACTACAGACCCTTAGTTTTTAACCAGGAGTCAAAACTTTCAGACTTAAGTTGCGTACCCACCGAAAGCGTTGAGAGCGAATGTATTTGCGCGTCAAGTGAAATCATGCCGCGCTAGACGCTCTGTCTGAAACACTCTGTTTTAGCTGCTGTCTCTTTAAATCTCCCAGCTCTACAAACCCCCTTCCCTCTGATTGGCCGGCCCTCTGGAGGCCTGTCTGAGGCAGATTTAGTTTTGTTTTTAGGTTTCAGCTGCAACAAGCTTTAACATGTTATTTTTCCCACCGTGAGCTCAGAGCAGGTTTTTGTTGAATCTGATTTGATGTTTTTGACTGAGTTCCTCATGAAACCACGGAAAAGAGAGACTGATGTGATCCTGAGGACCCGGGGAGTCGGCCATGTGACTGAGGGAGGCTTTATGGTTTCCAAACTTCTGGTCACGTGTGGTCCTGGTGAAGAGTTGCTGCGTGAGGACGAGGCAGAGTAACATTTCTCAGGAAGAAACAGTCAGCCAGACTTCCACCTGATTTCTGTTTGGTTTTCCTGCAGAAATCAAACTCGTCGCTCTGACAAACGGGAGATTTCTGTGTAACAACAAATCAGTCAGAGTGACACCTCTCTCTGTACTCGTCCTATCTCTGACTGTCCCCTGGGCTCTCCTCACACACCATCACACCGTCCGTCCTACATGCCATCCAAACTTCCCTCTGTGTGTTCAGCTCACGCTCACCTGTCAGCACAGATCTGCGGCGCCTCCTTCTGTTCATATATAATCCATAGGATCTGTCCGTGTCTGTTAGGCTGCGAACGCCGCACCAGGCCGCTGTGACGGCGGGATGTCAGGGACCACATTTCTCTGTGTTTCCCTCCATAACGTGCACGTTTCCCCGTGCAGCCCCTTCTGTCCTGACATGTATGAGGATGAGCGCGTCATGCGTGCTGAGCTCCTCTGAGCGCCGACATGTCAGCCCCTTTCAGTCACTTCCTCTGAGCGCGTGCATACCTCTGGCCTCCAGCTGACCCCTCACACTGCCCAAGGAGGCCAGGTGTGTGTTGGTGTGTGTGAGAGTGTGTGTCTATGTGTCATCGTAGAGGAGAGGTCTACTCTCAAAGCATGATGGGACGTTTGCTCGTTTGCTCGTGGTGTGGATTTTAGGAATACTGACGTCTTAACGAATGATTTCCTCTGATCTAAAATCTTCAGATTCTGGTTCAGGAGACACATACTCTGCCTCTGTGCTCCTGAACGCTCTGATTGGTCAGTAAACAGCTGTGTGGTTTCCACGGTAACACAAAACATCAACACTGTGAAAAAGAAAAGTTGTACAGAGTCAAAATTTCAAGGCAACAATCGTTGTCTTAGATTTCCTTTTTGTTGACGCCTTATCTGTGTCTGTGGCGTGGAGCTCATGGATTTAACGATCTTTTCAGTCTGATCAGCAGGTCCCTCGCTCTGTCACACACTGAGAGACGACTTTTTAATGTAAAACCACAAACGTTATGTTGAGTAAACAGCCAAATCTCAAAAACTGTAAAAAACAACAAAAAGTTAAACACAGGATGAAAATGTGGAAAGATTTGTGAACACTTTAAATCCTGAATGAAATCTGTAAGTGGAAGTTTACTGAGTCTGGAGAGGCTCAAAGTCAAAACAGTTTCAGGCAGAACTGCAGAAATCTTCCATTCATTTCAATGGGACAAATATTTTAAAGGTCCCATATTGTGCAAAAATCACTTTATTAAGTCTTTCAGTGAAATGTGTGGGTCTGTGTCTTTCCTCCCAGCCCACAAAATGTGATATTTAATGACCAAACCTGTTCTTAGTAGAGCTTGTTAATGTAAAATCCTGACCTAAAACCAGCTGTTTGGATTTTGGGGATTTGCCAACGTCAGCAATTCCCTTTTTGACCAATCAGGAGCAAGTCTGACCTGATTGGTCCACCGGAGCAGATACCCCCAAACCCCCTCCCCGCCCACTCCCCTCTCCCCGCATCTGGAGAGAAATCTCTCCCTGTAGATTTGAAAAAAATATATATATATATAATTTCATAATTAAATAATTGTTTGTCTTATTATTTTTTCTTTTTTTCAACTTTTTGCAATTTTTTTATCATTATTTTTTCATAAACTTTTTGCAAATTTAGGAATAAAAATTCAATTTTTTTAAGATTTTGCAAATTTTTTGATTTCTTTCTTTTTTTTTTTTTTTAATTTCTGCATTTTTCTCCAAAACTTTGAAATAATTCAAAATGGAGCAAGTTTATGACAAGACAGTTTTTTTTTTTTTTTTTTTTTGCAAATTTATGAAATTTTAAAACAGTTTTAAAATTGAAAATATTTTGCATTTTCAGCCATTTTTTGTATTTATTTATTTTTTTTAAACACAAACTTACTGAAATATATTATTATCTATTTCTGAACTTTATGATACTACATAGTTTATTAAATTTGTAATATTCGCAAATTTATTGAAAATAAAAAACTGAGACATAAGGTACAATTTTATAAACACAAAATATTCTAGTTTAGCCAGTTATTGACTAGATTTTTATTATGTTTCAAATTTATATACTTTTTGTCTTTATTGTGAAGATAAAGCAGATTTAGTGGATCCTGAATGACTTTAATCCAGGTGAGCTGAGGAAAAATGGCTCCTATGAAGGTAAAGGTTGCAGACCCCTGACATAGCTCCATGCTCAAGCTTCCCATCTCTGAAGAAGACAGACTAAGTGTCTAGAGTTCATTTATCAGGAAATGTTCCAGCTACACTCAGTAAAACTGAGCATGTGTGTGCTAGTCACTTCACGGCCGACTGCTTTTCCAACTTTGGACAGTCCAACAGAGGGCTAGCCAATAGACTGGTCCTGAATCCAGGCGCATTACCAACCATCCTCCAACAAACCTGGGACCCTGGAAATGTGAGTATTTTAAATGCTGTGTGCTGTGGAGCAGATGGAAGAGCTTTTCCTCAGTGTCCCCCCTGTCTCTGTGTTAGCTTCAGGATGCTAACTTTAGCTGCAGTTAGCCTGTTGTTTTAGCCTGTAATGTTACGGTAAAGGAGCTTCTCTGTTTTCTAAACATTGTGCACTCGGAGCTCGTGGCGCCGCTCTCAGTGACGTGGAAGAGCGGGGCGGTATCAGCGGTGGCTCATTTACATATGAAGGCCACGCCCACTAAATCAGAGCGTTCTGAACAGAGGGGCTATGAGAGCCTGGAAACAATGCTGCTGTGCTTGATTTATTGGCTTTTTGGACCAAAACATGTTCCTACCATTTCATGAAGACATCAATGATCCAGATTAAACTGCAGGAAAGGAGCAGGAGATGGGAACTTTAGTAAACGTTAAATATTTTTAAAAAGTATAACTGTTATTATAATTTAACTATATTTTTACAACTATCTCTACTGGAGATGTAAAAAAACTAAAGCACAGATCTCCTCACCATGCTGAGCGTTGAACAATAACATACAGAAGAAAATAAATCAGGAGTAACAGTCCCAGCCTCAGTGTATCCAGTCCTCCTCACCAGAAGTTGGCGCTACATCACCAACACAGTAAATCATCACATGTGTCATTTCCTGTTTGGACTACATGAATGAACCAGAGTAAACAGCTGTTTTTCTCTTTTGTTGATTGATTAAAAATAAACTCTGTGATGGTCAGAAACACTGACTGCACACCGAGCTCTAAACCTGCCGCTGTAACTCAACATGAAGGTGGAGGATTCAAAGATCCAGCTGTTATCAGAGGCTGGTTCAGCTGGGACAGGTGGACTTCCTGTTCTTCACCTGGTTCAGGATTGAAGCAGGAAGTCCAGCAGCAGGTTCAGCAGGAAGCGTGTTCAGATATTTAATCATCATGAGACGAAAGAGTCCGCTGAGCAGCAGCTTTCAGCCCGTCTCACCAAAGACAGGAGGAAAAAACAAAAACCTGCACAAAATAATCCTCCTCCATCATATGCATCAAATCACAGCTCGGTCTCTCCTCCTCCTCCTCCTCCTCCTCCTCCTCCTCCTCCTCCTCCTCCTCCTCTCCCTCACAGCAGAGTCAGGACTCAGATTTTGTCAGGCTCCGCCTCGCTTCCCAAAAACTAAAGTACAGAGTCAGAGCTCTCCCTGGTGGTGCCAAACCTGAACTTCAACAACTCCAACTTGGCCAACTTTTTTTGTGAGAGCGGCTCCGTCAGCCCGGGCTGTCTGCAGGGAGCAGCTACAGCTGAGCGAGAGGTTTTACCTGGTTTACTCACAGAGAGGAGATCAGGCTCCTCATGATGACACACGTGTTTTACTGTGAGGGTTTTTACAGAGTTAAAACAAAGAAAAGTCTCTGATCTGCTGCTTCCTCTGTCAGTTAAACAGAAAAACATGTTTCTTCTTCACTTCCTGCAGAAACATGTTTATCTGAGCAGCTCTTCTCAAACACGCTAACTTCACCTGTGTCCATTTATTTCCTTTTCTCTGAACAGAGGGCCATTTTCTCCCATCAGTTCACAAAAAAACAATAAAATAAATTGAAACCCAGCAGCGTCGGTCCAGGTGAACCCTTACCTGAGTCCAGAGCCTGTCTGAGCTCCGCGGGGCCGCCGGACGCTGGAGGAGCCCGGTACAGAGTGTCGCTGCTCAGACCTGCAGACAGAAACCACACGTGTCAGCTGGTGAAACACGTCTGTCCTCCAGGCGCCATGTTCATCGATGTTCGCTCTGCTTAACTAATGATGAACAGTCTGCTGCAGGTTAGCGACGCTGAGCTAAACCACATTTCTCAGTCAGGGTGGATCATAAAACACGCCGCCTGTTAGCCTCAGAGGAAGGAAACGCCAGACGTTTATTTCACACGTGGTGCTGGAGGAGGCTCAGTTTGTAACTGGCTACTTCTATGGAAAGCCCTTAAACATTTAACAGATACATCTGGCTCTCTGGATTTAACATTAGAGATATCAACAAAATAATAGTGACCAGTCAAAAATACAGTTTTGACTGGTCACTATGACATTTAGAGATATCTATAATTCAAGTTTTCACTAGTCAAAAATACTGTTGGAAATTTCTATGATTCAGTTTTGACTAGTCAAAAATACAGTTGGAGATATCTATAATTCAAGTTTTCACTAGTCAAAAATACAGTTGGAGATATCTATCATTCAGTTTTCACTTATCAAAAATACAGTTGGAGATATCTATCATTCAGTTTTCACTTATCAAAAATACAGTTGGAGATATCTATAATCCAAGTTTTGACTAGTCAAAAATACAGTTAGAGATATCTATAATTCAAGTTTTCACTAGTCAAAAATACAGTTGGAGATATCTATCATTCAGTTTTCACTAGTCAAAAATACAGTTGGAGATATCTATAATTCAGTTTTCACTAGTCAAAAATACAGTTGGAGATATCTATAATCCAAGTTTTGACTAGTCAAAAATACAGTTAGAGATATCTATAATTCAAGTTTCACTAGTCAAAAATACAGTTGGAGATATCTATAATTCAGTTTTCACTAGTCAAAAATACAGTTGGAGATTTCTATAATTCAAGTTTTCACTAGTCAAAAATACTGTTGGAAATTTCTATGATTCAGTTTTGACTAGTCAAAAATACAGTTGGAGACATCTATAATTCAAGTTTCACTAGTCAAAAATACAGTTGGAGATATCTATCATTCAGTTTTCACTTATCAAAAATACAGTTGGAGATATCTATCATTCAGTTTTCACCAGTCAAAAATACAGTTGGAGATTTCTATGATTCAGTTTTGACTAGTCAAAAATACAGTTAGAGATATCTATAATTCAAGTTTTCACTTGTCAAAAATACAGTTGGAGATATCTATAATTCAAGTTTTCACTAGTCAAAAATACAGTTAGAGATATCTGTAACTCAGTTTCCACTAGTCAAACTGAGTTACAGATATCTGCACTGACTCCCTGAAAGCTGCCCTTCGCCTCGTCACCATCCCAAATGTCACTTGCAGATTTCTCTGATTCAGTTTGGACTATCCAGAATTACAGTTACAGATATCTGAAATGTGATGTTGACTGTCAGAAACGTGTTCATGACACTGCACATGCGAGGCTTCCCATTGGATACTGACCCAAATAAACTGGAGGAGAGACGAGAAAAAATCATTTTTACAGTTTTCTCAGCAGAAGAAATGGAGATTGCTGTCATCGACAAGATATTTAGAAAATGCCATGAAATAAAACAAATTTATAATCAGGGACTTTGTGGAAACAAGAGCTACATTCACTGCAGCGAGCCCCTCCTCCTTTACCTGTCATCACTTTGTCATCATCACAGAAATCTGCAACAACAATTCCCCTAGTCCAAACTCTGTTTCAGGATATCTGTAATCACATTTTGACTCGTCAAAATAAAAGCTTAAGATATCTCGAATTTGAGATATCTCTAACAACAATCAATTTAAAGATATCTGCAACTAAATTATGACTTTCCATAAATCTAGTTGCAGATATCTACAATTTCATTCTGACTCGGCGTAATTCCTGTTCAACATATCTATAACGACATTCTGACGAGTCAAACTGTGATTAAAGGTATCTATAAATGCTGTTATAGATATCTTTAATGAAGGAGGTTGAAGATATCTTGATATAGAATTGTGACTAGTCAGAATGAAATTGTAGATATTTGCAACTAGATTTATGGATAGTCATAATTTAGTTGCAGATATCTACATCTCACATTGTGGCTATCCATGACTGAATTTTAGATATCTATGATGAGAAACCCCACACACATGAACGGGGAAACGTGGTTTGTCCTCGGAGGAATTAAGTTGTGGATATCTGAAATGTTCAGTTTGACCAGGAAGAATTAAACTGCGGATATCTGTGTTACATATCCAGACTACCTGTTAAATGTACAAAGGGCTTGCCGTAGACTTCAGGTGGAGAGCTACGCTAACGTCACTCAGACATTAGACCGATGGTTTTCTGTCAAACTCAAATGAACAGGAAGAAAATCCTCACCGTGTTTTTCGACGGCCTCGATGAGTCTCCAGACGACCACGGGAGCCGCGTCAGAGAGAAGCTCCGCCTCCACACCTGAGACCAGGAGAGAAAGAGGGTCAGACCTTCCTGCTTTAAAAAATTCAGATAAACACAACAAGCACGCTCCGCGTCATGATTCCTCTCCACGACACTTCCAGCTTTTCATTGATTCATGCTCCACATCAAACTCCTGCTTTAACTTTTAACGCTCCGCCTTCTCTGCTCAACATCTGGATTCATAACGTGTTCACTTCATCAGGCTTTAACCTCCAAACATGACATCATCACCCCAACGCCACCTTTAACCTCCAAACATGACATCATCACTCCAACGCCAGCTTTAACCTCCAAACATGACATCATCACTCCAACGCCACCTTTAACCTCCAAACATGACATCATCACTCCAACGCCACCTTTAACCTCCAAACATGACATCATCACTCCAACGCCACCTTTAACCTCCAAACATGACATCATCACTCCAACGCCACCTTTAACCTCCAAACATGACATCATCACTCCAACGCCACCTTTAACCTCCAAACATGACATCATCACTCCAACGCCACCTTTAACCTCCAAACATGACATCATCACTCCAACGCCACCTTTAACCTCCAAACATGACATCATCACTCCAACGCCACCTTTAACCTCCAAACATGACATCATCACTCCAACGCCAGCTTTAACCTCCAAACATGACATCATCACTCCAACGCCACCTTTAACCTCCAAACATGACATCATCACTGCAACGCCAGCTTTAACCTCCAAACATGACATCATCACTCCAACGCCAGCTTTAACCTCCAAACATGACATCATCACTCCAACGCCACCTTTAACCTCCAAACATGACATCATCACTCCAACGCCAGCTTTAACCTCCAAACATGACATCATCACTCCAACGCCACCTTTAACCTCCAAACATGACATCATCACTCCAACGCCACCTTTGACCTCCAAACATGACATCATCACTCCTATGCCAAACCCTCAGAGTTTGAGAGAAACATGAGAAATGACCTCCTCAGTTAAATGAGTAACAAAAACTCAGGAAATGTTAAATTAAAATAAATTTATGAATAAAAACAACAGGAAACGTTTCTTATTTCCAGGCGCTCAGTAAAACGTGCAGCTGTGAATAAAACCCGTCAGAGTTTCTGAGAGCGTCTCCGATCATTTCCCCTCATCAGTTCATCCACCTCAACACCACTACTGCAGGATCTGTGTGTGTGTGTGTCAGTGTGTGTGTGTCCCTCCAGGGAGTGTGTACTGCTGCTTGAATAAGTAGCACACACACACACACACACACACACACACACACACACACACAGCGGGGTGAAGACCTTGTAAATGTCAGAGCTGAGTTCAAGCTCAGGTCAGGACTTCACACGCCACAGGCTGAGAGCACGCCACACAAAGAGGAGTACACAACTACACACACTCAACACACACTCTCAACACACTTAACACACACTCAGCACACACATAACACACACTCATTCACGTCTTCAGTGGAGTTCTGATTAAATATATCTATATTTGTTAACATTTATTAAACCTCGAAGTAACTGGATTGAGAAAAAGAAGGTTAAACTATCAACCATCAGCTCTGGTCTGGGCTTTCGTTAGGGGCTCTGGTTAGGGCTCTGGTCTAGGCTTGGGTCTGGGCTCTAGTTTGGGGCTCCTGTTGGGGGCTCTGGTCTGGGCTTTCGTTAGGGGCACCTGTGGCTCAGTGGTAGAGTAGTTGCCTCTCGATTAGAAGGTTGGGGGTTCGATTTCAGCAGGGGCGTAGCTACAATTAGGCAAACACAGGCAGTTTCCTGGGCCCCAAGATTCCCAGGGGCCCCCAAAGCATCTCTTAAAACCTGATTTATGAAGTTCTCTTCAATTGAAAGCATTTCTTTTTTCTAAATCTTACTTCACATGCTTCAAAATCCATCAAAGTCTTAATCTGTGATGATGGTTTTGGGTCCTCCCCCTCCATTCTTATTCAATGGGCTATTCCATGTTACAACACATCTGAACATTTGATTCAGGAAGAAAGTGGTAAAAACACTTTTTACCATTTTTTTCTCATTTTCAACCAAGTGTGAAATAAAACCAATGTTGCTCTGAGATCTGAGATAAACATATCAGACTTTTAGGATTTTAAGGACTTTATCTAGCCCAGGAAACAGGATCATTTTCTCTAAATCAAACTTTTGGAGTTGGTGATAAACATTATTGTATAAATCTCTTTTTTGGAAACATAACTCACTGGACAGGGGTCAAATAAAAATACATTCACTTTAAAATAATAGGACCAAAAAGTATGGTAACTGTAAATATCACCTCTTTCAGTAGATTTTTTTCCAGTTTGATGTTGTGCTTGATATTTACATATTTTTTCTTTACTAAATTATTTTTTCAATATTTACCTATTGTAATGTTTTTCACTTCATCCTTTCTTGTTTGTTCCTGTTACTCTGTAAATTCCCCACTGTGGGACAAATAAGCTTCAATGGACCATAAAAGATTTCAAATCCAGGACAAAGTGGACTAAATGATGGATTCACTTTTTTCTAAATCAAACTAAAGTACAGAACTTGAGGAAATGCATTTAGTTGTGTTAAGTTAGCATGTACAAGATTAGCACTGTGTCATGCCTTGATTCTGGGAAAGAGACAGTGGACCCAGGGAAGGCCAGTCTAGCTCTGAGGAAGAGGAGTTACAAGGACATGGAGGGCCCCATGGACTGGGTTTGCCTTGGGCCCCCAAACCACTAAATATGCCCCTGGATTCCAGCTCCTGCAGTCACATGCCGAAGTGTCCTTGAGCAAGACACTGAACCCTGAATTGCTCCCACTGATGGTCGGTGGATGGGTGTGAATGTGTTAGATAAGGTTTTCCAAAAGAGATCCAGCATCAGTGTGTGAATGTGGGGTGACTGGGTGAATGAGAGACCAGCTCTGAGTGGTCTGAGAGGGTAGAAAAGCACCAGGACTGGTCCATTTACCATTCCCAGGGACTCAGGTCTGGGCTCAGGTTAGGAGGTCTGGTTAGGGAC
This sequence comes from Halichoeres trimaculatus, assembly GCF_033239565.1. NCBI lineage: Eukaryota > Metazoa > Chordata > Actinopteri > Labriformes > Labridae > Halichoeres > Halichoeres trimaculatus. Next base: position 304,394 of record NW_027437182.1, on the reverse strand, counting down.
TCAGGTCTGGGCTCAGGTTAGGAGGTCTGAAACAGCTGGGAAACAGTGGAGCAGGTGAATCTGACAGAAACCCTGACAGTCTGAACAGACTCTGTGAATCTCTGACTCCAGCAGCAGCGTCCTCCTGTTTCAGCAGCTGAGGATGAAGGATCCTCAGATGAATGAGTGAAGGAGTCACTCAGTAATCAGTCGTCTCCAAAGGCCAGGGAGGGGGATTAATCTGCTCACATTTAAATATGGGGCACGTGCTGCAGACAGCAGCTCATCGTGTGGCGTGGATGTGAAAAGGTTAAGCAACATGTGGGATTTGATTACAGCCCCGGAGCGTCAGGAGCAGCTGTCATAACGCTCACTATTGGGAATCAATTAGACACCAGGAGCAGAGGATTCCCCCAATTAGAGGTCGCCATGCTAACGGCTCGCAGAGGCCGAGGCGCAGGGAGGACGGGGAGGATGGGGGAGGATGGGGGAGGACGGGGGAGGATGGGGGAGGATGGGGGAGGATGGGGGAGGATGGGGGAGGATGGGGGAGGAGGTGAGGAGGTACCAAGAACCTCTGTAAAGTCAAAACTCTGAGACGACTGAAATAATATAAACAAATAAATAAAGGAGTAATAAATCAGCTAAAGCGTGAGCAGAAGTCTCCTCGTTGCAGAAACTTTTATCCCACAAAAATCTGAAACCAGGGATCAACATTGATCAATCGAGAACCAGACATTTATTTATTTATGTATTAAAGATCTTCTTACAGACAAAACATGTCTGAGACTATTCAACACAGAGATCTACTGTCAAAGTTACTGAATCTGTGGTTTTCTATCACTGCAATGGGAGGCCACTTCACAGTCAGAAGGTCCATCAGTCAGAAAATTAATTAAACTTTAAGAATATAAATGAAACCCAAACTGATTTTCTGACCATCTGACTAACATACCCTCTGATTATCTGACTGATAAAGCTTCTGGCTGAAGGGAGTTTTTAGTTTTTCTAATTAATGTGCCTCACTAAAGTCCTTCTTGATTAAACTCTCTGCTGACTAACAGGCCTTCAGATTAAACTCTGCTGACTAACAGGCCTTCAGATTAACTCTCTGCTGACTAACAGGCCTTCAGATTAAACTCTGCTGACTAACAGGCCTTCAGATTAAACTCTGCTGACTAACAGGCCTTCAGATTAACTCTCTGCTGACTAACAGGCCTTCAGATTAACTCTCTGCTGACTAACAGGCCTTCAGATTAAACTCTGCTGACTAACAGGCCTTCAGATTAACTCTCTGCTGACTAACAGGCCTTCAGATTAACTCTCTGCTGACTAACAGGCCTTCAGATTAAACTCTGCTGACTAACAGGCCTTCAGATTAAACTCTGCTGACTAACAGGCCTTCAGATTAAACTCTGCTGACTAACAGGCCTTCAGATTAAACTCTGCTGACTAACAGGCCTTCACATTAAACTCTCTGCTGACTAACAGGCCTTCAGATTAACTCTCTGCTGACTAACAGGCCTTCAGATTAAACTCTACTGACTAACAGCTCAGTTTCATGGTGAAGTGGCAGCTGTGGCTCACTATGGACTATGGAACTGTGGGAACTGTAGATACTGTGGGAACTGTGGGAACTGTGGGAACTGTGGGAACTTTGGGAACTGTGGGAACTGTGGGAACTGTAGAGCCTGTGGGAACTGTGGGAACTGTAGAAACTGTGGGAACTATGGGAACTGTGGGAACTGTGGGAACTGTCGGAACTGTGGGAACTGTGGGGACTGTGGGAACTAAGGGAACTGTAGAAACTGTGGGAACTGTGGGAACTGTGGGAACTGTGGGAACTGTAGAAACTGTGGTAACTATGGGAACTGTGGGAACTCCGGGGACTGTGGGGACTGTCGGAACTGTGGGAACTGTGGGGACTGTGGGAACTGTGGGAACTGTGGGAACTGTAGAAACTGTGGGAACTGTGGGAACTGTGGGAACTGTGGGAACTGTAGAAACTGTGGGAACTGTGGGAACTGTGGGAACTGTAGAAACTGTGGGAACTGTGGGAACTGTGGGGACTGTGGGAACTGTGGGAACTGTGGGAACTGTAGAAACTGTGGGAACTGTGGGAACTGTGGGAACTGTGGGAACTGTAGAAACTGTGGGAACTGTGGGAACTGTGGGAACTGTGGGAACTGTAGAAACTGTGGGAACTGTGGGAACTGTGGGAACTGTAGAAACTGTGGGAACTGTGGGAACTGTGGGGACTGTGGGAACTGTGGGAACTGTAGAAACTTTGGGAACTGTGGGGACTGTGGGAACTGTAGAAACTGTGGGAACTGTGGGAACTGTGGGGACTGTGGGAACTGTAGAAACTGTGGGAACTGTGGGAACTGTGGGAACTGTGGGAACTGTAGAAACTGTGGGAACTGTGGGAACTGTGGGAACTGTAGAAACTTTGGGAACTGTGGGAACTGTGGGAACTGTGGGAACTGTGGGAACTGTGGGAACTGTGGAACCTGCACAGAGCCTTCTCTCTCATTTCCCCCATCACAACATGTGGAGCATGAATAATCACTCTCACTGTTTCTCCCTGTCCTCTTCACTTCAATCTTCCCTCCTTTTGTGTTTCCTTCTCCTCTTTCTGCCTCCTACTCCATCTCCTCCCCTACCTCCTCCTTTTATTCCTCCTCCTTTTTTTTCTCCTCCTTTTTTTCCTCCTCTTACTCCTTCTCTCTCCTGCTCACTTTATTTTTCTCACCTACGATTCCCAGCGACACACTCTCGCTCTTTTGTTGTGCTGTTGACAGTTGTCATTGCACACACACACACACACACACACACACACACACACACACACACACACACACACACACACACACACACACACACACACACACACACACACACACACGTCAGGCTGTAATAACTGGATTTATAAAGTGACAGGTTTCTGCTGCTTTGTTTACAGGTGATCTGACCTGATTCTGCTGCTCTGACTGTGTTTCCTTTGTTCTGTGTGTGTGTGTGTGTGTGTGTGTGTGTGTGTGTGTGTGTGTGTGTGTGTGTGTGTGTGTGTGTGTGTGTGTGTGTGTGTGTAAAATGAGAAGCGGCAGAGGAATTTCCGGATATATAGGTCGTTAAATGTACAGTGCTTCCATTAACGTCACTGTCACAACGCATCACACAGGCAATACCTCACCTCCTGGAGGAGCAGGAGGAGGAGGAGGAGGAGAGGAGAGGAGGAGGAGACGAGGAGACGAGGAGGAGGAGGAGAGGAGGGGAGACAAAGTGCAAAGAGGAGGAGACCATCAAGCACAGGAGGAACAAACGATGAAAGAGAAGCAAAAAGAGAAAAGGGAAAAATCAACGACAGAGAAACGAGGAGGGCTCAGGAAAATAAAAAAAGGAGAGAAGAGATAGAAATGAGGAGAAAAAGAAAAGAGGAGGGAGGAGGACTGATAAAGAGGAGAGAAAGGGAGAAAACTGAGGGAACAACAGACGTGAGGAAAAACAAAGAGACTGAAAGAAAAACGACAGGAATCAGGAAACAAGAGAGGAAGAGGAAAAAAGAAAGAAACCTGAAGAAAGAAAGAAAAGACAAGAAAGAATAAAGAAGGGAAAAGATAAAACTGGTGAAGAAAAGAGGGAACAACAGGAGGACAACAGAAAAAATGAAAAGATCAAAAAACAAGAAAGCAAAGAGAGGGGAAAGAAGAAAGAAAAAAAAAACGACAGGAAGAAAGAAAGGAAAGAAGAGAAAGAAACAAAGAACAGGAAAAGAGAAAAATATAGGAAAGGAAAAAAAACGATTAGAAAAAAGAAAAGAGGAGAATGGAGCCACGAAAGCAAAGTTGGTGAAAGAGGAAAAGAAAAGCTGGAGCGGAGGAAGAGAAGACAGATAAAGAAAGGAAAGAATGAACAAAACAAAAGAGGAGAGGAAAGAAACAAAGACAGAAGAGAAGAGCGCGAGAAAATGACAAAGGAACAAAATGGAGAGAACTGGAGGTGAAGATGGAGAGGAAGTCATAAAAAGAGGAGGAGATCAAAAACAGGAGAGTTTAAAAAGAGAAAAAGGAGGAGAGGAAAAAGATGGAGGGAGTCAGAACAAAACCGAGGAATGGAAAAAACAGAAAGGAAAAAGACGACTGGGGAGAAAGAAAGGCCACGAAAGGATGGAGAGAGCAGGAAGACGAGAGAAAGAAAAGGATGAACAGACAGAGACCGAGGAACGAGAGGAAGGAAGGAAGAAGGAAGCAACGAGAAAACGACAAGAATAAAAGAGAGGAAAGGACAGAAACAGGACGAGTGGAAGAGAGAGGGAAGAGAAAGAAAGAGTGAGAGGAGAGGAGAGGAGGAAG